>NW_028322057.1:1200000-1500000 GCF_057628025.1 Oncorhynchus mykiss
TAGATTTTTTTTCTAGATTTTTTTTCTAGATTTTTTTTCTAGATTTTTTTTCTAGATTTTTTTCTAGATTTTTTTTCTAGATTTTTTTTCTAGATTTTTTTCTAGATTTTTTTTGTAGATTTTTTTTCTAGATTTTTTTCTAGATTTTTTTTCTAGATTTTTTTTCTAGATTTTTTTTCTAGATTTTTTTCTAGATTTTTTTTGTAGATTTTTTTTCTAGATTTTTTTTCTAGATTTTTTTCTAGATTTTTTTTCTAGATTTTTTTCTAGATTTTTTTTCTAGATTTTTTTCTAGATTTTTTTTCTAGATTTTTTTTCTAGATTTTTTTTCTAGATTTTTTTCTAGATTTTTTTTCTAGATTTTTTTTCTAGATTTTTTTTCTAGATTTTTTTTCTAGATTTTTTTCTAGATTTTTTTTCTAGATTTTTTTCTAGATTTTTTTTCTAGATTTTTTTTCTAGATTTTTTTTCTAGATTTTTTTCTAGATTTTTTTTCTAGATTTTTTTTCTAGATTTTTTTTCTAGATTTTTTTCTAGATTTTTTTTCTAGATTTTTTTCTAGATTTTTTTTGTAGATTTTTTTTCAAGATTTTTTTTCTAGATTTTTTTCTAGATTTTTTTCTAGATTTTTTTTCTAGATTTTTTTTCTAGATTTTTTTTCTAGATTTTTTTTCTAGATTTTTTTCTAGATTTTTTTTCTAGATTTTTTTCTAGATTTTTTTTCTAGATTTTTTTTCTAGATTTTTTTTCTAGATTTTTTTCTAGATTTTTTTTCTAGATTTTTTTTCTAGATTTTTTTCTAGATTTTTTTTCTAGATTTTTTTCTAGATTTTTTTTCTAGATTTTTTTTCTATATTTTTTTTCTAGATTTTTTTCTAGATTTTTTTTGTAGATTTTTTTTCTAGATTTTTTTTCTAGATTTTTTTCTAGATTTTTATTCTAGATTTTTTTTCTAGATTTTTTTCTAGATTTTTTTTGTAGATTTTTTTTCCAGATTTTTTTCTAGCTTTTTTTTGTAGATTTTTTTTCTAGATTTTTTTCTAGATTTTTTTTCTAGATTTTTTTTCTAGATTTTTTTCTAGAATTTTTTTGTAGATTTTTTTTGTAGATTTTCTTCTAGATTTTTTTCTAGATTTTTTTTCTAGATTTTTTTCTAGATTTTTTTTCTAGATTTTTTTTCTAGATTTTTTTTCTAGATTTTTTTCTAGATTTTTTTCTAGATTTTTTTTCTAGATTTTTTTTCTAGATTTTTTTTCTAGATTTTTTTTCTAGATTTTTTTCTAGATTTTTTTTCTAGATTTTTTTTCTAGATTTTTTTTCTAGATTTTTTTCTAGATTTTTTTTCTAGATTTTTTTTCTAGATTTTTTTTCTAGATTTTTTTTCTAGATTTTTTTTCTAGATTTTTTTCTAGATTTTTTTTCTAGATTTTTTTTCTAGATTTTTTTTCTAGATTTTTTTCTAGATTTTTTTTGTAGATTTTTTTTCTAGATTTTTTTCTAGATTTTTTTTCTAGATTTTTTTTCTAGATTTTTTTTCTAGATTTTTTTCTAGATTTTTTTTGTAGATTTTTTTTCTAGATTTTTTTCTAGATTTTTTTTCTAGATTTTTTTCTAGATTTTTTTTCTAGATTTTTTTTCTAGATTTTTTTTCTAGATTTTTTTCTAGATTTTTTTTGTAGATTTTTTTTCTAGATTTTCTTCTAGATTTTTTTTACTAGATTTTTTTTCTAGATTTTTTTTCTAGATTTTTTTCTAGATTTTTTTCTAGATTTTTTTTCTAGATTTTTTTCTAGATTTTTTTCTAGATTTTTTTCTAGATTTTTTTTCTAGATTTTTTTCTAGATTTTTTTTCTAGATTTTTTTTCTAGATTTTTTTTCTAGATTTTTTTCTAGATTTTTTTTCTAGATTTTTTTTCTAGATTTTTTTTCTAGATTTTTTTTCTAGATTTTTTTCTAGATTTTTTTTCTAGATTTTTTTCTAGATTTTTTTTCTAGATTTTTTTTCTAGATTTTTTTTCTAGATTTTTTTCTAGATTTTTTTTCTAGATTTTTTTCTAGATTTTTTTTCTAGATTTTTTTTCTAGATTTTTTTTCTAGATTTTTTTCTAGATTTTTTTTCTAGATTTTTTTCTAGATTTTTTTTGTAGATTTTTTTTCTAGATTTTTTTCTAGATTTTTTTTCTAGATTTTTTTTCTAGATTTTTTTTCTAGATTTTTTTCTAGATTTTTTTTGTAGATTTTTTTTCTAGATTTTTTTTCTAGATTTTTTTCTAGATTTTTTTCTAGATTTTTTTTCTAGATTTTTTTTCTAGATTTTTTTTCTAGATTTTTTTTCTAGATTTTTTTCTAGATTTTTTTTCTAGATTTTTTTTCTAGATTTTTTTCTAGATTTTTTTTGTAGATTTTTTTTCTAGATTTTTTTCTAGATTTTTTTTCTAGATTTTTTTTCTAGATTTTTTTTCTAGATTTTTTTCTAGATTTTTTTTGTAGATTTTTTTTCTAGATTTTTTTTCTAGATTTTTTTCTAGATTTTTTTTCTAGATTTTTTTCTAGATTTTTTTTCTAGATTTTTTTCTAGATTTTTTTTCTAGATTTTTTTTCTAGATTTTTTTTCTAGATTTTTTTCTAGATTTTTTTTCTAGATTTTTTTTCTAGATTTTTTTTCTAGATTTTTTTTCTAGATTTTTTTCTAGATTTTTTTTCTAGATTTTTTTCTAGATTTTTTTTCTAGATTTTTTTTCTAGATTTTTTTTCTAGATTTTTTTCTAGATTTTTTTTCTAGATTTTTTTTCTAGATTTTTTTTCTAGATTTTTTTCTAGATTTTTTTTCTAGATTTTTTTCTAGATTTTTTTTGTAGATTTTTTTTCTAGATTTTTTTCTAGATTTTTTTTCTAGATTTTTTTTCTAGATTTTTTTTCTAGATTTTTTTCTAGATTTTTTTTGTAGATTTTTTTTCAAGATTTTTTTTCTAGATTTTTTTCTAGATTTTTTTCTAGATTTTTTTTCTAGATTTTTTTTCTAGATTTTTTTTCTAGATTTTTTTTCTAGATTTTTTTCTAGATTTTTTTTCTAGATTTTTTTCTAGATTTTTTTTCTAGATTTTTTTTCTAGATTTTTTTTCTAGATTTTTTTCTAGATTTTTTTTCTAGATTTTTTTTCTAGATTTTTTTCTAGATTTTTTTTCTAGATTTTTTTCTAGATTTTTTTTCTAGATTTTTTTTCTATATTTTTTTTCTAGATTTTTTTCTAGATTTTTTTTGTAGATTTTTTTTCTAGATTTTTTTTCTAGATTTTTTTCTAGATTTTTATTCTAGATTTTTTTTCTAGATTTTTTTCTAGATTTTTTTTGTAGATTTTTTTTCCAGATTTTTTTCTAGCTTTTTTTTGTAGATTTTTTTTCTAGATTTTTTTCTAGATTTTTTTTCTAGATTTTTTTTCTAGATTTTTTTCTAGATTTTTTTTGTAGATTTTTTTTGTAGATTTTCTTCTAGATTTTTTTCTAGATTTTTTTTCTAGATTTTTTTCTAGATTTTTTTTCTAGATTTTTTTTCTAGATTTTTTTTCTAGATTTTTTTCTAGATTTTTCTTCTAGATTTTTTTTCTAGATTTTTTTTCTAGATTTTTTTCTAGATTTTTTTTGTAGATTTTTTTTGTAGATTTTCTTCTAGATTTTTTTCTAGATTTTTTTTCTAGATTTTTTTCTAGATTTTTTTTCTAGATTTTTTTTCTAGATTTTTTTTCTAGATTTTTTTCTAGATTTTTTTCTAGATTTTTTTTCTAGATTTTTTTTCTAGATTTTTTTTCTAGATTTTTTTTCTAGATTTTTTTCTAGATTTTTTTTCTAGATTTTTTTTCTAGATTTTTTTTCTAGATTTTTTTCTAGATTTTTTTTCTAGATTTTTTTTCTAGATTTTTTTTCTAGATTTTTTTTCTAGATTTTTTTTCTAGATTTTTTTCTAGATTTTTTTTCTAGATTTTTTTCTAGATTTTTTTTCTAGATTTTTTTCTAGATTTTTTTTGTAGATTTTTTTTCTAGATTTTTTTCTAGATTTTTTTTCTAGATTTTTTTTCTAGATTTTTTTTCTAGATTTTTTTCTAGATTTTTTTTGTAGATTTTTTTTCTAGATTTTTTTTCTAGATTTTTTTCTAGATTTTTATTCTAGATTTTTTTTCTAGATTTTTTTCTAGATTTTTTTTGTAGATTTTTTTTCCAGATTTTTTTCTAGATTTTTATTCTAGATTTTTTTTCTAGATTTTTTTCTAGATTTTTTTTGTAGATTTTTTTTCCAGATTTTTTTCTAGATTTTTTTTGTAGATTTTTTTTCTAGATTTTTTTCTAGATTTTTTTTCTAGATTTTTTTTTCTAGATTTTTTTCTAGATTTTTTTTCTAGATTTTTTTTCTAGATTTTTTTTCTAGATTTTTTTTCTAGATTTTTTTCTAGATTTTTTTTCGAGATTTTTTTTCTAGATTTTTTTTCTAGATTTTTTTCTAGATTTTTTTTTGTAGATTTTTTTTCTAGATTTTTTTTCTAGATTTTTTTCTAGATTTTTATTCTAGATTTTTTTTCTAGATTTTTTTCTAGATTTTTTTTGTAGATTTTTTTTCCAGATTTTTTTCTAGATTTTTATTCTAGATTTTTTTTCTAGATTTTTTTCTAGATTTTTTTTGTAGATTTTTTTTCCAGATTTTTTTCTAGATTTTTTTTGTAGATTTTTTTTCTAGATTTTTTTCTAGATTTTTTTTCTAGATTTTTTTTCTAGATTTTTTTCTAGATTTTTTTTCTAGATTTTTTTTCTAGATTTTTTTCTAGATTTTTTTTCTAGATTTTTTTTCTAGATTTTTTTTCTAGATTTTTTTTCTAGATTTTTTTCTAGATTTTTTTTCTAGATTTTTTTTCTAGATTTTTTTTCTAGATTTTTTTCTAGATTTTTTTTTGTAGATTTTTTTTCTAGATTTTTTTTCTAGATTTTTTTCTAGATTTTTTTTCCAGATTTTTTTCTAGATTTTTTTTCTAGATTTTTTTTCTAGATTTTTTTCTAGATTTTTTTTCCAGATTTTTTTCTAGATTTTTATTCTAGATTTTTTTTCTAGATTTTTTTCTAGATTTTTTTTGTAGATTTTTTTTCCAGATTTTTTTCTAGATTTTTTTTGTAGATTTTTTTTCTAGATTTTTTTCTAGATTTTTTTTCTAGATTTTTTTTCTAGATTTTTTTCTAGATTTTTTTTCTAGATTTTTTTCTAGATTATTTTCTAGATTTTTTTTCTAGATTTTTTTCTAGATTTTTATTCTAGATTTTTTTTCTAGATTTTTTTCTAGATTTTTATTCTAGATTTTTTTTCTAGATTTTTTTCTAGATTTTTTTTGTAGATTTTTTTTCCAGATTTTTTTCTAGATTTTTTTTCTAGATTTTTTTTGTAGATTTTTTTTCTAGATTTTTTTTGTAGATTTTTTTTCTAGATTTTTTTCTAGATTTTTATTCTAGATTTTTTTTCTAGATTTTTTTCTAGATTTTTTTTGTAGATTTTTTTTCCAGATTTTTTTCTAGATTTTTTTTCTAGATTTTTTTTCTAGATTTTTTTCTAGATTTTTTTTCTAGATTTTTTTTCTAGATTTTTTTCTAGATTTTTTTTCTAGATTTTTTTTCTAGATTTTTTTTCTAGATTTTTTTCTAGATTTTTTTCTAGATTTTTTTTCTAGATTTTTTTTGTAGATTTTTTTCAAGATTTTTTTTGTAGATTTTTTTTCTAGATTTTCTTCTAGATTTTTTTTACTAGATTTTTTTTCTAGATTTTTTTTCTAGATTTTTTTCTAGATTTTTTTTCTAGATTTTTTTCTAGATTTTTTTCTAGATTTTTTTCTAGATTTTTTTTCTAGATTTTTTTCTAGATTTTTTTTCTAGATTTTTTTTCTAGATTTTTTTTCTAGATTTTTTTCTAGATTTTTTTTCTAGATTTTTTTTCTAGATTTTTTTTCTAGATTTTTTTTCTAGATTTTTTTCTAGATTTTTTTTCTAGATTTTTTTCTAGATTTTTTTTCTAGATTTTTTTTCTAGATTTTTTTTCTAGATTTTTTTCTAGATTTTTTTTCTAGATTTTTTTTCTAGATTTTTTTTCTAGATTTTTTTCTAGATTTTTTTTCTAGATTTTTTTCTAGATTTTTTTTCTAGATTTTTTTTCTAGATTTTTTTCTAGATTTTTTTTCTAGATTTTTTTTCTAGATTTTTTTTCTAGATTTTTTTCTAGATTTTTTTTGTAGATTTTTTTTCTAGATTTTTTTTCTAGATTTTTTTCTAGATTTTTTTCTAGATTTTTTTTCTAGATTTTTTTTCTAGATTTTTTTTCTAGATTTTTTTTCTAGATTTTTTTCTAGATTTTTTTTCTAGATTTTTTTCTAGATTTTTTTTCTAGATTTTTTTTCTAGATTTTTTTTCTAGATTTTTTTCTAGATTTTTTTTCTAGATTTTTTTTCTAGATTTTTTTCTAGATTTTTTTTCTAGATTTTTTTCTAGATTTTTTTTCTATATTTTTTTTCTAGATTTTTTTCTAGATTTTTTTTGTAGATTTTTTTTCTAGATTTTTTTCTAGATTTTTTTTGTAGATTTTTTTTCCAGATTTTTTTCTAGCTTTTTTTTGTAGATTTTTTTTCTAGATTTTTTTCTAGATTTTTTTTCTAGATTTTTTTTCTAGATTTTTTTCTAGATTTTTTTTGTAGATTTTTTTTGTAGATTTTCTTCTAGATTTTTTTTGTAGATTTTTTTTCTAGATTTTTTTTCTAGATTTTTTTTCTAGATTTTTTTTCTAGATTTTTTTCTAGATTTTTTTTGTAGATTTTTTTTCCAGATTTTTTTCTAGCTTTTTTTTGTAGATTTTTTTTCTAGATTTTTTTCTAGATTTTTTTTCTAGATTTTTTTTCTAGATTTTTTTCTAGATTTTTTTTGTAGATTTTTTTTGTAGATTTTCTTCTAGATTTTTTTTGTAGATTTTTTTTCTAGATTTTTTTCTAGATTTTTTTTCTAGATTTTTTTTCTAGATTTTTTTCTAGATTTTTTTTGTAGATTTTTTTTGTAGATTTTCTTCTAGATTTTTTTCTAGATTTTTTTTCTAGATTTTTTTCTAGATTTTTTTTCTAGATTTTTTTTCTAGATTTTTTTTCTAGATTTTTTTCTAGATTTTTTTTGTAGATTTTTTTTGTAGATTTTCTTCTAGATTTTTTTCTAGATTTTTTTTCTAGATTTTTTTCTAGATTTTTTTTCTAGATTTTTTTTCTAGATTTTTTTCTAGATTTTTTTTCTAGATTTTTTTTCTAGATTTTTTTTCTAGATTTTTTTCTAGATTTTTTTTCTAGATTTTTTTCTAGATTTTTTTTCTAGATTTTTTTTCTAGATTTTTTTCTAGATTTTTTTTCTAGATTTTTTTTCTAGATTTTTTTTCTAGATTTTTTTCTAGATTTTTTTTGTAGATTTTTTTTCTAGATTTTTTTCTAGATTTTTTTTCTAGATTTTTTTTCTAGATTTTTTTTCTAGATTTTTTTCTAGATTTTTTTTGTAGATTTTTTTTCTAGATTTTTTTTCTAGATTTTTATTCTAGATTTTTTTTCTAGATTTTTTTCTAGATTTTTTTTGTAGATTTTTTTTCCAGATTTTTTTCTAGATTTTTATTCTAGATTTTTTTTCTAGATTTTTTTCTAGATTTTTTTTGTAGATTTTTTTTCCAGATTTTTTTCTAGATTTTTTTTGTAGATTTTTTTTCAAGATTTTTTTCTAGATTTTTTTTCTAGATTTTTTTTCTAGATTTTTTTCTAGATTTTTTTTCTAGATTTTTTTTCTAGATTTTTTTCTAGATTTTTTTTCTAGATTTTTTTCTGGATTTTTTTTCTAGATTTTTTTTCTATATTTTTTTTCTAGATTTTTTTCTAGATTTTTTTTGTAGATTTTTTTTCTAGATTTTTTTTCTAGATTTTTATTCTAGATTTTTTTTCTAGATTTTTTTCTAGATTTTTTTTGTAGATTTTTTTTCTAGATTTTTTTTCTAGATTTTTTTTCTAGATTTTTTTTCTAGATTTTTTTCTAGATTTTTTTTGTAGATTTTTTTTCTAGATTTTCTTCTAGATTTTTTTTACTAGATTTTTTTTCTAGATTTTTTTTCTAGATTTTTTTCTAGATTTTTTTTCTAGATTTTTTTCTAGATTTTTTTCTAGATTTTTTTCTAGATTTTTTTTCTAGATTTTTTTCTAGATTTTTTTTCTAGATTTTTTTTCTAGATTTTTTTTCTAGATTTTTTTCTAGATTTTTTTTCTAGATTTTTTTTCTAGATTTTTTTTCTAGATTTTTTTTCTAGATTTTTTTCTAGATTTTTTTCTAGATTTTTTTTCTAGATTTTTTTTGTAGATTTTTTTTCTAGATTTTTTTCTAGATTTTTTTTCTAGATTTTTTTTGTAGATTTTTTTTCCAGATTTTTTTCTAGATTTTTTTTGTAGATTTTTTTTCTAGATTTTTTTCTAGATTTTTTTTGTAGATTTTTTTTCTAGATTTTTTTCTAGATTTTTTTTGTAGATTTTTTTTCTAGATTTTTTTTCTAGATTTTTTTCTAGATTTTTTTTGTAGATTTTTTTTCTAGATTTTCTTCTAGATTTTTTTTACTAGATTTTTTTTCTAGATTTTTTTTCTAGATTTTTTTCTAGATTTTTTTTCTAGATTTTTTTCTAGATTTTTTTCTAGATTTTTTTCTAGATTTTTTTTCTAGATTTTTTTCTAGATTTTTTTTCTAGATTTTTTTTCTAGATTTTTTTTCTAGATTTTTTTCTAGATTTTTTTTCTAGATTTTTTTTCTAGATTTTTTTTCTAGATTTTTTTTCTAGATTTTTTTCTAGATTTTTTTTCTAGATTTTTTTCTAGATTTTTTTTCTAGATTTTTTTTCTAGATTTTTTTTCTAGATTTTTTTCTAGATTTTTTTTCTAGATTTTTTTTCTAGATTTTTTTTCTAGATTTTTTTCTAGATTTTTTTTCTAGATTTTTTTCTAGATTTTTTTTGTAGATTTTTTTTCTAGATTTTTTTTCTAGATTTTTTTTCTAGATTTTTTTCTAGATTTTTTTTCTAGATTTTTTTCTAGATTTTTTTTCTAGATTTTTTTTCTAGATTTTTTTTGTAGATTTTTTTTCTAGATTTTTTTCTAGATTTTTTTTGTAGATTTTTTTTCTAGATTTTTTTTCTAGATTTTTTTCTAGATTTTTTTTGTAGATTTTTTTTCTAGATTTTCTTCTAGATTTTTTTTACTAGATTTTTTTTCTAGATTTTTTTTCTAGATTTTTTTCTAGATTTTTTTTCTAGATTTTTTTCTAGATTTTTTTCTAGATTTTTTTCTAGATTTTTTTTCTAGATTTTTTTCTAGATTTTTTTTCTAGATTTTTTTTCTAGATTTTTTTTCTAGATTTTTTTCTAGATTTTTTTTCTAGATTTTTTTTCTAGATTTTTTTTCTAGATTTTTTTTCTAGATTTTTTTCTAGATTTTTTTTCTAGATTTTTTTCTAGATTTTTTTTCTAGATTTTTTTTCTAGATTTTTTTTCTAGATTTTTTTCTAGATTTTTTTTCTAGATTTTTTTTCTAGATTTTTTTTCTAGATTTTTTTCTAGATTTTTTTTCTAGATTTTTTTCTAGATTTTTTTTGTAGATTTTTTTTCTAGATTTTTTTTCTAGATTTTTTTTCTAGATTTTTTTCTAGATTTTTTTTCTAGATTTTTTTCTAGATTTTTTTTCTAGATTTTTTTTCTAGATTTTTTTTCTAGATTTTTTTCTAGATTTTTTTTCTAGATTTTTTTTCTAGATTTTTTTCTAGATTTTTTTTCTAGATTTTTTTTCTAGATTTTTTTTCTAGATTTTTTTTCTAGATTTTTTTCTAGATTTTTTTTCTAGATTTTTTTTCTAGATTTTTTTTCTAGATTTTTTTCTAGATTTTTTTCTAGATTTTTTTTCTAGATTTTTTTTCTAGATTTTTTTTCTAGATTTTTTTTCTAGATTTTTTTCTAGATTTTTTTTCTAGATTTTTTTCTAGATTTTTTTTGTAGATTTTTTTTCTAGATTTTTTTTCTAGATTTTTTTCTAGATTTTTTTTGTAGATTTTTTTTCTAGATTTTTTTCTAGATTTTTTTTGTAGATTTTTTTTCTAGATTTTTTTTCTAGATTTTTTTCTAGATTTTTTTCTAGATTTTTTTCTAGATTTTTTTTCTAGATTTTTTTCTAGATTTTTTTTCTAGATTTTTTTTCTAGATTTTTTTTCTAGATTTTTTTCTAGATTTTTTTTCTAGATTTTTTTTCTAGATTTTTTTTCTAGATTTTTTTTCTAGATTTTTTTCTAGATTTTTTTTCTAGATTTTTTTCTAGATTTTTTTTCTAGATTTTTTTTCTAGATTTTTTTTCTAGATTTTTTTCTAGATTTTTTTTCTAGATTTTTTTTCTAGATTTTTTTTCTAGATTTTTTTCTAGATTTTTTTTCTAGATTTTTTTCTAGATTTTTTTTGTAGATTTTTTTTGTAGATTTTTTTTCTAGATTTTTTTTCTAGATTTTTTTCTAGATTTTTTTTCTAGATTTTTTTCTAGATTTTTTTTCTAGATTTTTTTTCTAGATTTTTTTTCTAGATTTTTTTCTAGATTTTTTTTCTAGATTTTTTTTCTAGATTTTTTTCTAGATTTTTTTTCTAGATTTTTTTCTAGATTTTTTTTCTAGATTTTTTTTCTAGATTTTTTTTCTAGATTTTTTTCTAGATTTTTTTTCTAGATTTTTTTTCTAGATTTTTTTTCTAGATTTTTTTCTAGATTTTTTTTCTAGATTTTTTTCTAGATTTTTTTTGTAGATTTTTTTTCTAGATTTTTTTCTAGATTTTTTTTCTAGATTTTTTTTCTAGATTTTTTTTCTAGATTTTTTTGTAGATTTTTTTTGTAGATTTTTTTTGTAGATTTTTTTTCTAGATTTTTTTCTAGATTTTTTTCTAGATTTTTTTTCTAGATTTTTTTTCTAGATTTTTTTTCTAGATTTTTTTTCTAGATTTTTTTCTAGATTTTTTTTCTAGATTTTTTTCTAGATTTTTTTTCTAGATTTTTTTTCTAGATTTTTTTTCTAGATTTTTTTCTAGATTTTTTTTGTAGATTTTTTTTCTAGATTTTTTTTCTAGATTTTTATTCTAGATTTTTTTTCTAGATTTTTTTCTAGATTTTTTTTGTAGATTTTTTTTCCAGATTTTTTTCTAGATTTTTATTCTAGATTTTTTTTCTAGATTTTTTTCTAGATTTTTTTTGTAGATTTTTTTTCCAGATTTTTTTCTAGATTTTTTTTGTAGATTTTTTTTCTAGATTTTTTTTCTAGATTTTTTTCTAGATTTTTTTTCTAGATTTTTTTTCTAGATTTTTTTTCTAGATTTTTTTCTAGATTTTTTTTGTAGATTTTTTTTCTAGATTTTCTTCTAGATTTTTTTTACTAGATTTTTTTTCTAGATTTTTTTTCTAGATTTTTTTCTAGATTTTTTTTCTAGATTTTTTTCTAGATTTTTTTCTAGATTTTTTTCTAGATTTTTTTTCTAGATTTTTTTCTAGATTTTTTTTCTAGATTTTTTTTCTAGATTTTTTTTCTAGATTTTTTTCTAGATTTTTTTTCTAGATTTTTTTTCTAGATTTTTTTTCTAGATTTTTTTTCTAGATTTTTTTCTAGATTTTTTTCTAGATTTTTTTTCTAGATTTTTTTTGTAGATTTTTTTTCTAGATTTTTTTCTAGATTTTTTTTCTAGATTTTTTTTCTAGATTTTTTTTCTAGATTTTTTTCTAGATTTTTTTTGTAGATTTTTTTTCTAGATTTTTTTTCTAGATTTTTATTCTAGATTTTTTTTCTAGATTTCTTTCTAGATTTTTTTTGTAGATTTTTTTTCCAGATTTTTTTCTAGATTTTTATTCTAGATTTTTTTTCTAGATTTTTTTCTAGATTTTTTTTGTAGATTTTTTTTCCAGATTTTTTTCTAGATTTTTTTTGTAGATTTTTTTTCTAGATTTTTTTCTAGATTTTTTTTGTAGATTTTTTTTCTAGATTTTTTTCTAGATTTTTTTTGTAGATTTTTTTTCTAGATTTTTTTTCTAGATTTTTTTCTAGATTTTTTTTGTAGATTTTTTTTCTAGATTTTCTTCTAGATTTTTTTTACTAGATTTTTTTTCTAGATTTTTTTTCTAGATTTTTTTCTAGATTTTTTTTCTAGATTTTTTTCTAGATTTTTTTCTAGATTTTTTTCTAGATTTTTTTTCTAGATTTTTTTCTAGATTTTTTTTCTAGATTTTTTTTCTAGATTTTTTTTCTAGATTTTTTTCTAGATTTTTTTTCTAGATTTTTTTTCTAGATTTTTTTTCTAGATTTTTTTTCTAGATTTTTTTCTAGATTTTTTTTCTAGATTTTTTTCTAGATTTTTTTTCTAGATTTTTTTTCTAGATTTTTTTTCTAGATTTTTTTCTAGATTTTTTTTCTAGATTTTTTTTCTAGATTTTTTTTCTAGATTTTTTTCTAGATTTTTTTTCTAGATTTTTTTCTAGATTTTTTTTGTAGATTTTTTTTGTAGATTTTTTTTCTAGATTTTTTTCTAGATTTTTTTTCTAGATTTTTTTCTAGATTTTTTTTCTAGATTTTTTTTCTAGATTTTTTTTCTAGATTTTTTTCTAGATTTTTTTTCTAGATTTTTTTTCTAGATTTTTTTCTAGATTTTTTTTCTAGATTTTTTTCTAGATTTTTTTTCTAGATTTTTTTTCTAGATTTTTTTTCTAGATTTTTTTCTAGATTTTTTTTCTAGATTTTTTTTCTAGATTTTTTTTCTAGATTTTTTTCTAGATTTTTTTTCTAGATTTTTTTCTAGATTTTTTTTGTAGATTTTTTTTCTAGATTTTTTTCTAGATTTTTTTTCTAGATTTTTTTTCTAGATTTTTTTCTAGATTTTTTTTGTAGATTTTTTTTCTAGATTTTTTTCTAGATTTTTTTTGTAGATTTTTTTTCTAGATTTTTTTTCTAGATTTTTTTCTAGATTTTTTTCTAGATTTTTTTCTAGATTTTTTTTCTAGATTTTTTTCTAGATTTTTTTTCTAGATTTTTTTTCTAGATTTTTTTTCTAGATTTTTTTCTAGATTTTTTTTCTAGATTTTTTTTCTAGATTTTTTTTCTAGATTTTTTTTCTAGATTTTTTTCTAGATTTTTTTTCTAGATTTTTTTCTAGATTTTTTTTCTAGATTTTTTTTCTAGATTTTTTTTCTAGATTTTTTTCTAGATTTTTTTTCTAGATTTTTTTTCTAGATTTTTTTTCTAGATTTTTTTCTAGATTTTTTTTCTAGATTTTTTTCTAGATTTTTTTTGTAGATTTTTTTCTAGATTTTTTTTGTAGATTTTTTTTCTAGATTTTTTTCTAGATTTTTTTTCTAGATTTTTTTTCTAGATTTTTTTCCTAGATTTTTTTTCTAGATTTTTTTTCTAGATTTTTTTTCTAGATTTTTTTCTAGATTTTTTTTGTAGATTTTTTTTCTAGATTTTCTTCTAGATTTTTTTTACTAGATTTTTTTTCTAGATTTTTTTTCTAGATTTTTTTCTAGATTTTTTTTCTAGATTTTTTTCTAGATTTTTTTCTAGATTTTTTTCTAGATTTTTTTTCTAGATTTTTTTCTAGATTTTTTTTCTAGATTTTTTTCTAGATTTTTTTTGTAGATTTTTTTTGTAGATTTTTTTTCTAGATTTTTTTTCTAGATTTTTTTCTAGATTTTTTTTCTAGATTTTTTTCTAGATTTTTTTTCTAGATTTTTTTTCTAGATTTTTTTTCTAGATTTTTTTCTAGATTTTTTTTCTAGATTTTTTTTCTAGATTTTTTTCTAGATTTTTTTTCTAGATTTTTTTCTAGATTTTTTTTCTAGATTTTTTTTCTAGATTTTTTTTCTAGATTTTTTTCTAGATTTTTTTTCTAGATTTTTTTTCTAGATTTTTTTTCTAGATTTTTTTCTAGATTTTTTTTCTAGATTTTTTTCTAGATTTTTTTTGTAGATTTTTTTTCTAGATTTTTTTCTAGATTTTTTTTCTAGATTTTTTTTCTAGATTTTTTTTCTAGATTTTTTTGTAGATTTTTTTTGTAGATTTTTTTTGTAGATTTTTTTTCTAGATTTTTTTCTAGATTTTTTTCTAGATTTTTTTTCTAGATTTTTTTTCTAGATTTTTTTTCTAGATTTTTTTTCTAGATTTTTTTCTAGATTTTTTTTCTAGATTTTTTTCTAGATTTTTTTTCTAGATTTTTTTTCTAGATTTTTTTTCTAGATTTTTTTCTAGATTTTTTTTGTAGATTTTTTTTCTAGATTTTTTTTCTAGATTTTTATTCTAGATTTTTTTTCTAGATTTTTTTCTAGATTTTTTTTGTAGATTTTTTTTCCAGATTTTTTTCTAGATTTTTATTCTAGATTTTTTTTCTAGATTTTTTTCTAGATTTTTTTTGTAGATTTTTTTTCCAGATTTTTTTCTAGATTTTTTTTGTAGATTTTTTTTCTAGATTTTTTTTCTAGATTTTTTTCTAGATTTTTTTTCTAGATTTTTTTTCTAGATTTTTTTTCTAGATTTTTTTCTAGATTTTTTTTGTAGATTTTTTTTCTAGATTTTCTTCTAGATTTTTTTTACTAGATTTTTTTTCTAGATTTTTTTTCTAGATTTTTTTCTAGATTTTTTTTCTAGATTTTTTTCTAGATTTTTTTCTAGATTTTTTTCTAGATTTTTTTTCTAGATTTTTTTCTAGATTTTTTTTCTAGATTTTTTTTCTAGATTTTTTTTCTAGATTTTTTTCTAGATTTTTTTTCTAGATTTTTTTTCTAGATTTTTTTTCTAGATTTTTTTTCTAGATTTTTTTCTAGATTTTTTTCTAGATTTTTTTTCTAGATTTTTTTTGTAGATTTTTTTTCTAGATTTTTTTCTAGATTTTTTTTCTAGATTTTTTTTCTAGATTTTTTTTCTAGATTTTTTTCTAGATTTTTTTTGTAGATTTTTTTTCTAGATTTTTTTTCTAGATTTTTATTCTAGATTTTTTTTCTAGATTTCTTTCTAGATTTTTTTTGTAGATTTTTTTTCCAGATTTTTTTTCTAGATTTTTTTTCTAGATTTTTATTCTAGATTTTTTTTCTAGATTTTTTTCTAGATTTTTTTTGTAGATTTTTTTTCCAGATTTTTTTCTAGATTTTTATTCTAGATTTTTTTTCTAGATTTTTTTCTAGATTTTTTTTGTAGATTTTTTTTCCAGATTTTTTTCTAGATTTTTTTTGTAGATTTTTTTTCTAGATTTTTTTTCTAGATTTTTTTCTAGATTTTTTTTCTAGATTTTTTTTCTAGATTTTTTTTCTAGATTTTTTTCTAGATTTTTTTTGTAGATTTTTTTTCTAGATTTTCTTCTAGATTTTTTTTACTAGATTTTTTTTCTAGATTTTTTTTCTAGATTTTTTTCTAGATTTTTTTTCTAGATTTTTTTCTAGATTTTTTTCTAGATTTTTTTCTAGATTTTTTTTCTAGATTTTTTTCTAGATTTTTTTTCTAGATTTTTTTTCTAGATTTTTTTTCTAGATTTTTTTCTAGATTTTTTTTCTAGATTTTTTTTCTAGATTTTTTTTCTAGATTTTTTTTCTAGATTTTTTTCTAGATTTTTTTCTAGATTTTTTTTCTAGATTTTTTTTGTAGATTTTTTTTCTAGATTTTTTTCTAGATTTTTTTTCTAGATTTTTTTTCTAGATTTTTTTTCTAGATTTTTTTCTAGATTTTTTTTGTAGATTTTTTTTCTAGATTTTTTTTCTAGATTTTTATTCTAGATTTTTTTTCTAGATTTCTTTCTAGATTTTTTTTGTAGATTTTTTTTCCAGATTTTTTTCTAGATTTTTATTCTAGATTTTTTTTCTAGATTTTTTTCTAGATTTTTTTTGTAGATTTTTTTTCCAGATTTTTTTCTAGATTTTTTTTGTAGATTTTTTTTCTAGATTTTTTTCTAGATTTTTTTTGTAGATTTTTTTTCTAGATTTTTTTCTAGATTTTTTTTGTAGATTTTTTTTCTAGATTTTTTTTCTAGATTTTTTTCTAGATTTTTTTTGTAGATTTTTTTTCTAGATTTTCTTCTAGATTTTTTTTACTAGATTTTTTTTCTAGATTTTTTTTCTAGATTTTTTTCTAGATTTTTTTTCTAGATTTTTTTCTAGATTTTTTTCTAGATTTTTTTCTAGATTTTTTTTCTAGATTTTTTTCTAGATTTTTTTTCTAGATTTTTTTTCTAGATTTTTTTTCTAGATTTTTTTCTAGATTTTTTTTCTAGATTTTTTTTCTAGATTTTTTTTCTAGATTTTTTTTCTAGATTTTTTTCTAGATTTTTTTTCTAGATTTTTTTCTAGATTTTTTTTCTAGATTTTTTTTCTAGATTTTTTTTCTAGATTTTTTTCTAGATTTTTTTTCTAGATTTTTTTTCTAGATTTTTTTTCTAGATTTTTTTCTAGATTTTTTTTCTAGATTTTTTTCTAGATTTTTTTTGTAGATTTTTTTTGTAGATTTTTTTTCTAGATTTTTTTCTAGATTTTTTTTCTAGATTTTTTTCTAGATTTTTTTTCTAGATTTTTTTTCTAGATTTTTTTTCTAGATTTTTTTCTAGATTTTTTTTCTAGATTTTTTTTCTAGATTTTTTTCTAGATTTTTTTTCTAGATTTTTTTCTAGATTTTTTTTCTAGATTTTTTTTCTAGATTTTTTTTCTAGATTTTTTTCTAGATTTTTTTTCTAGATTTTTTTTCTAGATTTTTTTTCTAGATTTTTTTCTAGATTTTTTTTCTAGATTTTTTTCTAGATTTTTTTTGTAGATTTTTTTTCTAGATTTTTTTCTAGATTTTTTTTCTAGATTTTTTTTCTAGATTTTTTTCTAGATTTTTTTTGTAGATTTTTTTTCTAGATTTTTTTCTAGATTTTTTTTGTAGATTTTTTTTCTAGATTTTTTTTCTAGATTTTTTTCTAGATTTTTTTCTAGATTTTTTTCTAGATTTTTTTTCTAGATTTTTTTCTAGATTTTTTTTCTAGATTTTTTTTCTAGATTTTTTTTCTAGATTTTTTTCTAGATTTTTTTTCTAGATTTTTTTTCTAGATTTTTTTTCTAGATTTTTTTTCTAGATTTTTTTCTAGATTTTTTTTCTAGATTTTTTTCTAGATTTTTTTTCTAGATTTTTTTTCTAGATTTTTTTTCTAGATTTTTTTCTAGATTTTTTTTCTAGATTTTTTTTCTAGATTTTTTTTCTAGATTTTTTTCTAGATTTTTTTTCTAGATTTTTTTCTAGATTTTTTTTGTAGATTTTTTTCTAGATTTTTTTTGTAGATTTTTTTTCTAGATTTTTTTTCTAGATTTTTTTTCTAGATTTTTTTCTAGATTTTTTTTCTAGATTTTTTTCTAGATTTTTTTTGTAGATTTTTTTCTAGATTTTTTTTGTAGATTTTTTTTCTAGATTTTTTTCTAGATTTTTTTTCTAGATTTTTTTTCTAGATTTTTTTCCTAGATTTTTTTTCTAGATTTTTTTTCTAGATTTTTTTTCTAGATTTTTTTCTAGATTTTTTTTGTAGATTTTTTTTCTAGATTTTCTTCTAGATTTTTTTTACTAGATTTTTTTTCTAGATTTTTTTTCTAGATTTTTTTCTAGATTTTTTTTCTAGATTTTTTTCTAGATTTTTTTCTAGATTTTTTTCTAGATTTTTTTTCTAGATTTTTTTCTAGATTTTTTTTCTAGATTTTTTTTCTAGATTTTTTTTCTAGATTTTTTTCTAGATTTTTTTTCTAGATTTTTTTTCTAGATTTTTTTTCTAGATTTTTTTTCTAGATTTTTTTCTAGATTTTTTTTCTAGATTTTTTTCTAGATTTTTTTTCTAGATTTTTTTTCTAGATTTTTTTTCTAGATTTTTTTCTAGATTTTTTTTCTAGATTTTTTTTCTAGATTTTTTTTCTAGATTTTTTTCTAGATTTTTTTTCTAGATTTTTTTCTAGATTTTTTTTGTAGATTTTTTTCTAGATTTTTTTTGTAGATTTTTTTTCTAGATTTTTTTTCTAGATTTTTTTTCTAGATTTTTTTCTAGATTTTTTTTCTAGATTTTTTTCTAGATTTTTTTTGTAGATTTTTTTCTAGATTTTTTTTGTAGATTTTTTTTCTAGATTTTTTTCTAGATTTTTTTTCTAGATTTTTTTTCTAGATTTTTTTCCTAGATTTTTTTTCTAGATTTTTTTTCTAGATTTTTTTTCTAGATTTTTTTCTAGATTTTTTTTGTAGATTTTTTTTCTAGATTTTCTTCTAGATTTTTTTTACTAGATTTTTTTTCTAGATTTTTTTTCTAGATTTTTTTCTAGATTTTTTTTCTAGATTTTTTTCTAGATTTTTTTCTAGATTTTTTTCTAGATTTTTTTTCTAGATTTTTTTCTAGATTTTTTTTCTAGATTTTTTTTCTAGATTTTTTTTCTAGATTTTTTTCTAGATTTTTTTTCTAGATTTTTTTTCTAGATTTTTTTTCTAGATTTTTTTTCTAGATTTTTTTCTAGATTTTTTTCTAGATTTTTTTTCTAGATTTTTTTTGTAGATTTTTTTTCTAGATTTTTTTCTAGATTTTTTTTCTAGATTTTTTTTCTAGATTTTTTTTCTAGATTTTTTTCTAGATTTTTTTTGTAGATTTTTTTTCTAGATTTTTTTTCTAGATTTTTATTCTAGATTTTTTTTCTAGATTTCTTTCTAGATTTTTTTTGTAGATTTTTTTTCCAGATTTTTTTCTAGATTTTTATTCTAGATTTTTTTTCTAGATTTTTTTCTAGATTTTTTTTGTAGATTTTTTTTCCAGATTTTTTTCTAGATTTTTTTTGTAGATTTTTTTTCTAGATTTTTTTCTAGATTTTTTTTGTAGATTTTTTTTCTAGATTTTTTTCTAGATTTTTTTTGTAGATTTTTTTTCTAGATTTTTTTTCTAGATTTTTTTCTAGATTTTTTTTGTAGATTTTTTTTCTAGATTTTCTTCTAGATTTTTTTTACTAGATTTTTTTTCTAGATTTTTTTTCTAGATTTTTTTCTAGATTTTTTTTCTAGATTTTTTTCTAGATTTTTTTCTAGATTTTTTTCTAGATTTTTTTTCTAGATTTTTTTCTAGATTTTTTTTGTAGATTTTTTTTCTAGATTTTCTTCTAGATTTTTTTTACTAGATTTTTTTTCTAGATTTTTTTTCTAGATTTTTTTCTAGATTTTTTTTCTAGATTTTTTTCTAGATTTTTTTCTAGATTTTTTTCTAGATTTTTTTTCTAGATTTTTTTCTAGATTTTTTTTCTAGATTTTTTTTCTAGATTTTTTTTCTAGATTTTTTTCTAGATTTTTTTTCTAGATTTTTTTTCTAGATTTTTTTTCTAGATTTTTTTTCTAGATTTTTTTCTAGATTTTTTTTCTAGATTTTTTTCTAGATTTTTTTTCTAGATTTTTTTTCTAGATTTTTTTTCTAGATTTTTTTCTAGATTTTTTTTCTAGATTTTTTTTCTAGATTTTTTTTCTAGATTTTTTTCTAGATTTTTTTTCTAGATTTTTTTCTAGATTTTTTTTGTAGATTTTTTTTGTAGATTTTTTTTCTAGATTTTTTTCTAGATTTTTTTTCTAGATTTTTTTCTAGATTTTTTTTCTAGATTTTTTTTCTAGATTTTTTTTCTAGATTTTTTTCTAGATTTTTTTTCTAGATTTTTTTTCTAGATTTTTTTCTAGATTTTTTTTCTAGATTTTTTTCTAGATTTTTTTTCTAGATTTTTTTTCTAGATTTTTTTTCTAGATTTTTTTCTAGATTTTTTTTCTAGATTTTTTTTCTAGATTTTTTTTCTAGATTTTTTTCTAGATTTTTTTTCTAGATTTTTTTCTAGATTTTTTTTGTAGATTTTTTTTCTAGATTTTTTTCTAGATTTTTTTTCTAGATTTTTTTTCTAGATTTTTTTTCTAGATTTTTTTCTAGATTTTTTTTGTAGATTTTTTTTGTAGATTTTTTTTCTAGATTTTTTTCTAGATTTTTTTCTAGATTTTTTTTCTAGATTTTTTTTCTAGATTTTTTTTCTAGATTTTTTTTCTAGATTTTTTTCTAGATTTTTTTTCTAGATTTTTTTCTAGATTTTTTTTCTAGATTTTTTTTCTAGATTTTTTTCTAGATTTTTTTTGTAGATTTTTTTTCTAGATTTTTTTCTAGATTTTTTTTGTAGATTTTTTTTCCAGATTTTTTTCTAGCTTTTTTTTGTAGATTTTTTTTCTAGATTTTTTTCTAGATTTTTTTTCTAGATTTTTTTTCTAGATTTTTTTCTAGATTTTTTTTGTAGATTTTTTTTGTAGATTTTCTTCTAGATTTTTTTTGTAGATTTTTTTTCTAGATTTTTTTTCTAGATTTTTTTTCTAGATTTTTTTTCTAGATTTTTTTCTAGATTTTTTTTGTAGATTTTTTTTCCAGATTTTTTTCTAGCTTTTTTTTGTAGATTTTTTTTCTAGATTTTTTTCTAGATTTTTTTTCTAGATTTTTTTTCTAGATTTTTTTCTAGATTTTTTTTGTAGATTTTTTTTGTAGATTTTCTTCTAGATTTTTTTTGTAGATTTTTTTTCTAGATTTTTTTCTAGATTTTTTTTCTAGATTTTTTTTCTAGATTTTTTTCTAGATTTTTTTTGTAGATTTTTTTTGTAGATTTTCTTCTAGATTTTTTTCTAGATTTTTTTTCTAGATTTTTTTCTAGATTTTTTTTCTAGATTTTTTTTCTAGATTTTTTTTCTAGATTTTTTTCTAGATTTTTTTTGTAGATTTTTTTTGTAGATTTTCTTCTAGATTTTTTTCTAGATTTTTTTTCTAGATTTTTTTCTAGATTTTTTTTCTAGATTTTTTTTCTAGATTTTTTTCTAGATTTTTTTTCTAGATTTTTTTTCTAGATTTTTTTTCTAGATTTTTTTCTAGATTTTTTTTCTAGATTTTTTTCTAGATTTTTTTTCTAGATTTTTTTTCTAGATTTTTTTCTAGATTTTTTTTCTAGATTTTTTTTCTAGATTTTTTTTCTAGATTTTTTTCTAGATTTTTTTTGTAGATTTTTTTTCTAGATTTTTTTCTAGATTTTTTTTCTAGATTTTTTTTCTAGATTTTTTTTCTAGATTTTTTTCTAGATTTTTTTTGTAGATTTTTTTTCTAGATTTTTTTTCTAGATTTTTATTCTAGATTTTTTTTCTAGATTTTTTTCTAGATTTTTTTTGTAGATTTTTTTTCCAGATTTTTTTCTAGATTTTTATTCTAGATTTTTTTTCTAGATTTTTTTCTAGATTTTTTTTGTAGATTTTTTTTCCAGATTTTTTTCTAGATTTTTTTTGTAGATTTTTTTTCAAGATTTTTTTCTAGATTTTTTTTCTAGATTTTTTTTCTAGATTTTTTTCTAGATTTTTTTTCTAGATTTTTTTTCTAGATTTTTTTCTAGATTTTTTTTCTAGATTTTTTTCTGGATTTTTTTTCTAGATTTTTTTTCTATATTTTTTTTCTAGATTTTTTTCTAGATTTTTTTTGTAGATTTTTTTTCTAGATTTTTTTTCTAGATTTTTATTCTAGATTTTTTTTCTAGATTTTTTTCTAGATTTTTTTTGTAGATTTTTTTTCTAGATTTTTTTTCTAGATTTTTTTTCTAGATTTTTTTTCTAGATTTTTTTCTAGATTTTTTTTGTAGATTTTTTTTCTAGATTTTCTTCTAGATTTTTTTTACTAGATTTTTTTTCTAGATTTTTTTTCTAGATTTTTTTCTAGATTTTTTTTCTAGATTTTTTTCTAGATTTTTTTCTAGATTTTTTTCTAGATTTTTTTTCTAGATTTTTTTCTAGATTTTTTTTCTAGATTTTTTTTCTAGATTTTTTTTCTAGATTTTTTTCTAGATTTTTTTTCTAGATTTTTTTTCTAGATTTTTTTTCTAGATTTTTTTTCTAGATTTTTTTCTAGATTTTTTTCTAGATTTTTTTTCTAGATTTTTTTTGTAGATTTTTTTTCTAGATTTTTTTCTAGATTTTTTTTCTAGATTTTTTTTGTAGATTTTTTTTCCAGATTTTTTTCTAGATTTTTTTTGTAGATTTTTTTTCTAGATTTTTTTCTAGATTTTTTTTGTAGATTTTTTTTCTAGATTTTTTTCTAGATTTTTTTTGTAGATTTTTTTTCTAGATTTTTTTTCTAGATTTTTTTCTAGATTTTTTTTGTAGATTTTTTTTCTAGATTTTCTTCTAGATTTTTTTTACTAGATTTTTTTTCTAGATTTTTTTTCTAGATTTTTTTCTAGATTTTTTTTCTAGATTTTTTTCTAGATTTTTTTCTAGATTTTTTTCTAGATTTTTTTTCTAGATTTTTTTCTAGATTTTTTTTCTAGATTTTTTTTCTAGATTTTTTTTCTAGATTTTTTTCTAGATTTTTTTTCTAGATTTTTTTTCTAGATTTTTTTTCTAGATTTTTTTTCTAGATTTTTTTCTAGATTTTTTTTCTAGATTTTTTTCTAGATTTTTTTTCTAGATTTTTTTTCTAGATTTTTTTTCTAGATTTTTTTCTAGATTTTTTTTCTAGATTTTTTTTCTAGATTTTTTTTCTAGATTTTTTTCTAGATTTTTTTTCTAGATTTTTTTCTAGATTTTTTTTGTAGATTTTTTTTCTAGATTTTTTTTCTAGATTTTTTTTCTAGATTTTTTTCTAGATTTTTTTTCTAGATTTTTTTCTAGATTTTTTTTCTAGATTTTTTTTCTAGATTTTTTTTGTAGATTTTTTTTCTAGATTTTTTTCTAGATTTTTTTTGTAGATTTTTTTTCTAGATTTTTTTTCTAGATTTTTTTCTAGATTTTTTTTGTAGATTTTTTTTCTAGATTTTCTTCTAGATTTTTTTTACTAGATTTTTTTTCTAGATTTTTTTTCTAGATTTTTTTCTAGATTTTTTTTCTAGATTTTTTTCTAGATTTTTTTCTAGATTTTTTTCTAGATTTTTTTTCTAGATTTTTTTCTAGATTTTTTTTCTAGATTTTTTTTCTAGATTTTTTTTCTAGATTTTTTTCTAGATTTTTTTTCTAGATTTTTTTTCTAGATTTTTTTTCTAGATTTTTTTTCTAGATTTTTTTCTAGATTTTTTTTCTAGATTTTTTTCTAGATTTTTTTTCTAGATTTTTTTTCTAGATTTTTTTTCTAGATTTTTTTCTAGATTTTTTTTCTAGATTTTTTTTCTAGATTTTTTTTCTAGATTTTTTTCTAGATTTTTTTTCTAGATTTTTTTCTAGATTTTTTTTGTAGATTTTTTTTCTAGATTTTTTTTCTAGATTTTTTTTCTAGATTTTTTTCTAGATTTTTTTTCTAGATTTTTTTCTAGATTTTTTTTCTAGATTTTTTTTCTAGATTTTTTTTCTAGATTTTTTTCTAGATTTTTTTTCTAGATTTTTTTTCTAGATTTTTTTCTAGATTTTTTTTCTAGATTTTTTTTCTAGATTTTTTTTCTAGATTTTTTTTCTAGATTTTTTTCTAGATTTTTTTTCTAGATTTTTTTTCTAGATTTTTTTTCTAGATTTTTTTCTAGATTTTTTTCTAGATTTTTTTTCTAGATTTTTTTTCTAGATTTTTTTTCTAGATTTTTTTTCTAGATTTTTTTCTAGATTTTTTTTCTAGATTTTTTTCTAGATTTTTTTTGTAGATTTTTTTTCTAGATTTTTTTTCTAGATTTTTTTCTAGATTTTTTTTGTAGATTTTTTTTCTAGATTTTTTTCTAGATTTTTTTTGTAGATTTTTTTTCTAGATTTTTTTTCTAGATTTTTTTCTAGATTTTTTTCTAGATTTTTTTCTAGATTTTTTTTCTAGATTTTTTTCTAGATTTTTTTTCTAGATTTTTTTTCTAGATTTTTTTTCTAGATTTTTTTCTAGATTTTTTTTCTAGATTTTTTTTCTAGATTTTTTTTCTAGATTTTTTTTCTAGATTTTTTTCTAGATTTTTTTTCTAGATTTTTTTCTAGATTTTTTTTCTAGATTTTTTTTCTAGATTTTTTTTCTAGATTTTTTTCTAGATTTTTTTTCTAGATTTTTTTTCTAGATTTTTTTTCTAGATTTTTTTCTAGATTTTTTTTCTAGATTTTTTTCTAGATTTTTTTTGTAGATTTTTTTTGTAGATTTTTTTTCTAGATTTTTTTTCTAGATTTTTTTCTAGATTTTTTTTCTAGATTTTTTTCTAGATTTTTTTTCTAGATTTTTTTTCTAGATTTTTTTTCTAGATTTTTTTCTAGATTTTTTTTCTAGATTTTTTTTCTAGATTTTTTTCTAGATTTTTTTTCTAGATTTTTTTCTAGATTTTTTTTCTAGATTTTTTTTCTAGATTTTTTTTCTAGATTTTTTTCTAGATTTTTTTTCTAGATTTTTTTTCTAGATTTTTTTTCTAGATTTTTTTCTAGATTTTTTTTCTAGATTTTTTTCTAGATTTTTTTTGTAGATTTTTTTTCTAGATTTTTTTCTAGATTTTTTTTCTAGATTTTTTTTCTAGATTTTTTTTCTAGATTTTTTTGTAGATTTTTTTTGTAGATTTTTTTTGTAGATTTTTTTTCTAGATTTTTTTCTAGATTTTTTTCTAGATTTTTTTTCTAGATTTTTTTTCTAGATTTTTTTTCTAGATTTTTTTTCTAGATTTTTTTCTAGATTTTTTTTCTAGATTTTTTTCTAGATTTTTTTTCTAGATTTTTTTTCTAGATTTTTTTTCTAGATTTTTTTCTAGATTTTTTTTGTAGATTTTTTTTCTAGATTTTTTTTCTAGATTTTTATTCTAGATTTTTTTTCTAGATTTTTTTCTAGATTTTTTTTGTAGATTTTTTTTCCAGATTTTTTTCTAGATTTTTATTCTAGATTTTTTTTCTAGATTTTTTTCTAGATTTTTTTTGTAGATTTTTTTTCCAGATTTTTTTCTAGATTTTTTTTGTAGATTTTTTTTCTAGATTTTTTTTCTAGATTTTTTTCTAGATTTTTTTTCTAGATTTTTTTTCTAGATTTTTTTTCTAGATTTTTTTCTAGATTTTTTTTGTAGATTTTTTTTCTAGATTTTCTTCTAGATTTTTTTTACTAGATTTTTTTTCTAGATTTTTTTTCTAGATTTTTTTCTAGATTTTTTTTCTAGATTTTTTTCTAGATTTTTTTCTAGATTTTTTTCTAGATTTTTTTTCTAGATTTTTTTCTAGATTTTTTTTCTAGATTTTTTTTCTAGATTTTTTTTCTAGATTTTTTTCTAGATTTTTTTTCTAGATTTTTTTTCTAGATTTTTTTTCTAGATTTTTTTTCTAGATTTTTTTCTAGATTTTTTTCTAGATTTTTTTTCTAGATTTTTTTTGTAGATTTTTTTTCTAGATTTTTTTCTAGATTTTTTTTCTAGATTTTTTTTCTAGATTTTTTTTCTAGATTTTTTTCTAGATTTTTTTTGTAGATTTTTTTTCTAGATTTTTTTTCTAGATTTTTATTCTAGATTTTTTTTCTAGATTTCTTTCTAGATTTTTTTTGTAGATTTTTTTTCCAGATTTTTTTCTAGATTTTTATTCTAGATTTTTTTTCTAGATTTTTTTCTAGATTTTTTTTGTAGATTTTTTTTCCAGATTTTTTTCTAGATTTTTTTTGTAGATTTTTTTTCTAGATTTTTTTCTAGATTTTTTTTGTAGATTTTTTTTCTAGATTTTTTTCTAGATTTTTTTTGTAGATTTTTTTTCTAGATTTTTTTTCTAGATTTTTTTCTAGATTTTTTTTGTAGATTTTTTTTCTAGATTTTCTTCTAGATTTTTTTTACTAGATTTTTTTTCTAGATTTTTTTTCTAGATTTTTTTCTAGATTTTTTTTCTAGATTTTTTTCTAGATTTTTTTCTAGATTTTTTTCTAGATTTTTTTTCTAGATTTTTTTCTAGATTTTTTTTCTAGATTTTTTTTCTAGATTTTTTTTCTAGATTTTTTTCTAGATTTTTTTTCTAGATTTTTTTTCTAGATTTTTTTTCTAGATTTTTTTTCTAGATTTTTTTCTAGATTTTTTTTCTAGATTTTTTTCTAGATTTTTTTTCTAGATTTTTTTTCTAGATTTTTTTTCTAGATTTTTTTCTAGATTTTTTTTCTAGATTTTTTTTCTAGATTTTTTTTCTAGATTTTTTTCTAGATTTTTTTTCTAGATTTTTTTCTAGATTTTTTTTGTAGATTTTTTTTGTAGATTTTTTTTCTAGATTTTTTTCTAGATTTTTTTTCTAGATTTTTTTCTAGATTTTTTTTCTAGATTTTTTTTCTAGATTTTTTTTCTAGATTTTTTTCTAGATTTTTTTTCTAGATTTTTTTTCTAGATTTTTTTC
The DNA here is from genome assembly GCF_057628025.1 of Oncorhynchus mykiss. Lineage (NCBI taxonomy): Eukaryota > Metazoa > Chordata > Actinopteri > Salmoniformes > Salmonidae > Oncorhynchus > Oncorhynchus mykiss. The sequence goes on from NW_028322057.1 coordinate 1,226,383, forward strand.
TAGATTTTTTTTCTAGATTTTTTTCTAGATTTTTTTTCTAGATTTTTTTTCTAGATTTTTTTTCTAGATTTTTTTCTAGATTTTTTTTCTAGATTTTTTTTCTAGATTTTTTTTCTAGATTTTTTTCTAGATTTTTTTTCTAGATTTTTTTCTAGATTTTTTTTGTAGATTTTTTTTCTAGATTTTTTTCTAGATTTTTTTTCTAGATTTTTTTTCTAGATTTTTTTCTAGATTTTTTTTGTAGATTTTTTTTCTAGATTTTTTTCTAGATTTTTTTTGTAGATTTTTTTTCTAGATTTTTTTTCTAGATTTTTTTCTAGATTTTTTTCTAGATTTTTTTCTAGATTTTTTTTCTAGATTTTTTTCTAGATTTTTTTTCTAGATTTTTTTTCTAGATTTTTTTTCTAGATTTTTTTCTAGATTTTTTTTCTAGATTTTTTTTCTAGATTTTTTTTCTAGATTTTTTTTCTAGATTTTTTTCTAGATTTTTTTTCTAGATTTTTTTCTAGATTTTTTTTCTAGATTTTTTTTCTAGATTTTTTTTCTAGATTTTTTTCTAGATTTTTTTTCTAGATTTTTTTTCTAGATTTTTTTTCTAGATTTTTTTCTAGATTTTTTTTCTAGATTTTTTTCTAGATTTTTTTTGTAGATTTTTTTCTAGATTTTTTTTGTAGATTTTTTTTCTAGATTTTTTTCTAGATTTTTTTTCTAGATTTTTTTTCTAGATTTTTTTCCTAGATTTTTTTTCTAGATTTTTTTTCTAGATTTTTTTTCTAGATTTTTTTCTAGATTTTTTTTGTAGATTTTTTTTCTAGATTTTCTTCTAGATTTTTTTTACTAGATTTTTTTTCTAGATTTTTTTTCTAGATTTTTTTCTAGATTTTTTTTCTAGATTTTTTTCTAGATTTTTTTCTAGATTTTTTTCTAGATTTTTTTTCTAGATTTTTTTCTAGATTTTTTTTCTAGATTTTTTTTCTAGATTTTTTTTCTAGATTTTTTTCTAGATTTTTTTTCTAGATTTTTTTTCTAGATTTTTTTTCTAGATTTTTTTTCTAGATTTTTTTCTAGATTTTTTTCTAGATTTTTTTTCTAGATTTTTTTTGTAGATTTTTTTTCTAGATTTTTTTCTAGATTTTTTTTCTAGATTTTTTTTCTAGATTTTTTTTCTAGATTTTTTTCTAGATTTTTTTTGTAGATTTTTTTTCTAGATTTTTTTTCTAGATTTTTATTCTAGATTTTTTTTCTAGATTTCTTTCTAGATTTTTTTTGTAGATTTTTTTTCCAGATTTTTTTCTAGATTTTTATTCTAGATTTTTTTTCTAGATTTTTTTCTAGATTTTTTTTGTAGATTTTTTTTCCAGATTTTTTTCTAGATTTTTTTTGTAGATTTTTTTTCTAGATTTTTTTCTAGATTTTTTTTGTAGATTTTTTTTCTAGATTTTTTTCTAGATTTTTTTTGTAGATTTTTTTTCTAGATTTTTTTTCTAGATTTTTTTCTAGATTTTTTTTGTAGATTTTTTTTCTAGATTTTCTTCTAGATTTTTTTTACTAGATTTTTTTTCTAGATTTTTTTTCTAGATTTTTTTCTAGATTTTTTTTCTAGATTTTTTTCTAGATTTTTTTCTAGATTTTTTTCTAGATTTTTTTTCTAGATTTTTTTCTAGATTTTTTTTGTAGATTTTTTTTCTAGATTTTCTTCTAGATTTTTTTTACTAGATTTTTTTTCTAGATTTTTTTTCTAGATTTTTTTCTAGATTTTTTTTCTAGATTTTTTTCTAGATTTTTTTCTAGATTTTTTTCTAGATTTTTTTTCTAGATTTTTTTCTAGATTTTTTTTCTAGATTTTTTTTCTAGATTTTTTTTCTAGATTTTTTTCTAGATTTTTTTTCTAGATTTTTTTTCTAGATTTTTTTTCTAGATTTTTTTTCTAGATTTTTTTCTAGATTTTTTTTCTAGATTTTTTTCTAGATTTTTTTTCTAGATTTTTTTTCTAGATTTTTTTTCTAGATTTTTTTCTAGATTTTTTTTCTAGATTTTTTTTCTAGATTTTTTTTCTAGATTTTTTTCTAGATTTTTTTTCTAGATTTTTTTCTAGATTTTTTTTGTAGATTTTTTTTGTAGATTTTTTTTCTAGATTTTTTTCTAGATTTTTTTTCTAGATTTTTTTCTAGATTTTTTTTCTAGATTTTTTTTCTAGATTTTTTTTCTAGATTTTTTTCTAGATTTTTTTTCTAGATTTTTTTTCTAGATTTTTTTCTAGATTTTTTTTCTAGATTTTTTTCTAGATTTTTTTTCTAGATTTTTTTTCTAGATTTTTTTTCTAGATTTTTTTCTAGATTTTTTTTCTAGATTTTTTTTCTAGATTTTTTTTCTAGATTTTTTTCTAGATTTTTTTTCTAGATTTTTTTCTAGATTTTTTTTGTAGATTTTTTTTCTAGATTTTTTTCTAGATTTTTTTTCTAGATTTTTTTTCTAGATTTTTTTTCTAGATTTTTTTCTAGATTTTTTTTGTAGATTTTTTTTGTAGATTTTTTTTCTAGATTTTTTTCTAGATTTTTTTCTAGATTTTTTTTCTAGATTTTTTTTCTAGATTTTTTTTCTAGATTTTTTTTCTAGATTTTTTTCTAGATTTTTTTTCTAGATTTTTTTCTAGATTTTTTTTCTAGATTTTTTTTCTAGATTTTTTTTCTAGATTTTTTTCTAGATTTTTTTTGTAGATTTTTTTTCTAGATTTTTTTTCTAGATTTTTATTCTAGATTTTTTTTCTAGATTTTTTTCTAGATTTTTTTTGTAGATTTTTTTTCCAGATTTTTTTCTAGATTTTTATTCTAGATTTTTTTTCTAGATTTTTTTCTAGATTTTTTTTGTAGATTTTTTTTCCAGATTTTTTTCTAGATTTTTTTTGTAGATTTTTTTTCTAGATTTTTTTCTAGATTTTTTTTCTAGATTTTTTTTCTAGATTTTTTTCTAGATTTTTTTTCTAGATTTTTTTTCTAGATTTTTTTTCTAGATTTTTTTCTAGATTTTTTTTGTAGATTTTTTTTCTAGATTTTTTTCTAGATTTTTTTTGTAGATTTTTTTTCTAGATTTTTTTTCTAGATTTTTTTCTAGATTTTTTTTGTAGATTTTTTTTCTAGATTTTCTTCTAGATTTTTTTTACTAGATTTTTTTTCTAGATTTTTTTTCTAGATTTTTTTCTAGATTTTTTTTCTAGATTTTTTTCTAGATTTTTTTCTAGATTTTTTTCTAGATTTTTTTTCTAGATTTTTTTCTAGATTTTTTTTCTAGATTTTTTTTCTAGATTTTTTTTCTAGATTTTTTTCTAGATTTTTTTTCTAGATTTTTTTTCTAGATTTTTTTTCTAGATTTTTTTTCTAGATTTTTTTCTAGATTTTTTTTCTAGATTTTTTTCTAGATTTTTTTTCTAGATTTTTTTTCTAGATTTTTTTTCTAGATTTTTTTCTAGATTTTTTTTCTAGATTTTTTTTCTAGATTTTTTTTCTAGATTTTTTTCTAGATTTTTTTTCTAGATTTTTTTCTAGATTTTTTTTTTAGATTTTTTTTCTAGATTTTTTTTCTAGATTTTTTTTCTAGATTTTTTTCTAGATTTTTTTTCTAGATTTTTTTCTAGATTTTTTTTCTAGATTTTTTTCTAGATTTTTTTTGTAGATTTTTTTTCCAGATTTTTTTCTAGATTTTTATTCTAGATTTTTTTTCTAGATTTTTTTCTAGATTTTTTTTGTAGATTTTTTTTCCAGATTTTTTTCTAGATTTTTTTTGTAGATTTTTTTTCTAGATTTTTTTCTAGATTTTTTTTCTAGATTTTTTTTCTAGATTTTTTTCTAGATTTTTTTTCTAGATTTTTTTTCTAGATTTTTTTCTAGATTTTTTTTGTAGATTTTTTTTCTAGATTTTCTTCTAGATTTTTTTTACTAGATTTTTTTTCTAGATTTTTTTTCTAGATTTTTTTCTAGATTTTTTTTCTAGATTTTTTTCTAGATTTTTTTCTAGATTTTTTTCTAGATTTTTTTTCTAGATTTTTTTCTAGATTTTTTTTCTAGATTTTTTTTCTAGATTTTTTTTCTAGATTTTTTTCTAGATTTTTTTTCTAGATTTTTTTTCTAGATTTTTTTTCTAGATTTTTTTTCTAGATTTTTTTCTAGATTTTTTTCTAGATTTTTTTTCTAGATTTTTTTTCTAGATTTTTTTTCTAGATTTTTTTCTAGATTTTTTTTCTAGATTTTTTTTCTAGATTTTTTTTCTAGATTTTTTTCTAGATTTTTTTTCTAGATTTTTTTCTAGATTTTTTTTGTAGATTTTTTTTCTTGATTTTTTTCTAGATTTTTTTTCTAGATTTTTTTTCTAGATTTTTTTTCTAGATTTTTTTCTAGATTTTTTTTCTAGATTTTTTTCTAGATTTTTTTTCTAGATTTTTTTTCTAGATTTTTTTTCTAGATTTTTTTCTAGATTTTTTTTCTAGATTTTTTTCTAGATTTTTTTTGTAGATTTTTTTTCTAGATTTTTTTTCTAGATTTTTTTTCTAGATTTTTTTCTAGATTTTTTTTCTAGATTTTTTTCTAGATTTTTTTTCTAGATTTTTTTCTAGATTTTTTTTGTAGATTTTTTTTCCAGATTTTTTTCTAGATTTTTATTCTAGATTTTTTTTCTAGATTTTTTTCTAGATTTTTTTTGTAGATTTTTTTTCTAGATTTTTTTCTAGATTTTTTTTGTAGATTTTTTTTCTAGATTTTCTTCTAGATTTTTTTTACTAGATTTTTTTTCTAGATTTTTTTTCTAGATTTTTTTCTAGATTTTTTTTCTAGATTTTTTTCTAGATTTTTTTCTAGATTTTTTTCTAGATTTTTTTTCTAGATTTTTTTCTAGATTTTTTTTCTAGATTTTTTTTCTAGATTTTTTTTCTAGATTTTTTTCTAGATTTTTTTTCTAGATTTTTTTTCTAGATTTTTTTTCTAGATTTTTTTTCTAGATTTTTTTCTAGATTTTTTTCTAGATTTTTTTTCTAGATTTTTTTTCTAGATTTTTTTTCTAGATTTTTTTCTAGATTTTTTTTCTAGATTTTTTTTCTAGATTTTTTTTCTAGATTTTTTTCTAGATTTTTTTTCTAGATTTTTTTCTAGATTTTTTTTGTAGATTTTTTTTCTAGATTTTTTTCTAGATTTTTTTTCTAGATTTTTTTTCTAGATTTTTTTTCTAGATTTTTTTCTAGATTTTTTTTCTAGATTTTTTTTCTAGATTTTTTTTCTAGATTTTTTTCTAGATTTTTTTCTAGATTTTTTTTCTAGATTTTTTTTCTAGATTTTTTTTCTAGATTTTTTTTCTAGATTTTTTTCTAGATTTTTTTTCTAGATTTTTTTCTAGATTTTTTTTCTAGATTTTTTTTCTAGATTTTTTTTCTAGATTTTTTTCTAGATTTTTTTTCTAGATTTTTTTTCTAGATTTTTTTCTAGATTTTTTTTCTAGATTTTTTTCTAGATTTTTTTTCTAGATTTTTTTTCTAGATTTTTTTTCTAGATTTTTTTCTAGATTTTTTTTGTAGATTTTTTTTCTAGATTTTTTTTCTAGATTTTTTTCTAGATTTTTATTCTAGATTTTTTTTCTAGATTTTTTTCTAGATTTTTTTTGTAGATTTTTTTTCCAGATTTTTTTCTAGATTTTTTTTTGTAGATTTTTTTTCTAGATTTTTTTTCTAGATTTTTTTCTAGATTTTTTTTCTAGATTTTTTTTCTAGATTTTTTTCTAGATTTTTTTTCTAGATTTTTTTCTAGATTTTTTTTCTAGATTTTTTTTCTAGATTTTTTTTCTAGATTTTTTTCTAGATTTTTTTTCTAGATTTTTTTTCTAGATTTTTTTTCTAGATTTTTTTTCTAGATTTTTTTCTAGATTTTTTTTCTAGATTTTTTTCTAGATTTTTTTTCTAGATTTTTTTTCTAGATTTTTTTTCTAGATTTTTTTCTAGATTTTTTTTCTAGATTTTTTTTCTAGATTTTTTTTCTAGATTTTTTTCTAGATTTTTTTTCTAGATTTTTTTCTAGATTTTTTTTGTAGATTTTTTTTCTAGATTTTTTTTCTAGATTTTTTTTCTAGATTTTTTTCTAGATTTTTTTTCTAGATTTTTTTCTAGATTTTTTTTCTAGATTTTTTTCTAGATTTTTTTTGTAGATTTTTTTTCCAGATTTTTTTCTAGATTTTTATTCTAGATTTTTTTTCTAGATTTTTTTCTAGATTTTTTTTGTAGATTTTTTTTCCAGATTTTTTTCTAGATTTTTTTTGTAGATTTTTTTTCTAGATTTTTTTCTAGATTTTTTTTCTAGATTTTTTTTCTAGATTTTTTTCTAGATTTTTTTTCTAGATTTTTTTTCTAGATTTTTTTTCTAGATTTTTTTCTAGATTTTTTTTGTAGATTTTTTTTCTAGATTTTCTTCTAGATTTTTTTTACTAGATTTTTTTTCTAGATTTTTTTTCTAGATTTTTTTCTAGATTTTTTTTCTAGATTTTTTTCTAGATTTTTTTCTAGATTTTTTTCTAGATTTTTTTTCTAGATTTTTTTCTAGATTTTTTTTCTAGATTTTTTTTCTAGATTTTTTTTCTAGATTTTTTTCTAGATTTTTTTTCTAGATTTTTTTTCTAGATTTTTTTTCTAGATTTTTTTTCTAGATTTTTTTCTAGATTTTTTTCTAGATTTTTTTTCTAGATTTTTTTTCTAGATTTTTTTTCTAGATTTTTTTCTAGATTTTTTTTCTAGATTTTTTTTCTAGATTTTTTTTCTAGATTTTTTTCTAGATTTTTTTTCTAGATTTTTTTCTAGATTTTTTTTGTAGATTTTTTTTCTAGATTTTTTTCTAGATTTTTTTTCTAGATTTTTTTTCTAGATTTTTTTTCTAGATTTTTTTCTAGATTTTTTTTCTAGATTTTTTTTCTAGATTTTTTTTCTAGATTTTTTTCTAGATTTTTTTCTAGATTTTTTTTCTAGATTTTTTTTCTAGATTTTTTTTCTAGATTTTTTTTCTAGATTTTTTTCTAGATTTTTTTTCTAGATTTTTTTCTAGATTTTTTTTCTAGATTTTTTTTCTAGATTTTTTTTCTAGATTTTTTTCTAGATTTTTTTTCTAGATTTTTTTTCTAGATTTTTTTCTAGATTTTTTTTCTAGATTTTTTTCTAGATTTTTTTTCTAGATTTTTTTTCTAGATTTTTTTTCTAGATTTTTTTCTAGATTTTTTTTGTAGATTTTTTTTCTAGATTTTTTTTCTAGATTTTTTTCTAGATTTTTATTCTAGATTTTTTTTCTAGATTTTTTTCTAGATTTTTTTTGTAGATTTTTTTTCCAGATTTTTTTCTAGCTTTTTGTTGTAGATTTTTTTTCTAGATTTTTTTCTAGATTTTTTTTCTAGATTTTTTTTCTAGATTTTTTTCTAGATTTTTTTTGTAGATTTTTTTTGTAGATTTTCTTCTAGATTTTTTTCTAGATTTTTTTTCTAGATTTTTTTCTAGATTTTTTTTCTAGATTTTTTTTCTAGATTTTTTTTCTAGATTTTTTTCTAGATTTTTTTTGTAGATTTTTTTTGTAGATTTTCTTCTAGATTTTTTTCTAGATTTTTTTTCTAGATATTTTTCTAGATTTTTTTTCTAGATTTTTTTTCTAGATTTTTTTTCTAGATTTTTTTCTAGATTTTTTTCTAGATTTTTTTTCTAGATTTTTTTTCTAGATTTTTTTTCTAGATTTTTTTTCTAGATTTTTTTCTAGATTTTTTTTCTAGATTTTTTTTCTAGATTTTTTTTCTAGATTTTTTTCTAGATTTTTTTTCTAGATTTTTTTTCTAGATTTTTTTTCTAGATTTTTTTCTAGATTTTTTTTCTAGATTTTTTTCTAGATTTTTTTTCTAGATTTTTTTTCTAGATTTTTTTCTAGATTTTTTTTCTAGATTTTTTTTCTAGATTTTTTTTCTAGATTTTTTTCTAGATTTTTTTTGTAGATTTTTTTTCTAGATTTTTTTCTAGATTTTTTTTCTAGATTTTTTTTCTAGATTTTTTTTCTAGATTTTTTTCTAGATTTTTTTTGTAGATTTTTTTTCTAGATTTTTTTTCTAGATTTTTATTCTAGATTTTTTTTCTAGATTTTTTTCTAGATTTTTTTTGTAGATTTTTTTTCCAGATTTTTTTCTAGATTTTTATTCTAGATTTTTTTTCTAGATTTTTTTCTAGATTTTTTTTGTAGATTTTTTTTCCAGATTTTTTTCTAGATTTTTTTTGTAGATTTTTTTTCTAGATTTTTTTCTAGATTTTTTTTCTAGATTTTTTTTCTAGATTTTTTTCTAGATTTTTTTTCTAGATTTTTTTTCTAGATTTTTTTTCTAGATTTTTTTCTAGATTTTTTTTCTAGATTTTTTTTGTAGATTTTTTTTCTAGATTTTTTTTCTAGATTTTTTTTCTAGATTTTTTTCTAGATTTTTTTTCTAGATTTTTTTTCTAGATTTTTTTTCTAGATTTTTTTCTAGATTTTTTTTTGTAGATTTTTTTTCTAGATTTTTTTTCTAGATTTTTTTCTAGATTTTTTTTCCAGATTTTTTTCTAGATTTTTTTTCTAGATTTTTTTTCTAGATTTTTTTCTAGATTTTTTTCTAGATTTTTTTTCTAGATTTTTTTTCTAGATTTTTTTTCTAGATTTTTTTCTAGATTTTTTTTCTAGATTTTTTTCTAGATTATTTTCTAGATTTTTTTTCTAGATTTTTTTTCTAGATTTTTTTTGTAGATTTTTTTTCTAAATTTGTTCTAGATTTTTTTTGTAGATTTTTTTTCTAGATTTTTTTCTAGATTTTTTTCTAGATTTTTTTTCTAGATTTTTTTTCTAGATTTTTTTCTAGATTTTTTTTCTAGATTTTTTTTCTAGATTTTTTTTCTAGATTTTTTTTCTAGATTTTTTTTCTAGATTTTTTTCTAGATTTTTTTTCTAGATTTTTTTTCTAGATTTTTTTCTAGATTTTTTTTCTAGATTTTTTTCTAGATTTTTTTTCTATATTTTTTTTCTAGATTTTTTTTCTAGATTTTTTTCTAGATTTTTTTTGTAGATTTTTTTTCTAGATTTTTTTTCTAGATTTTTATTCTAGATTTTTTTTCTAGATTTTTTTCTAGATTTTTTTTGTAGATTTTTTTTCCAGATTTTTTTCTAGATTTTTATTCTAGATTTTTTTTCTAGATTTTTTTTCCAGATTTTTTTCTAGATTTTTATTCTAGATTTTTTTTCTAGATTTTTTTCTAGATTTTTTTTGTAGATTTTTTTTCTAGATTTTTTTTCTAGATTTTTATTCTAGATTTTTTTTCTAGATTTTTTTCTAGATTTTTTTTGTAGATTTTTTTTCCAGATTTTTTTCTAGATTTTTATTCTAGATTTTTTTTCTAGATTTTTTTTCTAGATTTTTTTCTAGATTTTTTTTCTAGATTTTTTTTCTAGATTTTTTTCTAGATTTTTTTTCTAGATTTTTTTTCTAGATTTTTTTTCTAGATTTTTTTCTAGATTTTTTTTCTAGATTTTTTTTGTAGATTTTTTTTCTAGATTTTTTTTCTAGATTTTTTTTCTAGATTTTTTTCTAGATTTTTTTTCTAGATTTTTTTTCTAGATTTTTTTTCTAGATTTTTTTCTAGATTTTTTTTTGTAGATTTTTTTTCTAGATTTTTTTTCTAGATTTTTTTCTAGATTTTTTTTCCAGATTTTTTTCTAGATTTTTTTTCTAGATTTTTTTTCTAGATTTTTTTCTAGATTTTTTTCTAGATTTTTTTTCTAGATTTTTTTTCTAGATTTTTTTTCTAGATTTTTTTCTAGATTTTTTTTCTAGATTTTTTTCTAGATTATTTTCTAGATTTTTTTTCTAGATTTTTTTTCTAGATTTTTTTTGTAGATTTTTTTTCTAAATTTGTTCTAGATTTTTTTTGTAGATTTTTTTTCTAGATTTTTTTCTAGATTTTTTTCTAGATTTTTTTTCTAGATTTTTTTTCTAGATTTTTTTCTAGATTTTTTTTCTAGATTTTTTTTCTAGATTTTTTTTCTAGATTTTTTTTCTAGATTTTTTTTCTAGATTTTTTTCTAGATTTTTTTTCTAGATTTTTTTTCTAGATTTTTTTCTAGATTTTTTTTCTAGATTTTTTTCTAGATTTTTTTTCTATATTTTTTTTCTAGATTTTTTTTCTAGATTTTTTTCTAGATTTTTTTTGTAGATTTTTTTTCTAGATTTTTTTTCTAGATTTTTATTCTAGATTTTTTTTCTAGATTTTTTTCTAGATTTTTTTTGTAGATTTTTTTTCCAGATTTTTTTCTAGATTTTTATTCTAGATTTTTTTTCTAGATTTTTTTTCCAGATTTTTTTCTAGATTTTTATTCTAGATTTTTTTTCTAGATTTTTTTCTAGATTTTTTTTGTAGATTTTTTTTCCAGATTTTTTTCTAGATTTTTTTTGTAGATTTTTTTTCTAGATTTTTTTCTAGATTTTTTTTCTAGATTTTTTTTCTAGATTTTTTTCTAGATTTTTTTTCTAGATTTTTTTTCTAGATTTTTTTTCTAGATTTTTTTCTAGATTTTTTTTGTAGATTTTTTTTCTAGATTTTCTTCTAGATTTTTTTTACTAGATTTTTTTTCTAGATTTTTTTTCTAGATTTTTTTCTAGATTTTTTTTCTAGATTTTTTTCTAGATTTTTTTCTAGATTTTTTTCTAGATTTTTTTTCTAGATTTTTTTCTAGATTTTTTTTCTAGATTTTTTTTCTAGATTTTTTTTCTAGATTTTTTTTCTAGATTTTTTTTCTAGATTTTTTTTCTAGATTTTTTTTCTAGATTTTTTTCTAGATTTTTTTTCTAGATTTTTTTTCTAGATTTTTTTTCTAGATTTTTTTCTAGATTTTTTTTCTAGATTTTTTTTCTAGATTTTTTTTTCTAGATTTTTTTCTAGATTTTTTTTCTAGATTTTTTTCTAGATTTTTTTTCTAGATTTTTTTTCTAGATTTTTTTCTAGATTTTTTTTCTAGATTTTTTTTCTAGATTTTTTTTCTAGATTTTTTTCTAGATTTTTTTTGTAGATTTTTTTTCTAGATTTTTTTCTAGATTTTTTTTCTAGATTTTTTTTCTAGATTTTTTTTCTAGATTTTTTTCTAGATTTTTTTTGTAGATTTTTTTTCTAGATTTTTTTTCTAGATTTTTATTCTAGATTTTTTTTCTAGATTTTTTTCTAGATTTTTTTTGTAGATTTTTTTTCCAGATTTTTTTCTAGATTTTTATTCTAGATTTTTTTTCTAGATTTTTTTCTAGATTTTTTTTGTAGATTTTTTTTCCAGATTTTTTTCTAGATTTTTTTTGTAGATTTTTTTTCTAGATTTTTTTCTAGATTTTTTTTCTAGATTTTTTTTCTAGATTTTTTTCTAGATTTTTTTTCTAGATTTTTTTTCTAGATTTTTTTTCTAGATTTTTTTCTAGATTTTTTTTCTAGATTTTTTTTGTAGATTTTTTTTCTAGATTTTTTTTCTAGATTTTTTTTCTAGATTTTTTTCTAGATTTTTTTTCTAGATTTTTTTTCTAGATTTTTTTTCTAGATTTTTTTCTAGATTTTTTTTTGTAGATTTTTTTTCTAGATTTTTTTTCTAGATTTTTTTCTAGATTTTTTTTCCAGATTTTTTTCTAGATTTTTTTTCTAGATTTTTTTTCTAGATTTTTTTCTAGATTTTTTTCTAGATTTTTTTTCTAGATTTTTTTTCTAGATTTTTTTTCTAGATTTTTTTCTAGATTTTTTTTCTAGATTTTTTTCTAGATTATTTTCTAGATTTTTTTTCTAGATTTTTTTTCTAGATTTTTTTTGTAGATTTTTTTTCTAAATTTGTTCTAGATTTTTTTTGTAGATTTTTTTTCTAGATTTTTTTCTAGATTTTTTTCTAGATTTTTTTTCTAGATTTTTTTTCTAGATTTTTTTCTAGATTTTTTTTCTAGATTTTTTTTCTAGATTTTTTTTCTAGATTTTTTTTCTAGATTTTTTTTCTAGATTTTTTTCTAGATTTTTTTTCTAGATTTTTTTTCTAGATTTTTTTCTAGATTTTTTTTCTAGATTTTTTTCTAGATTTTTTTTCTATATTTTTTTTCTAGATTTTTTTTCTAGATTTTTTTCTAGATTTTTTTTGTAGATTTTTTTTCTAGATTTTTTTTCTAGATTTTTATTCTAGATTTTTTTTCTAGATTTTTTTCTAGATTTTTTTTGTAGATTTTTTTTCCAGATTTTTTTCTAGATTTTTATTCTAGATTTTTTTTCTAGATTTTTTTCTAGATTTTTTTTGTAGATTTTTTTTCCAGATTTTTTTCTAGATTTTTTTTGTAGATTTTTTTTCTAGATTTTTTTCTAGATTTTTTTTCTAGATTTTTTTTCTAGATTTTTTTCTAGATTTTTTTTCTAGATTTTTTTTCTAGATTTTTTTTCTAGATTTTTTTCTAGATTTTTTTTGTAGATTTTTTTTCTAGATTTTCTTCTAGATTTTTTTTACTAGATTTTTTTTCTAGATTTTTTTTCTAGATTTTTTTCTAGATTTTTTTTCTAGATTTTTTTCTAGATTTTTTTCTAGATTTTTTTCTAGATTTTTTTTCTAGATTTTTTTCTAGATTTTTTTTCTAGATTTTTTTTCTAGATTTTTTTTCTAGATTTTTTTCTAGATTTTTTTTCTAGATTTTTTTTCTAGATTTTTTTTCTAGATTTTTTTTCTAGATTTTTTTCTAGATTTTTTTCTAGATTTTTTTTCTAGATTTTTTTTCTAGATTTTTTTTCTAGATTTTTTTCTAGATTTTTTTTCTAGATTTTTTTTCTAGATTTTTTTTCTAGATTTTTTTCTAGATTTTTTTTCTAGATTTTTTTCTAGATTTTTTTTGTAGATTTTTTTTCTAGATTTTTTTCTAGATTTTTTTTCTAGATTTTTTTTCTAGATTTTTTTTCTAGATTTTTTTCTAGATTTTTTTTCTAGATTTTTTTTCTAGATTTTTTTTCTAGATTTTTTTCTAGATTTTTTTCTAGATTTTTTTTCTAGATTTTTTTTCTAGATTTTTTTTCTAGATTTTTTTTCTAGATTTTTTTCTAGATTTTTTTTCTAGATTTTTTTCTAGATTTTTTTTCTAGATTTTTTTTCCAGATTTTTTTCTAGATTTTTTTCTAGATTTTTTTTCTAGATTTTTTTTCTAGATTTTTTTTCTAGATTTTTTTTCTAGATTTTTTTCTAGATTTTTTTTGTAGATTTTTTTTGTAGATTTTCTTCTAGATTTTTTTCTAGATTTTTTTTCTAGATTTTTTTCTAGATTTTTTTTCTAGATTTTTTTTCTAGATTTTTTTTCTAGATTTTTTTCTAGATTTTTTTTGTAGATTTTTTTTGTAGATTTTCTTCTAGATTTTTTTCTAGATTTTTTTTCTAGATTTTTTTCTAGATTTTTTTTCTAGATTTTTTTTCTAGATTTTTTTTCTAGATTTTTTTCTAGATTTTTTTCTAGATTTTTTTTCTAGATTTTTTTTCTAGATTTTTTTTCTAGATTTTTTTTCTAGATTTTTTTCTAGATTTTTTTTCTAGATTTTTTTTCTAGATTTTTTTTCTAGATTTTTTTCTAGATTTTTTTTCTAGATTTTTTTTCTATATTTTTTTTCTAGATTTTTTTCTAGATTTTTTTTCTAGATTTTTTTCTAGATTTTTTTTCTAGATTTTTTTTCTAGATTTTTTTCTAGATTTTTTTTCTAGATTTTTTTTCTAGATTTTTTTTCTAGATTTTTTTCTAGATTTTTTTTGTAGATTTTTTTTCTAGATTTTTTTCTAGATTTTTTTTCTAGATTTTTTTTCTAGATTTTTTTTCTAGATTTTTTTCTAGATTTTTTTTGTAGATTTTTTTTCTAGATTTTTTTTCTAGATTTTTATTCTAGATTTTTTTTCTAGATTTTTTTCTAGATTTTTTTTGTAGATTTTTTTTCCAGATTTTTTTCTAGATTTTTATTCTAGATTTTTTTTCTAGATTTTTTTCTAGATTTTTTTTGTAGATTTTTTTTCCAGATTTTTTTCTAGATTTTTTTTGTAGATTTGTTTTCTAGATTTTTTTCTAGATTTTTTTTCTAGATTTTTTTTCTAGATTTTTTTCTAGATTTTTTTTCTAGATTTTTTTTCTAGATTTTTTTTCTAGATTTTTTTCTAGATTTTTTTTCTAGATTTTTTTTCTAGATTTTTTTTCTAGATTTTTTTTCTAGATTTTTTTTCTAGATTTTTTTCTAGATTTTTTTTCTAGATTTTTTTTCTAGATTTTTTTTCTAGATTTTTTTCTAGATTTTTTTTTGTAGATTTTTTTTCTAGATTTTTTTTCTAGATTTTTTTCTAGATTTTTTTTCCAGATTTTTTTCTAGATTTTTTTTCTAGATTTTTTTTCTAGATTTTTTTCTAGATTTTTTTCTAGATTTTTTTTCTAGATTTTTTTTCTAGATTTTTTTTGTAGATTTTTTTCTAGATTTTTTTTCTAGATTTTTTTCTAGATTATTTTCTAGATTTTTTTTCTAGATTTTTTTTCTAGATTTTTTTTGTAGATTTTTTTTCTAAATTTGTTCTAGATTTTTTTTGTAGATTTTTTTTCTAGATTTTTTTCTAGATTTTTTTCTAGATTTTTTTTCTAGATTTTTTTTCTAGATTTTTTTCTAGATTTTTTTTGTAGATTTTTTTTCTAGATTTTTTTTCTAGATTTTTTTCTAGATTTTTTTTCTAGATTTTTTTCTAGATTTTTTTTGTAGATTTTTTTTCTAGATTTTTTTCTAGATTTTTTTTCTAGATTTTTTTTCTAGATTTTTTTTCTAGATTTTTTTCTAGATTTTTTTTCTAGATTTTTTTTCTAGATTTTTTTTCTAGATTTTTTTCTAGATTTTTTTCTAGATTTTTTTTCTAGATTTTTTTTCTAGATTTTTTTTCTAGATTTTTTTTCTAGATTTTTTTCTAGATTTTTTTTCTAGATTTTTTTCTAGATTTTTTTTCTAGATTTTTTTTCTAGATTTTTTTTCTAGATTTTTTTCTAGATTTTTTTTCTAGATTTTTTTTCTAGATTTTTTTCTAGATTTTTTTTCTAGATTTTTTTCTAGATTTTTTTTCTAGATTTTTTTTCTAGATTTTTTTTCTAGATTTTTTTCTAGATTTTTTTTGTAGATTTTTTTTCTAGATTTTTTTTCTAGATTTTTTTCTAGATTTTTATTCTAGATTTTTTTTCTAGATTTTTTTCTAGATTTTTTTTGTAGATTTTTTTTCCAGATTTTTTTCTAGATTTTTTTTGTAGATTTGTTTTCTAGATTTTTTTCTAGATTTTTTTTCTAAATTTTTTTTCTAGATTTTTTTCTAGATTTTTTTTCTAGATTTTTTTTCTAGATTTTTTTTCTAGATTTTTTTCTAGATTTTTTTTCTAGATTTTTTTTGTAGATTTTTTTTCTAGATTTTTTTTCTAGATTTTTTTTCTAGATTTTTTTCTAGATTTTTTTTCTAGATTTTTTTTCTAGATTTTTTTTCTAGATTTTTTTCTAGATTTTTTTTTGTAGATTTTTTTTCTAGATTTTTTTTCTAGATTTTTTTCTAGATTTTTTTTCCAGATTTTTTTCTAGATTTTTTTTCTAGATTTTTTTTCTAGATTTTTTTCTAGATTTTTTTCTAGATTTTTTTTCTAGATTTTTTTTCTAGATTTTTTTTCTAGATTTTTTTCTAGATTTTTTTTCTAGATTTTTTTCTAGATTATTTTCTAGATTTTTTTTCTAGATTTTTTTTCTAGATTTTTTTTGTAGATTTTTTTTCTAAATTTGTTCTAGATTTTTTTTGTAGATTTTTTTTCTAGATTTTTTTCTAGATTTTTTTCTAGATTTTTTTTCTAGATTTTTTTTCTAGATTTTTTTCTAGATTTTTTTTCTAGATTTTTTTTCTAGATTTTTTTTCTAGATTTTTTTCTAGATTTTTTTTCTAGATTTTTTTCTAGATTTTTTTTGTAGATTTTTTTTCTAGATTTTTTTCTAGATTTTTTTTCTAGATTTTTTTTCTAGATTTTTTTTCTAGATTTTTTTCTAGATTTTTTTTCTAGATTTTTTTTCTAGATTTTTTTTCTAGATTTTTTTCTAGATTTTTTTCTAGATTTTTTTTCTAGATTTTTTTTCTAGATTTTTTTTCTAGATTTTTTTCTAGATTTTTTTTCTAGATTTTTTTTCTAGATTTTTTTCTAGATTTTTTTTCTAGATTTTTTTCTAGATTTTTTTTCTAGATTTTTTTTCTATATTTTTTTTCTAGATTTTTTTCTAGATTTTTTTTGTAGATTTTTTTTCTAGATTTTTTTTCTAGATTTTTTTCTAGATTTTTATTCTAGATTTTTTTTCTAGATTTTTTTCTAGATTTTTTTTGTAGATTTTTTTTCCAGATTTTTTTCTAGCTTTTTTTTGTAGATTTTTTTTCTAGATTTTTTTCTAGATTTTTTTTCTAGATTTTTTTTCTAGATTTTTTTCTAGATTTTTTTTGTAGATTTTTTTTGTAGATTTTCTTCTAGATTTTTTTCTAGATTTTTTTTCTAGATTTTTTTCTAGATTTTTTTTCTAGATTTTTTTTCTAGATTTTTTTTCTAGATTTTTTTCTAGATTTTTTTTGTAGATTTTTTTTGTAGATTTTCTTCTAGATTTTTTTTCTAGATTTTTTTTCTAGATTTTTTTTCTAGATTTTTTTCTAGATTTTTTTCTAGATTTTTTTTCTAGATTTTTTTTCTAGATTTTTTTTCTAGATTTTTTTTCTAGATTTTTTTCTAGATTTTTTTTCTAGATTTTTTTTCTAGATTTTTTTTCTAGATTTTTTTCTAGATTTTTTTTCTAGATTTTTTTTCTAGATTTTTTTCTAGATTTTTTTTCTAGATTTTTTTCTAGATTTTTTTTCTAGATTTTTTTTCTAGATTTTTTTTCTAGATTTTTTTCTAGATTTTTTTTCTAGATTTTTTTTCTAGATTTTTTTCTAGATTTTTTTTCTAGATTTTTTTCTAGATTTTTTTTCTAGATTTTTTTTCTAGATTTTTTTTCTAGATTTTTTTCTAGATTTTTTTTGTAGATTTTTTTTCTAGATTTTTTTTCTAGATTTTTTTCTAGATTTTTATTCTAGATTTTTTTTCTAGATTTTTTTCTAGATTTTTTTTGTAGATTTTTTTTCCAGATTTTTTTCTAGATTTTTTTTGTAGATTTGTTTTCTAGATTTTTTTCTAGATTTTTTTTCTAAATTTTTTTTCTAGATTTTTTTCTAGATTTTTTTTCTAGATTTTTTTTCTAGATTTTTTTTCTAGATTTTTTTCTAGATTTTTTTTCTAGATTTTTTTTGTAGATTTTTTTTCTAGATTTTTTTTCTAGATTTTTTTTCTAGATTTTTTTCTAGATTTTTTTTCTAGATTTTTTTTCTAGATTTTTTTTCTAGATTTTTTTCTAGATTTTTTTTTGTAGATTTTTTTTCTAGATTTTTTTTCTAGATTTTTTTCTAGATTTTTTTTCCAGATTTTTTTCTAGATTTTTTTTCTAGATTTTTTTTCTAGATTTTTTTCTAGATTTTTTTCTAGATTTTTTTTCTAGATTTTTTTTCTAGATTTTTTTTCTAGATTTTTTTCTAGATTTTTTTTCTAGATTTTTTTCTAGATTATTTTCTAGATTTTTTTTCTAGATTTTTTTTCTAGATTTTTTTTGTAGATTTTTTTTCTAAATTTGTTCTAGATTTTTTTTGTAGATTTTTTTTCTAGATTTTTTTCTAGATTTTTTTCTAGATTTTTTTTCTAGATTTTTTTTCTAGATTTTTTTCTAGATTTTTTTTCTAGATTTTTTTTCTAGATTTTTTTTCTAGATTTTTTTCTAGATTTTTTTTCTAGATTTTTTTCTAGATTTTTTTTCTAGATTTTTTTTCTAGATTTTTTTCTAGATTTTTTTTCTAGATTTTTTTTCTAGATTTTTTTTCTAGATTTTTTTCTAGATTTTTTTTCTAGATTTTTTTTCTAGATTTTTTTTCTAGATTTTTTTCTAGATTTTTTTCTAGATTTTTTTTCTAGATTTTTTTTCTAGATTTTTTTTCTAGATTTTTTTCTAGATTTTTTTTCTAGATTTTTTTTCTAGATTTTTTTCTAGATTTTTTTTCTAGATTTTTTTCTAGATTTTTTTTCTAGATTTTTTTTCTATATTTTTTTTCTAGATTTTTTTCTAGATTTTTTTTGTAGATTTTTTTTCTAGATTTTTTTTCTAGATTTTTTTCTAGATTTTTATTCTAGATTTTTTTTCTAGATTTTTTTCTAGATTTTTTTTGTAGATTTTTTTTCCAGATTTTTTTCTAGCTTTTTTTTGTAGATTTTTTTTCTAGATTTTTTTCTAGATTTTTTTTCTAGATTTTTTTTCTAGATTTTTTTCTAGATTTTTTTTGTAGATTTTTTTTGTAGATTTTCTTCTAGATTTTTTTCTAGATTTTTTTTCTAGATTTTTTTCTAGATTTTTTTTCTAGATTTTTTTTCTAGATTTTTTTTCTAGATTTTTTTCTAGATTTTTTTTGTAGATTTTTTTTGTAGATTTTCTTCTAGATTTTTTTTCTAGATTTTTTTTCTAGATTTTTTTTCTAGATTTTTTTCTAGATTTTTTTCTAGATTTTTTTTCTAGATTTTTTTTCTAGATTTTTTTTCTAGATTTTTTTTCTAGATTTTTTTCTAGATTTTTTTTCTAGATTTTTTTTCTAGATTTTTTTTCTAGATTTTTTTCTAGATTTTTTTTCTATATTTTTTTTCTAGATTTTTTTTCTAGATTTTTTTCTAGATTTTTTTTCTAGATTTTTTTCTAGATTTTTTTTCTAGATTTTTTTTCTAGATTTTTTTCTAGATTTTTTTTCTAGATTTTTTTTCTAGATTTTTTTTCTAGATTTTTTTCTAGATTTTTTTTGTAGATTTTTTTTCTAGATTTTTTTCTAGATTTTTTTTCTAGATTTTTTTTCTAGATTTTTTTTCTAGATTTTTTTCTAGATTTTTTTTCTAGATTTTTTTTCTAGATTTTTTTCTAGATTTTTTTCTAGATTTTTTTTCTAGATTTTTTTTCTAGATTTTTTTTCTAGATTTTTTTTCTAGATTTTTTTCTAGATTTTTTTTCTAGATTTTTTTCTAGATTTTTTTTCTAGATTTTTTTTCTAGATTTTTTTTCTAGATTTTTTTCTAGATTTTTTTTCTAGATTTTTTTTCTAGATTTTTTTCTAGATTTTTTTTCTAGATTTTTTTCTAGATTTTTTTTCTAGATTTTTTTTCTATATTTTTTTTCTAGATTTTTTTCTAGATTTTTTTTGTAGATTTTTTTTCTAGATTTTTTTTCTAGATTTTTTTCTAGATTTTTATTCTAGATTTTTTTTCTAGATTTTTTTCTAGATTTTTTTTGTAGATTTTTTTTCCAGATTTTTTTCTAGCTTTTTTTTGTAGATTTTTTTTCTAGATTTTTTTCTAGATTTTTTTTCTAGATTTTTTTTCTAGATTTTTTTCTAGATTTTTTTCTAGATTTTTTTTCTAGATTTTTTTTCTAGATTTTTTTTCTAGATTTTTTTTCTAGATTTTTTTCTAGATTTTTTTTCTAGATTTTTTTCTAGATTTTTTTTCTAGATTTTTTTTCTAGATTTTTTTCTAGATTTTTTTTCTAGATTTTTTTTCTAGATTTTTTTTCTAGATTTTTTTCTAGATTTTTTTTCTAGATTTTTTTCTAGATTTTTTTTCTAGATTTTTTTTCTAGATTTTTTTCTAGATTTTTTTTCTAGATTTTTTTTCTAGATTTTTTTTCTAGATTTTTTTCTAGATTTTTTTTCTAGATTTTTTTTCTAGATTTTTTTCTAGATTTTTTTTCTAGATTTTTTTTCTAGATTTTTTTTCTAGATTTTTTTCTAGATTTTTTTTGTAGATTTTTTATCTAGATTTTTTTTCTAGATTTTTTTCTAGATTTTTATTCTAGATTTTTTTTCTAGATTTTTTTCTAGATTTTTTTTGTAGATTTTTTTTCCAGATTTTTTTCTAGATTTTTTTTGTAGATTTTTTTTCTAGATTTTTTTCTAGATTTTTTTTCTAGATTTTTTTCTAGATTTTTTTTCTAGATTTTTTTTCTAGATTTTTTTCTAGATTTTTTTTATAGATTTTTTTTCTAGATTTTTTTTCTAGATTTTTTTTCTAGATTTTTTTCTAGATTTTTTTTCTAGATTTTTTTCTAGATTTTTTTTCTAGATTTTTTTTCTAGATTTTTTTCTAGATTTTTTTTCTAGATTTTTTTCTAGATTTTTTTTCTAGATTTTTTTTCTAGATTTTTTTCTAGATTTTTTTTCTAGATTTTTTTTCTAGATTTTTTTTCTAGATTTTTTTCTAGATTTTTTTTCTAGATTTTTTTTCTAGATTTTTTTTCTAGATTTTTTTCTAGATTTTTTTTGTAGATTTTTTTTCTAGATTTTTTTTCTAGATTTTTTTTCTAGATTTTTTTCTAGATTTTTTTTGTAGATTTTTTTTCCAGATTTTTTTCTAGATTTTTTTTGTAGATTTTTTTTCTAGATTTTTTTCTAGATTTTTTTTCTAGATTTTTTTCTAGATTTTTTTTCTAGATTTTTTTTCTAGATTTTTTTCTAGATTTTTTTTATAGATTTTTTTTCTAGATTTTTTTTCTAGATTTTTTTTCTAGATTTTTTTCTAGATTTTTTTTCTAGATTTTTTTCTAGATTTTTTTTCTAGATTTTTTTTCTAGATTTTTTTCTAGATTTTTTTTCTAGATTTTTTTCTAGATTTTTTTTCTAGATTTTTTTTCTAGATTTTTTTCTAGATTTTTTTTCTAGATTTTTTTTCTAGATTTTTTTTCTAGATTTTTTTCTAGATTTTTTTTCTAGATTTTTTTTCTAGATTTTTTTTCTAGATTTTTTTCTAGATTTTTTTTGTAGATTTTTTTTCTAGATTTTTTTCTAGATTTTTTTTTGTAGATTTTTTTTCTAGATTTTTTTTCTAGATTTTTTTCTAGATTTTTTTTCCAGATTTTTTTCTAGATTTTTTTTCTAGATTTTTTTTCTAGATTTTTTTCTAGATTTTTTTCTAGATTTTTTTTCTAGATTTTTTTTCTAGATTTTTTTTCTAGATTTTTTTCTAGATTTTTTTTCTAGATTTTTTTCTAGATTTTTTTCTAGATTTTTTTTCTAGATTTTTTTTCTAGATTTTTTTTGTAGATTTTTTTTCTAAATTTCTAGATTTTTTTTGTAGATTTTTTTTCTAGAATTTTTTTCTAGATTTTTTTCTAGATTTGTTTTCTAGATTTTTTTTCTAGATTTTTTTCTAGATTTTTTTTGTAGATTTTTTTTCCAGATTTTTTTCTAGATTTTTTTTGTAGATTTTTTTTCTAGATTTTTTTTCTAGATTTTTTTCTAGATTTTTATTCTAGATTTTTTTTCTAGATTTTTTTCTAGATTTTTTTTGTAGATTTTTTTTCCAGATTTTTTTCTAGCTTTTTTTTGTAGATTTTTTTTCTAGATTTTTTTCTAGATTTTTTTTCTAGATTTTTTTTCTAGATTTTTTTTCTAGATTTTTTTCTAGATTTTTTTTGTAGATTTTTTTTCTAGATTTTTTTTCTAGATTTTTTTCTAGATTTTTATTCTAGATTTTTTTTCTAGATTTTTTTCTAGATTTTTTTTGTAGATTTTTTTTCCAGATTTTTTTCTAGATTTTTTTTGTAGATTTTTTTTCTAGATTTTTTTCTAGATTTTTTTTCTAGATTTTTTTCTAGATTTTTTTTCTAGATTTTTTTTCTAGATTTTTTTTCCAGATTTTTTTCTAGATTTTTTTTCTAGATTTTTTTTGTAGATTTTTTTTCTAGATTTTTTTTCTAGATTTTTTTTCTAGATTTTTTTCTAGATTTTTTTTCTAGATTTTTTTTCTAGATTTTTTTTCTAGATTTTTTTCTAGATTTTTTTTTGTAGATTTTTTTTCTAGATTTTTTTTCTAAATTTGTTCTAGATTTTTTTTGTAGATTTTTTTTCTAGAATTTTTTTCTAGATTTTTTTCTAGATTTTTTTTCTAGATTTTTTTTCTAGATTTTTTTCTAGATTTTTTTTGTAGATTTTTTTTCCAGATTTTTTTCTAGATTTTTTTTGTAGATTTTTTTTCTAGATTTTTTTTCTAGATTTTTTTCTAGATTTTTTTTCTAGATTTTTTTCTAGATTTTTTTTCTAGATTTTTTTTCTAGATTTTTTTCTAGATTTTTTTTCTAGATTTTTTTTCTAGATTTTTTTTCTAGATTTTTTTCTAGATTTTTTTTCTAGATTTTTTTTCTAGATTTTTTTCTAGATTTTTTTTCTAGATTTTTTTTCTAGATTTTTTTTCTAGATTTTTTTCTAGATTTTTTTTGTAGATTTTTTATCTAGATTTTTTTTCTAGATTTTTTTCTAGATTTTTTTTCTAGATTTTTTTCTAGATTTTTTTTCTAGATTTTTTTTCTAGATTTTTTTCTAGATTTTTTTTATAGATTTTTTTTCTAGATTTTTTTTCTAGATTTTTTTTCTAGATTTTTTTCTAGATTTTTTTTCTAGATTTTTTTCTAGATTTTTTTTCTAGATTTTTTTTCTAGATTTTTTTCTAGATTTTTTTTCTAGATTTTTTTTCCAGATTTTTTTTCTAGATTTTTTTCTAGATTTTTTTTGTAGATTTTTTTTCTAGATTTTCTTCCAGATTTTTTTCTAGATTTTTTTCTAGATTTTTTTTCTAGATTTTTTTTCTAGATTTTTTTTCTAGATTTTTTTTCTAGATTTTTTTCTAGATTTTTTTTCTAGATTTTTTTCTAGATTTTTTTTCTAGATTTTTTTTCTAGATTTTTTTTCTAGATTTTTTTTCTAGATTTTTTTTCTAGATTTTTTTCTAGATTTTTTTTCTAGATTTTTTTCTAGATTTTTTTTCTAGATTTTTTTTGTAGATTTTTTTTCCAGATTTATTTCTAGATTTTTTTTCTAGATTTTTTTTCTAGATTTTTTTCTAGATTTTTTTTCTAGATTTTTTTTCTAGATTTTTTTTCTAGATTTTTTTCTAGATTTTTTTTCTAGATTTTTTTTCTAGATTTTTTTCTAGATTTTTTTTCTAGATTTTTTTCTAGATTTTTTTTCTAGATTTTTTTTCTAGATTTTTTTTCTAGATTTTTTTCTAGATTTTTTTTCTAGATTTTTTTTCTAGATTTTTTTTCTAGATTTTTTTCTAGATTTTTTTTCTAGATTTTTTTCTAGATTTTTTTTGTAGATTTTTTTTCTAGATTTTTTTCTAGATTTTTTTTCTAGATTTTTTTTCTAGATTTTTTTTCTAGATTTTTTTCTAGATTTTTTTTGTAGATTTTTTTTCTAGATTTTTTTTCTAGATTTTTTTCTAGATTTTTATTCTAGATTTTTTTTCTAGATTTTTTTCTAGATTTTTTTTGTAGATTTTTTTTCCAGATTTTTTTCTAGCTTTTTTTTGTAGATTTTTTTTGTAGATTTTTTTCTAGATTTTTTTTCTAGATTTTTTTTCTAGATTTTTTTCTAGATTTTTTTTCTAGATTTTTTCTAGATTTTTTTTCTAGATTTTTTTTCTAGATTTTTTTCTAGATTTTATTTCTAGATTTTTTTCTAGATTTTTTTTCTAGATTTTTTTCTAGATTTTTTTTCTAGATTTTTTTTCTAGATTTTTTTTCTAGATTTTTTTCTAGATTTTTTTTGTAGATTTTTTTGTAGATTTTCTTCTAGATTTTTTTCTAGATTTTTTTTCTAGATTTTTTTCTAGATTTTTTTTCTAGATTTTTTTTCTAGATTTTTTTTCTAGATTTTTTTCTAGATTTTTTTCTAGATTTTTTTTCTAGATTTTTTTTCTAGATTTTTTTTCTAGATTTTTTTTCTAGATTTTTTTCTAGATTTTTTTTCTAGATTTTTTTCTAGATTTTTTTTCTAGATTTTTTTTCTAGATTTTTTTTCTAGATTTTTTTCTAGATTTTTTTTCTAGATTTTTTTTCTAGATTTTTTTCTAGATTTTTTTTCTAGATTTTTTTCTAGATTTTTTTCTAGATTTTTTTTCTAGATTTTTTTTCTAGATTTTTTTTCTAGATTTTTTTCTAGATTTTTTTCTAGATTTTTTTTCTAGATTTTTTTTCTAGATTTTTTTTCTAGATTTTTTTTCTAGATTTTTTTCTAGATTTTTTTTCTAGATTTTTTTCTAGATTTTTTTTCTAGATTTTTTTTCTAGATTTTTTTCTAGATTTTTTTTCTAGATTTTTTTTCTAGATTTTTTTTCTAGATTTTTTTTCTAGATTTTTTTTCTAGATTTTTTTCTAGATTTTTTTTCTAGATTTTTTTTCTAGATTTTTTTCTAGATTTTTTTTCTAGATTTTTTTTCTAGATTTTTTTTCTAGATTTTTTTCTAGATTTTTTTTGTAGATTTTTTTTCTAGATTTTTTTCTAGATTTTTTTTCTAGATTTTTTTTCTAGATTTTTTTTCTAGATTTTTTTTCTAGATTTTTTTCTAGATTTTTATTCTAGATTTTTTTTCTAGATTTTTTTTCTAGATTTTTTCTAGATTTTTTTTCTAGATTTTTTTTCTAGATTTTTTTCTAGATTTTTTTTCTAGATTTTTTTCTAGATTTTTTTCTAGATTTTTTTTCTAGATTTTTTTTCTAGATTTTTTTTCTAGATTTTTTTCTAGATTTTTTTCTAGATTTTTTTTATAGATTTTTTTTCTAGATTTTTTTTCTAGATTTTTTTTCTAGATTTTTTTCTAGATTTTTTTTCTAGATTTTTTTCTAGATTTTTTTTCTAGATTTTTTTTCTAGATTTTTTTCTAGATTTTTTTTCTAGATTTTTTTTCTAGATTTTTTTTCTAGATTTTTTTCTAGATTTTTTTTCTAGATTTTTTTCTAGATTTTTTTTCTAGATTTTTTTTCTAGATTTTTTTCTAGATTTTTTTTCTAGATTTTTTTTCTAGATTTTTTTTCTAGATTTTTTTCTAGATTTTTTTTCTAGATTTTTTTTCTAGATTTTTTTCTAGATTTTTTTTCTAGATTTTTTTTCTAGATTTTTTTTCTAGATTTTTTTCTAGATTTTTTTTGTAGATTTTTTATCTAGATTTTTTTTCTAGATTTTTTTCTAGATTTTTATTCTAGATTTTTTTTCTAGATTTTTTTCTAGATTTTTTTTGTAGATTTTTTTTCCAGATTTTTTTCTAGATTTTTTTTGTAGATTTTTTTTCTAGATTTTTTTCTAGATTTTTTTTCTAGATTTTTTTCTAGATTTTTTTTCTAGATTTTTTTTCTAGATTTTTTTCTAGATTTTTTTTATAGATTTTTTTTCTAGATTTTTTTTCTAGATTTTTTTTCTAGATTTTTTTCTAGATTTTTTTTCTAGATTTTTTTCTAGATTTTTTTTCTAGATTTTTTTTCTAGATTTTTTTCTAGATTTTTTTTCTAGATTTTTTTCTAGATTTTTTTTCTAGATTTTTTTTCTAGATTTTTTTCTAGATTTTTTTTCTAGATTTTTTTTCTAGATTTTTTTCTAGATTTTTTTTCCAGATTTTTTTCTAGATTTTTTTTCTAGATTTTTTTTCTAGATTTTTTTCTAGATTTTTTTCTAGATTTTTTTTCTAGATTTTTTTTCTAGATTTTTTTTCTAGATTTTTTTCTAGATTTTTTTTCTAGATTTTTTTCTAGATTTTTTTCTAGATTTTTTTTCTAGATTTTTTTTCTAGATTTTTTTTCTAGATTTTTTTCTAGATTTTTTTTCTAGATTTTTTTCTAGATTTTTTTTCTAGATTTTTTTTCTAGATTTTTTTCTAGATTTTTTTTCTAGATTTTTTTCTAGATTTTTTTTCTAGATTTTTTTTCTAGATTTTTTTCTAGATTTTTTTTCTAGATTTTTTTTCTAGATTTTTTTTCTAGATTTTTTTCTAGATTTTTTTTCCAGATTTTTTTCTAGATTTTTTTTCTAGATTTTTTTTCTAGATTTTTTTCTAGATTTTTTTCTAGATTTTTTTTCTAGATTTTTTTTCTAGATTTTTTTTCTAGATTTTTTTCTAGATTTTTTTTCTAGATTTTTTTCTAGATTTTTTTCTAGATTTTTTTTCTAGATTTTTTTTCTAGATTTTTTTTGTAGATTTTTTTTCTAAATTTCTAGATTTTTTTTGTAGATTTTTTTTCTAGAATTTTTTTCTAGATTTTTTTCTAGATTTGTTTTCTAGATTTTTTTTCTAGATTTTTTTCTAGATTTTTTTTGTAGATTTTTTTTCCAGATTTTTTTCTAGATTTTTTTTGTAGATTTTTTTTCTAGATTTTTTTTCTAGATTTTTTTCTAGATTTTTATTCTAGATTTTTTTTCTAGATTTTTTTCTAGATTTTTTTTGTAGATTTTTTTTCCAGATTTTTTTCTAGCTTTTTTTTGTAGATTTTTTTTCTAGATTTTTTTCTAGATTTTTTTTCTAGATTTTTTTTCTAGATTTTTTTTCTAGATTTTTTTCTAGATTTTTTTTGTAGATTTTTTTTCTAGATTTTTTTTCTAGATTTTTTTCTAGATTTTTATTCTAGATTTTTTTTCTAGATTTTTTTCTAGATTTTTTTTGTAGATTTTTTTTCCAGATTTTTTTCTAGATTTTTTTTGTAGATTTTTTTTCCAGATTTTTTTCTAGATTTTTTTTCTAGATTTTTTTTGTAGATTTTTTTTCTAGATTTTTTTTCTAGATTTTTTTTCTAGATTTTTTTCTAGATTTTTTTTCTAGATTTTTTTTCTAGATTTTTTTTCTAGATTTTTTTCTAGATTTTTTTTTGTAGATTTTTTTTCTAGATTTTTTTTCTAAATTTGTTCTAGATTTTTTTTGTAGATTTTTTTTCTAGAATTTTTTTCTAGATTTTTTTCTAGATTTTTTTTCTAGATTTTTTTTCTAGATTTTTTTCTAGATTTTTTTTGTAGATTTTTTTTCCAGATTTTTTTCTAGATTTTTTTTGTAGATTTTTTTTCTAGATTTTTTTTCTAGATTTTTTTCTAGATTTTTTTTCTAGATTTTTTTCTAGATTTTTTTTCTAGATTTTTTTTCTAGATTTTTTTCTAGATTTTTTTTCTAGATTTTTTTTCTAGATTTTTTTTCTAGATTTTTTTCTAGATTTTTTTTCTAGATTTTTTTTCTAGATTTTTTTCTAGATTTTTTTTCTAGATTTTTTTTCTAGATTTTTTTTCTAGATTTTTTTCTAGATTTTTTTTGTAGATTTTTTATCTAGATTTTTTTTCTAGATTTTTTTCTAGATTTTTTTTCTAGATTTTTTTCTAGATTTTTTTTCTAGATTTTTTTTCTAGATTTTTTTCTAGATTTTTTTTATAGATTTTTTTTCTAGATTTTTTTTCTAGATTTTTTTTCTAGATTTTTTTCTAGATTTTTTTTCTAGATTTTTTTCTAGATTTTTTTTCTAGATTTTTTTTCTAGATTTTTTTCTAGATTTTTTTTCTAGATTTTTTTCTAGATTTTTTTTCTAGATTTTTTTTCTAGATTTTTTTCTAGATTTTTTTTCTAGATTTTTTTTCTAGATTTTTTTTCTAGATTTTTTTCTAGATTTTTTTTCTAGATTTTTTTTCTAGATTTTTTTCTAGATTTTTTTTCTAGATTTTTTTTCTAGATTTTTTTTCTAGATTTTTTTCTAGATTTTTTTTGTAGATTTTTTTTCTAGATTTTTTTCTAGATTTTTTTTTGTAGATTTTTTTTCTAGATTTTTTTTCTAGATTTTTTTCTAGATTTTTTTTCCAGATTTTTTTCTAGATTTTTTTTCTAGATTTTTTTTCTAGATTTTTTTCTAGATTTTTTTCTAGATTTTTTTTCTAGATTTTTTTTCTAGATTTTTTTTCTAGATTTTTTTCTAGATTTTTTTTCTAGATTTTTTTCTAGATTTTTTTCTAGATTTTTTTTCTAGATTTTTTTTCTAGATTTTTTTTGTAGATTTTTTTTCTAAATTTCTAGATTTTTTTTGTAGATTTTTTTTCTAGAATTTTTTTCTAGATTTTTTTCTAGATTTGTTTTCTAGATTTTTTTTCTAGATTTTTTTCTAGATTTTTTTTGTAGATTTTTTTTCCAGATTTTTTTCTAGATTTTTTTTGTAGATTTTTTTTCTAGATTTTTTTTCTAGATTTTTTTCTAGATTTTTATTCTAGATTTTTTTTCTAGATTTTTTTCTAGATTTTTTTTGTAGATTTTTTTTCCAGATTTTTTTCTAGCTTTTTTTTGTAGATTTTTTTTCTAGATTTTTTTCTAGATTTTTTTTCTAGATTTTTTTTCTAGATTTTTTTTCTAGATTTTTTTCTAGATTTTTTTTGTAGATTTTTTTTCTAGATTTTTTTTCTAGATTTTTTTCTAGATTTTTATTCTAGATTTTTTTTCTAGATTTTTTTCTAGATTTTTTTTGTAGATTTTTTTTCCAGATTTTTTTCTAGATTTTTTTTGTAGATTTTTTTTCTAGATTTTTTTCTAGATTTTTTTTCTAGATTTTTTTCTAGATTTTTTTTCTAGATTTTTTTTCTAGATTTTTTTTCCAGATTTTTTTCTAGATTTTTTTTCTAGATTTTTTTTGTAGATTTTTTTTCTAGATTTTTTTTCTAGATTTTTTTTCTAGATTTTTTTCTAGATTTTTTTTCTAGATTTTTTTTCTAGATTTTTTTTCTAGATTTTTTTCTAGATTTTTTTTTGTAGATTTTTTTTCTAGATTTTTTTTCTAAATTTGTTCTAGATTTTTTTTGTAGATTTTTTTTCTAGAATTTTTTTCTAGATTTTTTTCTAGATTTTTTTTCTAGATTTTTTTTCTAGATTTTTTTCTAGATTTTTTTTGTAGATTTTTTTTCCAGATTTTTTTCTAGATTTTTTTTGTAGATTTTTTTTCTAGATTTTTTTTCTAGATTTTTTTCTAGATTTTTATTCTAGATTTTTTTTCTAGATTTTTTTCTAGATTTTTTTTGTAGATTTTTTTTCCAGATTTTTTTCTAGCTTTTTTTTGTAGATTTTTTTCTAGATTTTTTTCTAGATTTTTTTTCTAGATTTTTTTTCTAGATTTTTTTCTAGATTTTTTTTCTAGATTTTTTCTAGATTTTTTTTCTAGATTTTTTTTCTAGATTTTTTTCTAGATTTTATTTCTAGATTTTTTTTCTAGATTTTTTTTCTAGATTTTTTTCTAGATTTTTTTTCTAGATTTTTATTCTAGATTTTTTTTCTAGATTTTTTTCTAGATTTTTTTTGTAGATTTTTTTTCCAGATTTTTTTCTAGATTTTTTTTGTAGATTTTTTTTCTAGATTTTTTTCTAGATTTTTTTTCTAGATTTTTTTCTAGATTTTTTTTCTAGATTTTTTTTCTAGATTTTTTTTCCAGATTTTTTTCTAGATTTTTTTTCTAGATTTTTTTTGTAGATTTTTTTTCTAGATTTTTTTTCTAGATTTTTTTTCTAGATTTTTTTCTAGATTTTTTTTCTAGATTTTTTTTCTAGATTTTTTTTCTAGATTTTTTTCTAGATTTTTTTTTGTAGATTTTTTTTCTAGATTTTTTTTCTAAATTTGTTCTAGATTTTTTTTGTAGATTTTTTTTCTAGAATTTTTTTCTAGATTTTTTTCTAGATTTTTTTTCTAGATTTTTTTTCTAGATTTTTTTCTAGATTTTTTTTGTAGATTTTTTTTCTAGATTTTTTTCTAGATTTTTTTTCTAGATTTTTTTCTAGATTTTTTTTCTAGATTTTTTTTCTAGATTTTTTTTCTAGATTTTTTTCTAGATTTTTTTTCTAGATTTTTTTTCTAGATTTTTTTTCTAGATTTTTTTCTAGATTTTTTTTCTAGATTTTTTTCTAGATTTTTTTTGTAGATTTTTTTTCTAGATTTTTTTCTAGATTTTTTTTCTAGATTTTTTTTCTAGATTTTTTTTCTAGATTTTTTTCTAGATTTTTTTTGTAGATTTTTTTTCTAGATTTTTTTTCTAGATTTTTTTCTAGATTTTTTTCTAGATTTTTTTTCTAGATTTTTTTTCTAGATTTTTTTTCTAGATTTTTTTTCTAGATTTTTTTCTAGATTTTTTTTCTAGATTTTTTTCTAGATTTTTTTTCTAGATTTTTTTTCTAGATTTTTTTTCTAGATTTTTTTCTATATTTTTTTTCTATATTTTTTTTCTAGATTTTTTTCTAGATTTTTTTTGTAGATTTTTTTTCTAGATTTTTTTTCTAGATTTTTTTCTAGATTTTTATTCTAGATTTTTTTTCTAGATTTTTTTCTAGATTTTTTTTGTAGATTTTTTTTCCAGATTTTTTTCTAGCTTTTTTTTGTAGATTTTTTTTCTAGATTTTTTTCTAGATTTTTTTTCTAGATTTTTTTTCTAGATTTTTTTCTAGATTTTTTTTGTAGATTTTTTTTGTAGATTTTCTTCTAGATTTTTTTCTAGATTTTTTTTCTAGATTTTTTTCTAGATTTTTTTTCTAGATTTTTTTTCTAGATTTTTTTTCTAGATTTTTTTCTAGATTTTTTTTGTAGATTTTTTTTGTAGATTTTCTTCTAGATTTTTTTCTAGATTTTTTTTCTAGATTTTTTTCTAGATTTTTTTTCTAGATTTTTTTTCTAGATTTTTTTTCTAGATTTTTTTCTAGATTTTTTTCTAGATTTTTTTTCTAGATTTTTTTTCTAGATTTTTTTTCTAGATTTTTTTTCTAGATTTTTTTCTAGATTTTTTTTCTAGATTTTTTTTCTAGATTTTTTTTCTAGATTTTTTTCTAGATTTTTTTTCTAGATTTTTTTTCTAGATTTTTTTTCTAGATTTTTTTCTAGATTTTTTTTCTAGATTTTTTTCTAGATTTTTTTTCTAGATTTTTTTCTAGATTTTTTTTCTAGATTTTTTTTCTAGATTTTTTTTCTAGATTTTTTTCTAGATTTTTTTTGTAGATTTTTTTTCTAGATTTTTTTCTAGATTTTTTTTCTAGATTTTTTTTCTAGATTTTTTTTCTAGATTTTTATTCTAGATTTTTTTTCTAGATTTTTTTCTAGATTTTTTTTGTAGATTTTTTTTCCAGATTTTTTTCTAGATTTTTATTCTAGATTTTTTTTGTAGATTTTTTTTCCAGATTTTTTTCTAGATTTTTTTTGTAGATTTTTTTTCTAGATTTTTTTCTAGATTTTTTTTCTAGATTTTTTTTCTAGATTTTTTTCTAGATTTTTTTTCTAGATTTTTTTTCTAGATTTTTTTTCTAGATTTTTTTCTAGATTTTTTTTCTAGATTTTTTTTGTAGATTTTTTTTCTAGATTTTTTTTCTAGATTTTTTTTCTAGATTTTTTTCTAGATTTTTTTTCTAGATTTTTTTTCTAGATTTTTTTTCTAGATTTTTTTCTAGATTTTTTTTTGTAGATTTTTTTTCTAGATTTTTTTTCTAGATTTTTTTCTAGATTTTTATTCTAGATTTTTTTTCTAGATTTTTTTCTAGATTTTTTTTGTAGATTTTTTTTCCAGATTTTTTTCTAGATTTTTTTTGTAGATTTTTTTTCTAGATTTTTTTCTAGATTTTTTTTCTAGATTTTTTTTCTAGATTTTTTTCTAGATTTTTTTTGTAGATTTTTTTTGTAGATTTTCTTCTAGATTTTTTTCTAGATTTTTTTTCTAGATTTTTTTCTAGATTTTTTTTCTAGATTTTTTTTCTAGATTTTTTTTCTAGATTTTTTTCTAGATTTTTTTTGTAGATTTTTTTTGTAGATTTTCTTCTAGATTTTTTTCTAGATTTTTTTTCTAGATTTTTTTCTAGATTTTTTTTCTAGATTTTTTTTCTAGATTTTTTTTCTAGATTTTTTTCTAGATTTTTTTCTAGATTTTTTTTCTAGATTTTTTTTCTAGATTTTTTTTCTAGATTTTTTTTCTAGATTTTTTTCTAGATTTTTTTTCTAGATTTTTTTTCTAGATTTTTTTTCTAGATTTTTTTCTAGATTTTTTTTCTAGATTTTTTTTCTAGATTTTTTTTCTAGATTTTTTTCTAGATTTTTTTTCTAGATTTTTTTCTAGATTTTTTTTCTAGATTTTTTTCTAGATTTTTTTTCTAGATTTTTTTTCTAGATTTTTTTTCTAGATTTTTTTCTAGATTTTTTTTGTAGATTTTTTTTGTAGATTTTTTTCTAGATTTTTTTTCTAGATTTTTTTTCTAGATTTTTTTTCTAGATTTTTTTCTAGATTTTTTTTGTAGATTTTTTTTCTAGATTTTTTTTCTAGATTTTTATTCTAGATTTTTTTTGTAGATTTTTTTTCCAGATTTTTTTCTAGATTTTTTTTGTAGATTTTTTTTCTAGATTTTTTTCTAGATTTTTTTTCTAGATTTTTTTTCTAGATTTTTTTCTAGATTTTTTTTCTAGATTTTTTTTCTAGATTTTTTTTCTAGATTTTTTCTAGATTTTTTTTCTAGATTTTTTTTGTAGATTTTTTTTCTAGATTTTTTTTCTAGATTTTTTTTCTAGATTTTTTTCTAGATTTTTTTTCTAGATTTTTTTTCTAGATTTTTTTTCTAGATTTTTTTCTAGATTTTTTTTTGTAGATTTTTTTTCTAGATTTTTTTTCTAGATTTTTTTCTAGATTTTTATTCTAGATTTTTTTTCTAGATTTTTTTCTAGATTTTTTTTGTAGATTTTTTTTCCAGATTTTTTTCTAGCTTTTTTTTGTAGATTTTTTTTCTAGATTTTTTTCTAGATTTTTTTTCTAGATTTTTTTTCTAGATTTTTTTCTAGATTTTTTTTGTAGATTTTTTTTGTAGATTTTCTTCTAGATTTTTTTCTAGATTTTTTTTCTAGATTTTTTTCTAGATTTTTTTTCTAGATTTTTTTTCTAGATTTTTTTTCTAGATTTTTTTCTAGATTTTTTTTGTAGATTTTTTTTGTAGATTTTCTTCTAGATTTTTTTCTAGATTTTTTTTCTAGATTTTTTTCTAGATTTTTTTTCTAGATTTTTTTTCTAGATTTTTTTTCTAGATTTTTTTCTAGATTTTTTTCTAGATTTTTTTTCTAGATTTTTTTTCTAGATTTTTTTTCTAGATTTTTTTTCTAGATTTTTTTCTAGATTTTTTTTCTAGATTTTTTTTCTAGATTTTTTTTCTAGATTTTTTTCTAGATTTTTTTTCTAGATTTTTTTTCTAGATTTTTTTTCTAGATTTTTTTCTAGATTTTTTTTCTAGATTTTTTTCTAGATTTTTTTTCTAGATTTTTTTCTAGATTTTTTTTCTAGATTTTTTTTCTAGATTTTTTTTCTAGATTTTTTTCTAGATTTTTTTTGTAGATTTTTTTTGTAGATTTTTTTCTAGATTTTTTTTCTAGATTTTTTTTCTAGATTTTTTTTCTAGATTTTTTTCTAGATTTTTTTTGTAGATTTTTTTTCTAGATTTTTTTTCTAGATTTTTATTCTAGATTTTTTTTGTAGATTTTTTTTCCAGATTTTTTTCTAGATTTTTTTTGTAGATTTTTTTTCTAGATTTTTTTCTAGATTTTTTTTCTAGATTTTTTTTCTAGATTTTTTTCTAGATTTTTTTTCTAGATTTTTTTTCTAGATTTTTTTTCTAGATTTTTTCTAGATTTTTTTTCTAGATTTTTTTTGTAGATTTTTTTTCTAGATTTTTTTTCTAGATTTTTTTTCTAGATTTTTTTCTAGATTTTTTTTCTAGATTTTTTTTCTAGATTTTTTTTCTAGATTTTTTTCTAGATTTTTTTTTGTAGATTTTTTTTCTAGATTTTTTTTCTAGATTTTTTTCTAGATTTTTATTCTAGATTTTTTTTCTAGATTTTTTTCTAGATTTTTTTTGTAGATTTTTTTTCCAGATTTTTTTCTAGCTTTTTTTTGTAGATTTTTTTTCTAGATTTTTTTCTAGATTTTTTTTCTAGATTTTTTTTCTAGATTTTTTTCTAGATTTTTTTTGTAGATTTTTTTTGTAGATTTTCTTCTAGATTTTTTTCTAGATTTTTTTTCTAGATTTTTTTCTAGATTTTTTTTCTAGATTTTTTTTCTAGATTTTTTTTCTAGATTTTTTTCTAGATTTTTTTTGTAGATTTTTTTTGTAGATTTTCTTCTAGATTTTTTTCTAGATTTTTTTTCTAGATTTTTTTCTAGATTTTTTTTCTAGATTTTTTTTCTAGATTTTTTTTCTAGATTTTTTTCTAGATTTTTTTCTAGATTTTTTTTCTAGATTTTTTTTCTAGATTTTTTTTCTAGATTTTTTTTCTAGATTTTTTTCTAGATTTTTTTTCTAGATTTTTTTTCTAGATTTTTTTCTAGATTTTTTTTCTAGATTTTTTTTCTAGATTTTTTTTCTAGATTTTTTTCTAGATTTTTTTTCTAGATTTTTTTCTAGATTTTTTTTCTAGATTTTTTTCTAGATTTTTTTTCTAGATTTTTTTTCTAGATTTTTTTTCTAGATTTTTTTCTAGATTTTTTTTGTAGATTTTTTTTCTAGATTTTTTTCTAGATTTTTTTTCTAGATTTTTTTTCTAGATTTTTTTTCTAGATTTTTTTCTAGATTTTTTTTGTAGATTTTTTTTCTAGATTTTTTTTCTAGATTTTTATTCTAGATTTTTTTTCTAGATTTTCTTCTAGATTTTTTTTGTAGATTTTTTTTCCAGATTTTTTTCTAGATTTTTTTCTAGATTTTTTTTGTAGATTTTTTTTCCAGATTTTTTTCTAGCTTTTTTTTGTAGATTTTTTTTCTAGATTTTTTTCTAGATTTTTTTTCTAGATTTTTTTTCTAGATTTTTTTCTAGATTTTTTTTGTAGATTTTTTTTGTAGATTTTCTTCTAGATTTTTTTCTAGATTTTTTTTCTAGATTTTTTTCTAGATTTTTTTTCTAGATTTTTTTTCTAGATTTTTTTTCTAGATTTTTTTCTAGATTTTTTTTGTAGATTTTTTTTGTAGATTTTCTTCTAGATTTTTTTCTAGATTTTTTTTCTAGATTTTTTTCTAGATTTTTTTTCTAGATTTTTTTTCTAGATTTTTTTTCTAGATTTTTTTCTAGATTTTTTTCTAGATTTTTTTTCTAGATTTTTTTTCTAGATTTTTTTTCTAGATTTTTTTTCTAGATTTTTTTCTAGATTTTTTTTCTAGATTTTTTTTCTAGATTTTTTTCTAGATTTTTTTTCTAGATTTTTTTTCTAGATTTTTTTTCTAGATTTTTTTCTAGATTTTTTTTCTAGATTTTTTTCTAGATTTTTTTTCTAGATTTTTTTCTAGATTTTTTTTCTAGATTTTTTTTCTAGATTTTTTTTCTAGATTTTTTTCTAGATTTTTTTTGTAGATTTTTTTTCTAGATTTTTTTCTAGATTTTTTTTCTAGATTTTTTTTCTAGATTTTTTTTCTAGATTTTTTTCTAGATTTTTTTTGTAGATTTTTTTTCTAGATTTTTTTTCTAGATTTTTATTCTAGATTTTTTTTCTAGATTTTTTTCTAGATTTTTTTTGTAGATTTTTTTTCCAGATTTTTTTCTAGATTTTTTTTGTAGATTTTTTTTCTAGATTTTTTTCTAGATTTTTTTTCTAGATTTTTTTTCTAGATTTTTTTCTAGATTTTTTTTCTAGATTTTTTTTCTAGATTTTTTTTCTAGATTTTTTTCTAGATTTTTTTTCTAGATTTTTTTTGTAGATTTTTTTTGTAGATTTTTTTTCTAGATTTTTTTTCTAGATTTTTTTTTCTAGATTTTTTTTCTAGATTTTTTTCTAGATTTTTTTTTGTAGATTTTTTTTCTAGATTTTTTTTCTAGATTTTTTTCTAGATTTTTATTCTAGATTTTTTTTCTAGATTTTTTTCTAGATTTTTTTTGTAGATTTTTTTTCCAGATTTTTTTCTAGCTTTTTTTTGTAGATTTTTTTTCTAGATTTTTTTCTAGATTTTTTTTCTAGATTTTTTTTCTAGATTTTTTTCTAGATTTTTTTTGTAGATTTTTTTTGTAGATTTTCTTCTAGATTTTTTTCTAGATTTTTTTTCTAGATTTTTTTCTAGATTTTTTTTCTAGATTTTTTTTCTAGATTTTTTTTCTAGATTTTTTTCTAGATTTTTTTTGTAGATTTTTTTTGTAGATTTTCTTCTAGATTTTTTTCTAGATTTTTTTTCTAGATTTTTTTCTAGATTTTTTTTCTAGATTTTTTTTCTAGATTTTTTTTCTAGATTTTTTTCTAGATTTTTTTCTAGATTTTTTTTCTAGATTTTTTTTCTAGATTTTTTTTCTAGATTTTTTTTCTAGATTTTTTTCTAGATTTTTTTTCTAGATTTTTTTTCTAGATTTTTTTTCTAGATTTTTTTCTAGATTTTTTTTCTAGATTTTTTTTCTAGATTTTTTTTCTAGATTTTTTTCTAGATTTTTTTTCTAGATTTTTTTCTAGATTTTTTTTCTAGATTTTTTTCTAGATTTTTTTTCTAGATTTTTTTTCTAGATTTTTTTTCTAGATTTTTTTCTAGATTTTTTTTGTAGATTTTTTTTCTAGATTTTTTTCTAGATTTTTTTTCTAGATTTTTTTTCTAGATTTTTTTTCTAGATTTTTTTCTAGATTTTTTTTGTAGATTTTTTTTCTAGATTTTTTTTCTAGATTTTTATTCTAGATTTTTTTTGTAGATTTTTTTTCCAGATTTTTTTCTAGATTTTTTTTGTAGATTTTTTTTCTAGATTTTTTTCTAGATTTTTTTTCTAGATTTTTTTTCTAGATTTTTTTCTAGATTTTTTTTCTAGATTTTTTTTCTAGATTTTTTTTCTAGATTTTTTTCTAGATTTTTTTTCTAGATTTTTTTTGTAGATTTTTTTTCTAGATTTTTTTTCTAGATTTTTTTTCTAGATTTTTTTCTAGATTTTTTTTCTAGATTTTTTTTCTAGATTTTTTTTCTAGATTTTTTTCTAGATTTTTTTTTGTAGATTTTTTTTCTAGATTTTTTTTCTAGATTTTTTTCTAGATTTTTATTCTAGATTTTTTTTCTAGATTTTTTTCTAGATTTTTTTTGTAGATTTTTTTTCCAGATTTTTTTCTAGCTTTTTTTTGTAGATTTTTTTTCTAGATTTTTTTCTAGATTTTTTTTCTAGATTTTTTTTCTAGATTTTTTTCTAGATTTTTTTTCTAGATTTTTTTTCTAGATTTTTTTTCTAGATTTTTTTCTAGATTTTTTTGTAGATTTTTTTTCTAGATTTTTTTCTAGATTTTTTTTCTAGATTTTTTTTCTAGATTTTTTTTCTAGATTTTTTTCTAGATTTTTTTTGTAGATTTTTTTTCTAGATTTTTTTTCTAGATTTTTTTCTAGATTTTTTTTGTAGATTTTTTT
Organism: Oncorhynchus mykiss; assembly: GCF_057628025.1. NCBI lineage: Eukaryota > Metazoa > Chordata > Actinopteri > Salmoniformes > Salmonidae > Oncorhynchus > Oncorhynchus mykiss. Next base: position 1,263,705 of record NW_028322057.1, read on the forward strand.
TCCAGATTTTTTTCTAGATTTTTATTCTAGATTTTTTTTCTAGATTTTTTTCTAGATTTTTTTTGTAGATTTTTTTTCCAGATTTTTTTCTAGATTTTTTTTGTAGATTTTTTTTCTAGATTTTTTTCTAGATTTTTTTTCTAGATTTTTTTTCTAGATTTTTTTCTAGATTTTTTTTCTAGATTTTTTTTCTAGATTTTTTTTCTAGATTTTTTTCTAGATTTTTTTTCTAGATTTTTTTTGTAGATTTTTTTTGTAGATTTTTTTTCTAGATTTTTTTTCTAGATTTTTTTCTAGATTTTTTTTCTAGATTTTTTTTCTAGATTTTTTTTCTAGATTTTTTTCTAGATTTTTTTTTGTAGATTTTTTTTCTAGATTTTTTTTCTAGATTTTTTTCTAGATTTTTTTTCCAGATTTTTTTCTAGATTTTTTTTCTAGATTTTTTTTCTAGATTTTTTTCTAGATTTTTTTCTAGATTTTTTTTCTAGATTTTTTTTCTAGATTTTTTTTCTAGATTTTTTTCTAGATTTTTTTTCTAGATTTTTTTCTAGATTATTTTCTAGATTTTTTTTCTAGATTTTTTTTCTAGATTTTTTTTGTAGATTTTTTTTCTAAATTTGTTCTAGATTTTTTTTGTAGATTTTTTTTCTAGATTTTTTTTCTAGATTTTTTTCTAGATTTTTTTTCTAGATTTTTTTTCTAGATTTTTTTCTAGATTTTTTTTGTAGATTTTTTTTCTAGATTTTTTTCTAGATTTTTTTTCTAGATTTTTTTTCTAGATTTTTTTTCTAGATTTTTTTGTAGATTTTTTTTGTAGATTTTTTTTGTAGATTTTTTTTATAGATTTTTTTCTAGATTTTTTTTCTAGATTTTTTTTCCAGATTTTTTTCTAGATTTTTTTTCTAGATTTTTTTTCTAGATTTTTTTCTAGATTTTTTTTCTAGATTTTTTTTCTAGATTTTTTTTCTAGATTTTTTTCTAGATTTTTTTTCTAGATTTTTTTCTAGATTTTTTTTCTAGATTTTTTTCTAGATTTTTTTTCTAGATTTTTTTTCTAGATTTTTTTTCTAGATTTTTTTCTAGATTTTTTTTGTAGATTTTTTTTCTAGATTTTTTTCTAGATTTTTTTTCTAGATTTTTTTTCTAGATTTTTTTTCTAGATTTTTTTCTAGATTTTTTTTGTAGATTTTTTTTCTAGATTTTTTTTCTAGATTTTTATTCTAGATTTTTTTTGTAGATTTTTTTTCCAGATTTTTTTCTAGATTTTTTTTGTAGATTTTTTTTCTAGATTTTTTTCTAGATTTTTTTTCTAGATTTTTTTTCTAGATTTTTTTCTAGATTTTTTTTCTAGATTTTTTTTCTAGATTTTTTTTCTAGATTTTTTTCTAGATTTTTTTTCTAGATTTTTTTTGTAGATTTTTTTTCTAGATTTTTTTTCTAGATTTTTTTTCTAGATTTTTTTCTAGATTTTTTTTCTAGATTTTTTTTCTAGATTTTTTTTCTAGATTTTTTTCTAGATTTTTTTTTGTAGATTTTTTTTCTAGATTTTTTTTCTAGATTTTTTTCTAGATTTTTATTCTAGATTTTTTTTCTAGATTTTTTTCTAGATTTTTTTTGTAGATTTTTTTTCCAGATTTTTTTCTAGCTTTTTTTTGTAGATTTTTTTTCTAGATTTTTTTCTAGATTTTTTTTCTAGATTTTTTTTCTAGATTTTTTTCTAGATTTTTTTTGTAGATTTTTTTTGTAGATTTTCTTCTAGATTTTTTTCTAGATTTTTTTTCTAGATTTTTTTCTAGATTTTTTTTCTAGATTTTTTTTCTAGATTTTTTTTCTAGATTTTTTTCTAGATTTTTTTTGTAGATTTTTTTTGTAGATTTTCTTCTAGATTTTTTTCTAGATTTTTTTTCTAGATTTTTTTCTAGATTTTTTTTCTAGATTTTTTTTCTAGATTTTTTTTCTAGATTTTTTTCTAGATTTTTTTCTAGATTTTTTTTCTAGATTTTTTTTCTAGATTTTTTTTCTAGATTTTTTTTCTAGATTTTTTTCTAGATTTCTTTTCTAGATTTTTTTTCTAGATTTTTTTTCTAGATTTTTTTCTAGATTTTTTTTCTAGATTTTTTTTCTAGATTTTTTTTCTAGATTTTTTTCTAGATTTTTTTTCTAGATTTTTTTCTAGATTTTTTTTCTAGATTTTTTTCTAGATTTTTTTTCTAGATTTTTTTTCTAGATTTTTTTTCTAGATTTTTTTCTAGATTTTTTTTGTAGATTTTTTTTCTAGATTTTTTTCTAGATTTTTTTTCTAGATTTTTTTTCTAGATTTTTTTTCTAGATTTTTTTCTAGATTTTTTTTGTAGATTTTTTTTCTAGATTTTTTTTCTAGATTTTTTTCTAGATTTTTTTTGTAGATTTTTTTTCCAGATTTTTTTCTAGATTTTTATTCTAGATTTTTTTTCTAGATTTTTTTCTAGATTTTTTTTGTAGATTTTTTTTCCAGATTTTTTTCTAGATTTTTTTTGTAGATTTTTTTTCTAGATTTTTTTCTAGATTTTTTTTCTAGATTTTTTTTCTAGATTTTTTTCTAGATTTTTTTTCTAGATTTTTTTTCTAGATTTTTTTTCTAGATTTTTTTCTAGATTTTTTTTCTAGATTTTTTTTGTAGATTTTTTTTCTAGATTTTTTTTCTAGATTTTTTTTCTAGATTTTTTTCTAGATTTTTTTTCTAGATTTTTTTTCTAGATTTTTTTTCTAGATTTTTTTCTAGATTTTTTTTTGTAGATTTTTTTTCTAGATTTTTTTTCTAGATTTTTTTCTAGATTTTTTTTCCAGATTTTTTTCTAGATTTTTTTTCTAGATTTTTTTTCTAGATTTTTTTCTAGATTTTTTTCTAGATTTTTTTTCTAGATTTTTTTTCTAGATTTTTTTTCTAGATTTTTTTCTAGATTTTTTTTCTAGATTTTTTTCTAGATTATTTTCTAGATTTTTTTTCTAGATTTTTTTTCTAGATTTTTTTTGTAGATTTTTTTTCTAAATTTGTTCTAGATTTTTTTTGTAGATTTTTTTTCTAGATTTTTTTTCTAGATTTTTTTCTAGATTTTTTTTCTAGATTTTTTTTCTAGATTTTTTTCTAGATTTTTTTTGTAGATTTTTTTTCTAGATTTTTTTCTAGATTTTTTTTCTAGATTTTTTTTCTAGATTTTTTTTCTAGATTTTTTTGTAGATTTTTTTTGTAGATTTTTTTTGTAGATTTTTTTTATAGATTTTTTTCTAGATTTTTTTTCTAGATTTTTTTTCCAGATTTTTTTCTAGATTTTTTTTGTAGATTTTTTTTGTAGATTTTTTTTCTAGATTTTTTTTCTAGATTTTTTTCTAGATTTTATTTCTAGATTTTTTTTCTAGATTTTTTTTCTAGATTTTTTTCTAGATTTTTTTTCTAGATTTTTTTTCTAGATTTTTTTTCTAGATTTTTTTCTAGATTTTTTTTCTAGATTTTTTTCTAGATTTTTTTTCTAGATTTTTTTTCTAGATTTTTTTTCTAGATTTTTTTCTAGATTTTTTTTCTAGATTTCTTTTCTAGATTTTTTTTCTAGATTTTTTTCTAGATTTTTTTTCTAGATTTTTTTCTAGATTTTTTTTCTAGATTTTTTTTCTAGATTTTTTTCTAGATTTTTTTTCTAGATTTTTTTTCTAGATTTTTTTTCTAGATTTTTTTCTAGATTTTTTTTGTAGATTTTTTTTCTAGATTTTCTTCCAGATTTTTTTCTAGATTTTTTTCTAGATTTTTTTTCTAGATTTTTTTCTAGATTTTTTTCTAGATTTTTTTTCTAGATTTTTTTTCTAGATTTTTTTTCTAGATTTTTTTTCTAGATTTTTTTCTAGATTTTTTTTCTAGATTTTTTTCTAGATTTTTTTTCTAGATTTTTTTTGTAGATTTTTTTTCCAGATTTTTTTCTAGATTTTTTTTCTAGATTTTTTTTCTAGATTTTTTTCTAGATTTTTTTTCTAGATTTTTTTTCTAGATTTTTTTTCTAGATTTTTTTCTAGATTTTTTTTCTAGATTTTTTTTCTAGATTTTTTTCTAGATTTTTTTTCTAGATTTTTTTCTAGATTTTTTTTCTAGATTTTTTTTCTAGATTTTTTTTCTAGATTTTTTTCTAGATTTTTTTTCTAGATTTTTTTTCTAGATTTTTTTTCTAGATTTTTTTCTAGATTTTTTTTCTAGATTTTTTTTCTAGATTTTTTTTCTAGATTTTTTTCTAGATTTTTTTTCTAGATTTTTTTTCTAGATTTTTTTCTAGATTTTTTTTCTAGATTTTTTTCTAGATTTTTTTTCTAGATTTTTTTTCTAGATTTTTTTTCTAGATTTTTTTCTAGATTTTTTTTGTAGATTTTTTTTCTAGATTTTTTTCTAGATTTTTTTTCTAGATTTTTTTTCTAGATTTTTTTTCTAGATTTTTTTCTAGATTTTTTTTGTAGATTTTTTTTCTAGATTTTTTTTCTAGATTTTTTTCTAGATTTTTATTCTAGATTTTTTTTCTAGATTTTTTTCTAGATTTTTTTTGTAGATTTTTTTTCCAGATTTTTTTCTAGCTTTTTTTTGTAGATTTTTTTTCTAGATTTTTTTCTAGATTTTTTTTCTAGATTTTTTTTCTAGATTTTTTTCTAGATTTTTTTTCTAGATTTTTTCTAGATTTTTTTTCTAGATTTTTTTTCTAGATTTTTTTCTAGATTTTATTTCTAGATTTTTTTCTAGATTTTTTTTCTAGATTTTTTTCTAGATTTTTTTTCTAGATTTTTTTTCTAGATTTTTTTCTAGATTTTTTTTGTAGATTTTTTTGTAGATTTTCTTCTAGATTTTTTTCTAGATTTTTTTTCTAGATTTTTTTCTAGATTTTTTTTCTAGATTTTTTTTCTAGATTTTTTTTCTAGATTTTTTTCTAGATTTTTTTCTAGATTTTTTTTCTAGATTATTTTTCTAGATTTTTTTTCTAGATTTTTTTTCTAGATTTTTTTCTAGATTTTTTTTCTAGATTTTTTTCTAGATTTTTTTTCTAGATTTTTTTTCTAGATTTTTTTTCTAGATTTTTTTCTAGATTTTTTTTCTAGATTTTTTTTCTAGATTTTTTTCTAGATTTTTTTTCTAGATTTTTTTCTAGATTTTTTTCTAGATTTTTTTTCTAGATTTTTTTTCTAGATTTTTTTTCTAGATTTTTTTCTAGATTTTTTTCTAGATTTTTTTTCTAGATTTTTTTTCTAGATTTTTTTTCTAGATTTTTTTTCTAGATTTTTTTCTAGATTTTTTTTCTAGATTTTTTTCTAGATTTTTTTTCTAGATTTTTTTTCTAGATTTTTTTCTAGATTTTTTTTCTAGATTTTTTTTCTAGATTTTTTTTCTAGATTTTTTTCTAGATTTTTTTTCTAGATTTTTTTCTAGATTTTTTTTCTAGATTTTTTTTCTAGATTTTTTTCTAGATTTTTTTTCTAGATTTTTTTTCTAGATTTTTTTTCTAGATTTTTTTCTAGATTTTTTTTGTAGATTTTTTTTCTAGATTTTTTTCTAGATTTTTTTTCTAGATTTTTTTTCTAGATTTTTTTTCTAGATTTTTTTTCTAGATTTTTTTCTAGATTTTTATTCTAGATTTTTTTTCTAGATTTTTTTTCTAGATTTTTTTCTAGATTTTTTTTCTAGATTTTTTTTCTAGATTTTTTTCTAGATTTTTTTTCTAGATTTTTTTCTAGATTTTTTTCTAGATTTTTTTTCTAGATTTTTTTTCTAGATTTTTTTTCTAGATTTTTTTCTAGATTTTTTTCTAGATTTTTTTTATAGATTTTTTTTCTAGATTTTTTTTCTAGATTTTTTTACTAGATTTTTTTCTAGATTTTTTTTCTAGATTTTTTTCTAGATTTTTTTTCTAGATTTTTTTTCTAGATTTTTTTCTAGATTTTTTTTCTAGATTTTTTTTCTAGATTTTTTTTCTAGATTTTTTTCTAGATTTTTTTTCTAGATTTTTTTCTAGATTTTTTTTCTAGATTTTTTTTCTAGATTTTTTTCTAGATTTTTTTTCTAGATTTTTTTTCTAGATTTTTTTTCTAGATTTTTTTCTAGATTTTTTTTGTAGATTTTTTTTCTAGATTTTTTTCTAGATTTTTTTTCTAGATTTTTTTTCTAGATTTTTTTTCTAGATTTTTTTCTAGATTTTTTTTGTAGATTTTTTTTCTAGATTTTTTTTCTAGATTTTTTTCTAGATTTTTATTCTAGATTTTTTTTCTAGATTTTTTTCTAGATTTTTTTTGTAGATTTTTTTTCCAGATTTTTTTCTAGATTTTTTTTGTAGATTTTTTTTCTAGATTTTTTTCTAGATTTTTTTTCTAGATTTTTTTCTAGATTTTTTTTCTAGATTTTTTTTCTAGATTTTTTTTCTAGATTTTTTTCTAGATTTTTTTTCTAGATTTTTTTCTAGATTTTTTTCTAGATTTTTTTTATAGATTTTTTTTCTAGATTTTTTTTCTAGATTTTTTTTCTAGATTTTTTTCTAGATTTTTTTTCTAGATTTTTTTCTAGATTTTTTTTCTATTTTTTTTTTCTAGATTTTTTTCTAGATTTTTTTTCTAGATTTTTTTCTAGATTTTTTTTCTAGATTTTTTTTCTAGATTTTTTTCTAGATTTTTTTTCTAGATTTTTTTTCTAGATTTTTTTTCTAGATTTTTTTCTAGATTTTTTTTGTAGATTTTTTTTCTAGATTTTTTTCTAGATTTTTTTTCTAGATTTTTTTTCTAGATTTTTTTTCTAGATTTTTTTCTAGATTTTTTTTGTAGATTTTTTTTCTAGATTTTTTTCTAGATTTTTTTTTGTAGATTTTTTTTCTAGATTTTTTTTCTAGATTTTTTTCTAGATTTTTTTTCCAGATTTTTTTCTAGATTTTTTTTCTAGATTTTTTTTCTAGATTTTTTTCTAGATTTTTTTCTAGATTTTTTTTCTAGATTTTTTTTCTAGATTTTTTTTCTAGATTTTTTTCTAGATTTTTTTTCTAGATTTTTTTCTAGATTTTTTTCTAGATTTTTTTTCTAGATTTTTTTTCTAGATTTTTTTTGTAGATTTTTTTTCTAAATTTGTTCTAGATTTTTTTTGTAGATTTTTTTTCTAGAATTTTTTTCTAGATTTTTTTCTAGATTTGTTTTCTAGATTTTTTTTCTAGATTTTTTTCTAGATTTTTTTTGTAGATTTTTTTTCCAGATTTTTTTCTAGATTTTTTTTGTAGATTTTTTTTCTAGATTTTTTTTCTAGATTTTTTTCTAGATTTTTTTCTAGATTTTTTTTCTAGATTTTTTTCTAGATTTTTTTTGTAGATTTTTTTCTAGATTTTTTTTGTAGATTTTTTTTCTAGATTTTTTTTCTAGATTTTTTTCTAGATTTTTATTCTAGATTTTTTTTCTAGATTTTTTTCTAGATTTTTTTTGTAGATTTTTTTTCCAGATTTTTTTCTAGATTTTTTTTGTAGATTTTTTTTCTAGATTTTTTTCTAGATTTTTTTTCTAGATTTTTTTCTAGATTTTTTTTCTAGATTTTTTTTCTAGATTTTTTTTCTAGATTTTTTTCTAGATTTTTTTTCTAGATTTTTTTTGTAGATTTTTTTTCTAGATTTTTTTTCTAGATTTTTTTCTAGATTTTTTTCTAGATTTTTTTTATAGATTTTTTTTCTAGATTTTTTTTCTAGATTTTTTTTCTAGATTTTTTTCTAGATTTTTTTTCTAGATTTTTTTCTAGATTTTTTTTCTATTTTTTTTTTCTAGATTTTTTTCTAGATTTTTTTTCTAGATTTTTTTCTAGATTTTTTTTCTAGATTTTTTTTCTAGATTTTTTTCTAGATTTTTTTTCTAGATTTTTTTTCTAGATTTTTTTTCTAGATTTTTTTCTAGATTTTTTTTGTAGATTTTTTTTCTAGATTTTTTTCTAGATTTTTTTTCTAGATTTTTTTTCTAGATTTTTTTTCTAGATTTTTTTCTAGATTTTTTTTGTAGATTTTTTTTCTAGATTTTTTTCTAGATTTTTTTTTGTAGATTTTTTTTCTAGATTTTTTTTCTAGATTTTTTTCTAGATTTTTTTTCCAGATTTTTTTCTAGATTTTTTTTCTAGATTTTTTTTCTAGATTTTTTTCTAGATTTTTTTCTAGATTTTTTTTCTAGATTTTTTTTCTAGATTTTTTTTCTAGATTTTTTTCTAGATTTTTTTTCTAGATTTTTTTCTAGATTTTTTTCTAGATTTTTTTTCTAGATTTTTTTTCTAGATTTTTTTTGTAGATTTTTTTTCTAAATTTGTTCTAGATTTTTTTTGTAGATTTTTTTTCTAGAATTTTTTTCTAGATTTTTTTCTAGATTTGTTTTCTAGATTTTTTTTCTAGATTTTTTTCTAGATTTTTTTTGTAGATTTTTTTTCCAGATTTTTTTCTAGATTTTTTTTGTAGATTTTTTTTCTAGATTTTTTTTCTAGATTTTTTTCTAGATTTTTATTCTAGATTTTTTTTCTAGATTTTTTTCTAGATTTTTTTTGTAGATTTTTTTTCCAGATTTTTTTCTAGATTTTTTTTGTAGATTTTTTTTCTAGATTTTTTTCTAGATTTTTTTTCTAGATTTTTTTTCTAGATTTTTTTTCTAGATTTTTTTCTAGATTTTTTTTGTAGATTTTTTTTCTAGATTTTTTTTCTAGATTTTTTTCTAGATTTTTATTCTAGATTTTTTTTCTAGATTTTTTTCTAGATTTTTTTTGTAGATTTTTTTCTAGATTTTTTTTCTAGATTTTTTTTCTAGATTTTTTTTCTAGATTTTTTTCTAGATTTTTTTTGTAGATTTTTTTTCTAGATTTTTTTCTAGATTTTTTTTTGTAGATTTTTTTTCTAGATTTTTTTTCTAGATTTTTTTCTAGATTTTTTTTCCAGATTTTTTTCTAGATTTTTTTTCTAGATTTTTTTTCTAGATTTTTTTCTAGATTTTTTTCTAGATTTTTTTTCTAGATTTTTTTTCTAGATTTTTTTTCTAGATTTTTTTCTAGATTTTTTTTCTAGATTTTTTTCTAGATTTTTTTCTAGATTTTTTTTCTAGATTTTTTTTCTAGATTTTTTTTGTAGATTTTTTTTCTAAATTTGTTCTAGATTTTTTTTGTAGATTTTTTTTCTAGAATTTTTTTCTAGATTTTTTTCTAGATTTGTTTTCTAGATTTTTTTTCTAGATTTTTTTCTAGATTTTTTTTGTAGATTTTTTTTCCAGATTTTTTTCTAGATTTTTTTTGTAGATTTTTTTTCTAGATTTTTTTTCTAGATTTTTTTCTAGATTTTTATTCTAGATTTTTTTTCTAGATTTTTTTCTAGATTTTTTTTGTAGATTTTTTTTCCAGATTTTTTTCTAGATTTTTTTTGTAGATTTTTTTTCTAGATTTTTTTCTAGATTTTTTTTCTAGATTTTTTTTCTAGATTTTTTTTCTAGATTTTTTTCTAGATTTTTTTTGTAGATTTTTTTTCTAGATTTTTTTTCTAGATTTTTTTCTAGATTTTTATTCTAGATTTTTTTTCTAGATTTTTTTCTAGATTTTTTTTGTAGATTTTTTTTCCAGATTTTTTTCTAGATTTTTTTTGTAGATTTTTTTTCTAGATTTTTTTCTAGATTTTTTTTCTAGATTTTTTTCTAGATTTTTTTTCTAGATTTTTTTTCTAGATTTTTTTTCCAGATTTTTTTCTAGATTTTTTTTCTAGATTTTTTTTGTAGATTTTTTTTCTAGATTTTTTTTCTAGATTTTTTTTCTAGATTTTTTTCTAGATTTTTTTTCTAGATTTTTTTTCTAGATTTTTTTTCTAGATTTTTTTCTAGATTTTTTTTTGTAGATTTTTTTTCTAGATTTTTTTTCTAAATTTGTTCTAGATTTTTTTTGTAGATTTTTTTTCTAGAATTTTTTTCTAGATTTTTTTCTAGATTTTTTTTCTAGATTTTTTTTCTAGATTTTTTTCTAGATTTTTTTTGTAGATTTTTTTTCCAGATTTTTTTCTAGATTTTTTTTGTAGATTTTTTTTCTAGATTTTTTTCTAGATTTTTATTCTAGATTTTTTTTCTAGATTTTTTTCTAGATTTTTTTTGTAGATTTTTTTTCCAGATTTTTTTCTAGCTTTTTTTTGTAGATTTTTTTTCTAGATTTTTTTCTAGATTTTTTTTCTAGATTTTTTTTCTAGATTTTTTTCTAGATTTTTTTTCTAGATTTTTTCTAGATTTTTTTTCTAGATTTTTTTTCTAGATTTTTTTCTAGATTTTATTTCTAGATTTTTTTTCTAGATTTTTTTTCTAGATTTTTTTCTAGATTTTTTTTCTAGATTTTTATTCTAGATTTTTTTTCTAGATTTTTTTCTAGATTTTTTTTGTAGATTTTTTTTCCAGATTTTTTTCTAGATTTTTTTTGTAGATTTTTTTTCTAGATTTTTTTCTAGATTTTTATTCTAGATTTTTTTTCTAGATTTTTTTCTAGATTTTTTTTGTAGATTTTTTTTCCAGATTTTTTTCTAGCTTTTTTTTGTAGATTTTTTTTCTAGATTTTTTTCTAGATTTTTTTTCTAGATTTTTTTTCTAGATTTTTTTCTAGATTTTTTTTCTAGATTTTTTCTAGATTTTTTTTCTAGATTTTTTTTCTAGATTTTTTTCTAGATTTTATTTCTAGATTTTTTTTCTAGATTTTTTTTCTAGATTTTTTTCTAGATTTTTTTTCTAGATTTTTATTCTAGATTTTTTTTCTAGATTTTTTTCTAGATTTTTTTTGTAGATTTTTTTTCCAGATTTTTTTCTAGATTTTTTTTGTAGATTTTTTTTCTAGATTTTTTTCTAGATTTTTTTTCTAGATTTTTTTCTAGATTTTTTTTCTAGATTTTTTTTCTAGATTTTTTTTCCAGATTTTTTTCTAGATTTTTTTTCTAGATTTTTTTTGTAGATTTTTTTTCTAGATTTTTTTTCTAGATTTTTTTTCTAGATTTTTTTCTAGATTTTTTTTCTAGATTTTTTTTCTAGATTTTTTTTCTAGATTTTTTTCTAGATTTTTTTTGTAATTTTTTTTCTAGATTTTTTTTCTAAATTTGTTCTAGATTTTTTTTGTAGATTTTTTTTCTAGAATTTTTTTCTAGATTTTTTTCTAGATTTTTTTTCTAGATTTTTTTTTCTAGATTTTTTTCTAGATTTTTTTTGTAGATTTTTTTTCCAGATTTTTTTCTAGATTTTTATTCTAGATTTTTTTTCTAGATTTTTTTCTAGATTTTTTTTGTAGATTTTTTTTCCAGATTTTTTTCTAGCTTTTTTTTGTAGATTTTTTTTCTAGATTTTTTTCTAGATTTTTTTTCTAGATTTTTTTTCTAGATTTTTTTCTAGATTTTTTTTCTAGATTTTTTCTAGATTTTTTTTCTAGATTTTTTTTCTAGATTTTTTTCTAGATTTTATTTCTAGATTTTTTTTCTAGATTTTTTTTCTAGATTTTTTTCTAGATTTTTTTTCTAGATTTTTATTCTAGATTTTTTTTCTAGATTTTTTTCTAGATTTTTTTTGTAGATTTTTTTTCCAGATTTTTTTCTAGATTTTTTTTGTAGATTTTTTTTCTAGATTTTTTTCTAGATTTTTTTTCTAGATTTTTTTCTAGATTTTTTTTCTAGATTTTTTTTCTAGATTTTTTTTCCAGATTTTTTTCTAGATTTTTTTTCTAGATTTTTTTTGTAGATTTTTTTTCTAGATTTTTTTTCTAGATTTTTTTTCTAGATTTTTTTCTAGATTTTTTTTCTAGATTTTTTTTCTAGATTTTTTTTCTAGATTTTTTTCTAGATTTTTTTTTGTAATTTTTTTTCTAGATTTTTTTTCTAAATTTGTTCTAGATTTTTTTTGTAGATTTTTTTTCTAGAATTTTTTTCTAGATTTTTTTCTAGATTTTTTTTCTAGATTTTTTTTTCTAGATTTTTTTCTAGATTTTTTTTGTAGATTTTTTTTCCAGATTTTTTTCTAGATTTTTTTTGTAGATTTTTTTTCTAGATTTTTTTTCTAGATTTTTTTCTAGATTTTTATTCTAGATTTTTTTTCTAGATTTTTTTGTAGATTTTTTTTGTAGATTTTTTTTCCAGATTTTTTTCTAGCTTTTTTTTGTAGATTTTTTTTCTAGATTTTTTTCTAGATTTTTTTTCTAGATTTTTTTTCTAGATTTTTTTCTAGATTTTTTTTCTAGATTTTTTTTCTAGATTTTTTTCTAGATTTTTTTTCTAGATTTTTTTTCTAGATTTTTTTTCTAGATTTTTTTTCCAGATTTTTTTCTAGATTTTTTTTGTAGATTTTTTTTGTAGATTTTTTTCTAGATTTTTTTTCTAGATTTTTTTCTAGATTTTTTTTCTAGATTTTTTTTCTAGATTTTTTTTCTAGATTTTTTTCTAGATTTTTTTTCTAGATTTTTTTCTAGATTTTTTTTCTAGATTTTTTTTCTAGATTTTTTTCTAGATTTTTTTTCTAGATTTTTTTTCTAGATTTTTTTTCTAGATTTTTTTTCTAGATTTTTTTTCCAGATTTTTTTCTAGATTTTTTTTGTAGATTTTTTTTGTAGATTTTTTTCTAGATTTTTTTTCTAGATTTTTTTCTAGATTTTTTTTCTAGATTTTTTTTCTAGATTTTTTTCTAGATTTTTTTTCTAGATTTTTTTCTAGATTTTTTTTCTAGATTTTTTTTCTAGATTTTTTTTTTAGATTTTTTTCTAGATTTTTTTTCTAGATTTTTTTTCTAGATTTTTTTCTAGATTTTTATTCTAGATTTTTTTTCTAGATTTTTTTCTAGATTTTTTTTGTAGATTTTTTTTCCAGATTTTTTTCTAGATTTTTTTGTAGATTTTTTTTCTAGATTTTTTTCTAGATTTTTTTTCTAGATTTTTTTTCTAGATTTTTTTTCTAGATTTTTTTCTAGATTTTTTTTCTAGATTTTTTTCTAGATTTTTTTTCTAGATTTTTTTTCTAGATTTTTTTTCTAGATTTTTTTCTAGATTTTTTTTCTAGATTTTTTTTCTAGATTTTTTTTCTAGATTTTTTTCTAGATTTTTTTCTAGATTTTTTTCTAGATTTTTTTTCTAGATTTTTTTCTAGATTTTTTTTCTAGATTTTTTTTCTAGATTTTTTTCTAGATTTTTTTTCTAGATTTTTTTCTAGATTTTTTTTGTAGATTTTTTTTCTAGATTTTTTTTCTAGATTTTTTTCTAGATTTTTTTTCTAGATTTTTTTTCTAGATTTTTTTTCTAGATTTTTTTCTAGATTTTTTTTCTAGATTTTTTTCTAGATTTTTTTTCTAGATTTTTTTCTAGATTTTTTTTCTAGATTTTTTTCTAGATTTTTTTCTAGATTTTTTTTCTAGATTTTTTTCTAGATTTTTTTCTAGATTTTTTTTCTAGATTTTTTTTCTAGATTTTTTTTCTAGATTTTTTTTCTAGATTTTTTTCTAGATTTTTTTTCTAGATTTTTTTCTAGATTTTTTTTCTAGATTTTTTTTCTAGATTTTTTTTCTAGATTTTTTTCTAGATTTTTTTTCTAGATTTTTTTTCTAGATTTTTTTTCTAGATTTTTTTCTAGATTTTTTTCTAGATTTTTTTCTAGATTTTTTTTCTAGATTTTTTTTCTAGATTTTTTTCTAGATTTTTTTTCTAGATTTTTTTTCTAGATTTTTTTTCTAGATTTTTTTCTAGATTTTTTTTGTAGATTTTTTTTCTAGATTTTTTTCTAGATCTTTTTTCTAGATTTTTTTTCTAGATTTTTTTTCTAGATTTTTTTCTAGATTTTTTTTGTAGATTTTTTTTCTAGATTTTTTTTCTAGATTTTTTTCTAGATTTTTATTCTAGATTTTTTTTCTAGATTTTTTTCTAGATTTTTTTTGTAGATTTTTTTTCCAGATTTTTTTCTAGATTTTTTTTGTAGATTTTTTTTCTAGATTTTTTTCTAGATTTTTTTTGTAGATTTTTTTTGTAGATTTTTTTTCTAGATTTTTTTTCTAGATTTTTTTCTAGATTTTTTTTGTAGATTTTTTTTCCAGATTTTTTTCTAGATTTTTTTTGTAGATTTTTTTTCTAGATTTTTTTCTAGATTTTTTTTCTAGATTTTTTTTCTAGATTTTTTTCTAGATTTTTTTTCTAGATTTTTTTTCTAGATTTTTTTTCTAGATTTTTTTCTAGATTTTTTTTGTAGATTTTTTTTCTAGATTTTTTTTCTAGATTTTTTTTCTAGATTTTTTTTCTAGATTTTTTTCTAGATTTTTTTTCTAGATTTTTTTTCTAGATTTTTTTTCTAGATTTTTTTCTAGATTTTTTTTTGTAGATTTTTTTTCTAGATTTTTTTTCTAGATTTTTTTCTAGATTTTTTTTCCAGATTTTTTTCTAGATTTTTTTTCTAGATTTTTTTTCCAGATTTTTTTCTAGATTTTTTTTGTAGATTTTTTTTGTAGATTTTTTTCTAGATTTTTTTTCTAGATTTTTTTCTAGATTTTTTTTCTAGATTTTTTTTCTAGATTTTTTTTCTAGATTTTTTTCTAGATTTTTTTTCTAGATTTTTTTCTAGATTTTTTTTCTAGATTTTTTTTCTAGATTTTTTTCTAGATTTTTTTTCTAGATTTTTTTTCTAGATTTTTTTCTAGATTTTTTTTGTAGATTTTTTTTCTAGATTTTTTTCTAGATTTTTTTTCTAGATTTTTTTTCTAGATTTTTTTTCTAGATTTTTTTTCCAGATTTTTTTCTAGATTTTTTTTGTAGATTTTTTTTGTAGATTTTTTTCTAGATTTTTTTTCTAGATTTTTTTCTAGATTTTTTTTCTAGATTTTTTTTCTAGATTTTTTTTCTAGATTTTTTTCTAGATTTTTTTTCTAGATTTTTTTCTAGATTTTTTTTCTAGATTTTTTTTCTAGATTTTTTTCTAGATTTTATTTCTAGATTTTTTTTCTAGATTTTTTTTCTAGATTTTTTTCTAGATTTTTTTTCTAGATTTTTTTTCTAGATTTTTTTTCTAGATTTTTTTCTAGATTTTTTTTCTAGATTTTTTTCTAGATTTTTTTTCTAGATTTTTTTTCTAGATTTTTTTTCTAGATTTTTTTCTAGATTTTTTTTCTAGATTTCTTTTCTAGATTTTTTTTCTAGATTTTTTTCTAGATTTTTTTTCTAGATTTTTTTCTAGATTTTTTTTCTAGATTTTTTTTCTAGATTTTTTTCTAGATTTTTTTTCTAGATTTTTTTTCTAGATTTTTTTCTAGATTTTTTTTGTAGATTTTTTTTCTAGATTTTCTTCTAGATTTTTTTTCTAGATTTTTTTTCTAGATTTTTTTTCTAGATTTTTTTCTAGATTTTTTTCTAGATTTTTTTTCTAGATTTTTTTTCTAGATTTTTTTCTAGATTTTTTTTCTAGATTTTTTTTCTAGATTTTTTTTTTGTAGATTTTTTTTCCAGATTTTTTTCCAGCTTTTTTTTGTAGATTTTTTTTCTAGATTTTTTTCTAGATTTTTTTTCTAGATTTTTTTTCTAAATTTGTTCTAGATTTTTTTTGTAGATTTTTTTTCTATAATTTTTTTCTAGATTTTTTTCTAGATTTTTTTTCTAGATTTTTTTCTAGATTTTTTTTCTAGATTTTTTTTCCAGATTTTTTTCTAGATTTTTTTCTAGATTTTTTTTCTAGATTTTTTTCTAGATTTTTTTTCTAGAATTTTTTTCTAGATTTTTTTCTAGATTTTTTTTCTAGATTTTTTTCTAGATTTTTTTTCTAGATTTTTTTTCCAGATTTTTTTCTAGATTTTTTTCTAGATTTTTTTTCTAGATTTTTTTCTAGATTTTTTTTCTAGATTTTTTTTCTAGATTTTTTTCTAGATTTTTTTTCTAGATTTTTTTTCTAGATTTTTTTCTAGATTTTTTTTCTAGATTTCTTTTCTAGATTTTTTTTCTAGATTTTTTTCTAGATTTTTTTTCTAGATTTTTTTCTAGATTTTTTTTCTAGATTTTTTTTCTAGATTTTTTTTCTAGATTTTTTTTGTAGATTTTTTTTCTAGATTTTTTTCTAGATTTTTTTTGTAGATTTTTTTTCTAGATTTTTTTCTAGATTTTTTTTGTAGATTTTTTTTCTAGATTTTTTTCTAGATTTTTTTTCTAGATTTTTTTTCTAGATTTTTTTTCTAGATTTTTTTCTAGATTTTTTTTCTAGATTTTTTTTGTAGATTTTTTTTCTAGATTTTTTTTCTAGATTTTTTTTCTAGATTTTTTTCTAGATTTTTTTTCTAGATTTTTTTTCTAGATTTTTTTTCTAGATTTTTTTTCCAGATTTTTTTCTAGATTTTTTTCTAGATTTTTTTTCTAGATTTTTTTTGTAGATTTTTTTTCTAAATTTGTTCTAGATTTTTTTTGTAGATTTTTTTTCTAGATTTTTTTCTAGATTTTTTTTCTAGATTTTTTTCTAGATTTTTTTTCTAGATTTTTTTTCTAGATTTTTTTTCTAGATTTTTTTTCCAGATTTTTTTCTAGATTTTTTTCTAGATTTTTTTTCTAGATTTTTTTTGTAGATTTTTTTTCTAGATTTTTTTTCCAGATTTTTTTCTAGAATTTTTTTCTAGATTTTTTTCTAGATTTTTTTTCTAGATTTTTTTTCTAGATTTTTTTCTAGATTTTTTTTGTAGATTTTTTTTCTAGATTTTTTTCTAGATTTTTTTTCTAGATTTTTTTTCTAGATTTTTTTTCTAGATTTTTTTGTAGATTTTTTTTGTAGATTTTTTTTGTAGATTTTTTTTATAGATTTTTTTTCTAGATTTCTTTTGTAGATTTTTTTCTAGATTTTTTTTCTAGATTTTTTTTCTAGATTTTTTTCTAGATTTTTTTTCTAGATTTTTTTCTAGATTTTTTTTCTAGATTTTTTTTCTAGATTTTTTTTCTAGATTTTTTTCTAGATTTTTTTTCTAGATTTTTTTTCTAGATTTTTTTTCTAGATTTTTTTCTAGATTTTTTTTCTAGATTTTTTTTCTAGATTTTTTTCTAGATTTTTATTCTAGATTTTTTTTCTAGATTTTTTTCTAGATTTTTTTTCTAGATTTTTTTCTAGATTTTATTTCTAGATTTTTTTTCTAGATTTTTTTTCTAGATTTTTTTCTAGATTTTTTTTCTAGATTTTTTTTCTAGATTTTTTTTCTAGATTTTTTTCTAGATTTTTTTTCTAGATTTTTTTCTAGATTTTTTTTCTAGATTTTTTTTCTAGATTTTTTTTCTAGATTTTTTTCTAGATTTTTTTTCTAGATTTCTTTTCTAGATTTTTTTTCTAGATTTCTTTTCTAGATTTTTTTTCTAGATTTTTTTCTAGATTTTTTTTCTAGATTTTTTTTCTAGATTTTTTTCTAGATTTTTTTTCTAGATTTTTTTTCTAGATTTTTTTCTAGATTTTTTTTCTAGATTTCTTTTCTAGATTTTTTTTCTAGATTTTTTTCTAGATTTTTTTTCTAGATTTTTTTCTAGATTTTTTTTCTAGATTTTTTTTCTAGATTTTTTTCTAGATTTTTTTTCTAGATTTTTTTTCTAGATTTTTTTTCTAGATTTTTTTCTAGATTTTTTTTGTAGATTTTTTTTCTAGATTTTCTTCTAGATTTTTTTTCTAGATTTTTTTTCTAGATTTTTTTTCTAGATTTTTTTCTAGATTTTTTTCTAGATTTTTTTTCTAGATTTTTTTTCTAGATTTTTTTCTAGATTTTTTTTCTAGATTTTTTTTCTAGATTTTTTTTTTGTAGATTTTTTTTCCAGATTTTTTTCCAGCTTTTTTTTGTAGATTTTTTTTCTAGATTTTTTTCTAGATTTTTTTTCTAGATTTTTTTTCTAAATTTGTTCTAGATTTTTTTTGTAGATTTTTTTTCTAGAATTTTTTTCTAGATTTTTTTCTAGATTTTTTTTCTAGATTTTTTTCTAGATTTTTTTTGTAGATTTTTTTTGTAGATTTTTTTTATAGATTTTTTTCTAGATTTTTTTTCTAGATTTTTTTTCCAGATTTTTTTCTAGATTTTTTTCTAGATTTTTTTTCTAGATTTTTTTCTAGATTTTTTTTCTAGATTTTTTTCCAGATTTTTTTCTAGATTTTTTTTCTAGATTTTTTTTCTAGATTTTTTTCTAGATTTTTTTTCTAGATTTCTTTTCTAGATTTTTTTTCTAGATTTTTTTCTAGATTTTTTTTCTAGATTTTTTTCTAGATTTTTTTTCTAGATTTTTTTTCTAGATTTTTTTCTAGATTTTTTTTCTAGATTTTTTTTCTAGATTTTTTTTCTAGATTTTTTTTGTAGATTTTTTTTCTAGATTTTCTTCTAGATTTTTTTTCTAGATTTTTTTTCTAGATTTTTTTTCTAGATTTTTTTCTAGATTTTTTTCTAGATTTTTTTTCTAGATTTTTTTCTAGATTTTTTTCTAGATTTTTTTTCTAGATTTTTTTTCTAGATTTTTTTTCTAGATTTTTTTTCTAGATTTTTTTCTAGATTTTTTTTCTAGATTTTTTTCTAGATTTTTTTTCTAGATTTTTTTTCTAGATTTTTTTTCTAGATTTTTTTCTAGATTTTTTTTGTAGATTTTTTTTCCAGATTCTTTTCTAGATTTTTTTTGTAGATTTTTTTTCTAGATTTTTTTCTAGATTTTTTTTGTAGATTTTTTTTCTAGATTTTTTTCTAGATTTTTTTTCTAGATTTTTTTTCTAGATTTTTTTTCTAGATTTTTTTCTAGATTTTTTTTCTAGATTTTTTTTGTAGATTTTTTTTCTAGATTTTTTTTCTAGATTTTTTTTCTAGATTTTTTTTCCAGATTTTTTTCTAGATTTTTTTCTAGATTTTTTTTCTAGATTTTTTTTGTAGATTTTTTTTCTAAATTTGTTCTAGATTTTTTTTGTAGATTTTTTTTCTAGATTTTTTTCTAGATTTTTTTTCTAGATTTTTTTCTAGATTTTTTTTCTAGATTTTTTTTCTAGATTTTTTTTCTAGATTTTTTTTCCAGATTTTTTTCTAGATTTTTTTCTAGATTTTTTTTCTAGATTTTTTTTGTAGATTTTTTTTCTAGATTTTTTTTCCAGATTTTTTTCTAGAATTTTTTTCTAGATTTTTTTCTAGATTTTTTTTCTAGATTTTTTTTCTAGATTTTTTTCTAGATTTTTTTTGTAGATTTTTTTTCTAGATTTTTTTCTAGATTTTTTTTCTAGATTTTTTTTCTAGATTTTTTTTCTAGATTTTTTTGTAGATTTTTTTTGTAGATTTTTTTTGTAGATTTTTTTTATAGATTTTTTTTCTAGATTTCTTTTGTAGATTTTTTTCTAGATTTTTTTTCTAGATTTTTTTTCTAGATTTTTTTCTAGATTTTTTTTCTAGATTTTTTTCTAGATTTTTTTTCTAGATTTTTTTTCTAGATTTTTTTTCTAGATTTTTTTCTAGATTTTTTTTCTAGATTTTTTTTCTAGATTTTTTTTCTAGATTTTTTTCTAGATTTTTTTTCTAGATTTTTTTTCTAGATTTTTTTCTAGATTTTTATTCTAGATTTTTTTTCTAGATTTTTTTCTAGATTTTTTTTCTAGATTTTTTTTCTAAATTTGTTCTAGATTTTTTTTGTAGATTTTTTTTCTAGAATTTTTTTCTAGATTTTTTTCTAGATTTTTTTTCTAGATTTTTTTCTAGATTTTTTTTGTAGATTTTTTTTGTAGATTTTTTTTATAGATTTTTTTCTAGATTTTTTTTCTAGATTTTTTTTCCAGATTTTTTTCTAGATTTTTTTCTAGATTTTTTTTCTAGATTTTTTTCTAGATTTTTTTTCTAGATTTTTTTTCTAGATTTTTTTCTAGATTTTTTTTCTAGATTTTTTTTCTAGATTTTTTTCTAGATTTTTTTTCTAGATTTCTTTTCTAGATTTTTTTTCTAGATTTTTTTCTAGATTTTTTTTCTAGATTTTTTTCTAGATTTTTTTTCTAGATTTTTTTTCTAGATTTTTTTCTAGATTTTTTTTCTAGATTTTTTTTCTAGATTTTTTTTCTAGATTTTTTTTGTAGATTTTTTTTCTAGATTTTCTTCTAGATTTTTTTTCTAGATTTTTTTTCTAGATTTTTTTTCTAGATTTTTTTCTAGATTTTTTTCTAGATTTTTTTTATAGATTTTTTTCTAGATTTTTTTCTAGATTTTTTTTCTAGATTTTTTTTCTAGATTTTTTTCTAGATTTTTTTTCTAGATTTTTTTCTAGATTTTTTTTCTAGATTTTTTTCTAGATTTTTTTTCTAGATTTTTTTTCTAGATTTTTTTTCTAGATTTTTTTCTAGATTTTTTTTCTAGATTTTTTTTCTAGATTTTTTTTCTAGATTTTTTTCTAGATTTTTTTTCTAGATTTTTTTTCTAGATTTTTTTCTAGATTTTTATTCTAGATTTTTTTTCTAGATTTTTTTCTAGATTTTTTTTGTAGATTTTTTTTCCAGATTTTTTTCTAGATTTTTTTTCTAGATTTTTTTTCTAGATTTTTTTCTAGATTTTTTTTCTAGATTTTTTTTCTAGATTTTTTTCTAGATTTTTTTTCTAGATTTTTTTTCTAGATTTTTTTTCTAGATTTTTTTCTAGATTTTTTTTGTAGATTTTTTTTCCAGATTTTTTTCTAGATTTTTTTTGTAGATTTTTTTTCTAGATTTTTTTCTAGATTTTTTTTGTAGATTTTTTTTCTAGATTTTTTTCTAGATTTTTTTTCTAGATTTTTTTTCTAGATTTTTTTTCTAGATTTTTTTCTAGATTTTTTTTCTAGATTTTTTTTGTAGATTTTTTTTCTAGATTTTTTTTCTAGATTTTTTTTCTAGATTTTTTTCTAGATTTTTTTTCTAGATTTTTTTTCTAGATTTTTTTTCTAGATTTTTTTTCCAGATTTTTTTCTAGATTTTTTTCTAGATTTTTTTTCTAGATTTTTTTTGTAGATTTTTTTTCTAAATTTGTTCTAGATTTTTTTTGTAGATTTTTTTTCTAGATTTTTTTCTAGATTTTTTTTCTAGATTTTTTTTCTAGATTTTTTTTGTAGATTTTTTTTGTAGATTTTTTTTATAGATTTTTTTCTAGATTTTTTTTCTAGATTTTTTTTCCAGATTTTTTTCTAGATTTTTTTCTAGATTTTTTTTCTAGATTTTTTTCTAGATTTTTTTTCTAGATTTTTTTTCTAGATTTTTTTCTAGATTTTTTTTCTAGATTTTTTTTCTAGATTTTTTTCTAGATTTTTTTTCTAGATTTCTTTTCTAGATTTTTTTTCTAGATTTTTTTCTAGATTTTTTTTCTAGATTTTTTTCTAGATTTTTTTTCTAGATTTTTTTTCTAGATTTTTTTCTAGATTTTTTTTCTAGATTTTTTTTCTAGATTTTTTTTCTAGATTTTTTTTCTAGATTTTTTTTCTAGATTTTCTTCTAGATTTTTTTTCTAGATTTTTTTTCTAGATTTTTTTTCTAGATTTTTTTCTAGATTTTTTTCTAGATTTTTTTTCTAGATTTTTTTCTAGATTTTTTTCTAGATTTTTTTTCTAGATTTTTTTTCTAGATTTTTTTTCTAGATTTTTTTTCTAGATTTTTTTCTAGATTTTTTTTCTAGATTTTTTTCTAGATTTTTTTTCTAGATTTTTTTCTAGATTTTTTTTCTAGATTTTTTTTCTAGATTTTTTTTCTAGATTTTTTTCTAGATTTTTTTTGTAGATTTTTTTTCCAGATTCTTTTCTAGATTTTTTTTGTAGATTTTTTTTCTAGATTTTTTTCTAGATTTTTTTTGTAGATTTTTTTTCTAGATTTTTTTCTAGATTTTTTTTCTAGATTTTTTTTCTAGATTTTTTTTCTAGATTTTTTTCTAGATTTTTTTTCTAGATTTTTTTTGTAGATTTTTTTTCTAGATTTTTTTTCTAGATTTTTTTTCTAGATTTTTTTTCCAGATTTTTTTCTAGATTTTTTTCTAGATTTTTTTTCTAGATTTTTTTTGTAGATTTTTTTTCTAAATTTGTTCTAGATTTTTTTTGTAGATTTTTTTTCTAGATTTTTTTCTAGATTTTTTTTCTAGATTTTTTTCTAGATTTTTTTTCTAGATTTTTTTTCTAGATTTTTTTTCTAGATTTTTTTTCCAGATTTTTTTCTAGATTTTTTTCTAGATTTTTTTTCTAGATTTTTTTTGTAGATTTTTTTTCTAGATTTTTTTTCCAGATTTTTTTCTAGAATTTTTTTCTAGATTTTTTTCTAGATTTTTTTTCTAGATTTTTTTTCTAGATTTTTTTCTAGATTTTTTTTGTAGATTTTTTTTCTAGATTTTTTTCTAGATTTTTTTTCTAGATTTTTTTTCTAGATTTTTTTTCTAGATTTTTTTGTAGATTTTTTTTGTAGATTTTTTTTGTAGATTTTTTTTATAGATTTTTTTTCTAGATTTCTTTTGTAGATTTTTTTCTAGATTTTTTTTCTAGATTTTTTTTCTAGATTTTTTTCTAGATTTTTTTTCTAGATTTTTTTCTAGATTTTTTTTCTAGATTTTTTTTCTAGATTTTTTTTCTAGATTTTTTTCTAGATTTTTTTTCTAGATTTTTTTTCTAGATTTTTTTTCTAGATTTTTTTCTAGATTTTTTTTCTAGATTTTTTTTCTAGATTTTTTTCTAGATTTTTATTCTAGATTTTTTTTCTAGATTTTTTTCTAGATTTTTTTTCTAGATTTTTTTTCTAAATTTGTTCTAGATTTTTTTTGTAGATTTTTTTTCTAGAATTTTTTTCTAGATTTTTTTCTAGATTTTTTTTCTAGATTTTTTTCTAGATTTTTTTTGTAGATTTTTTTTGTAGATTTTTTTTATAGATTTTTTTCTAGATTTTTTTTCTAGATTTTTTTTCCAGATTTTTTTCTAGATTTTTTTCTAGATTTTTTTTCTAGATTTTTTTCTAGATTTTTTTTCTAGATTTTTTTTCTAGATTTTTTTCTAGATTTTTTTTCTAGATTTTTTTTCTAGATTTTTTTCTAGATTTTTTTTCTAGATTTCTTTTCTAGATTTTTTTTCTAGATTTTTTTCTAGATTTTTTTTCTAGATTTTTTTCTAGATTTTTTTTCTAGATTTTTTTTCTAGATTTTTTTCTAGATTTTTTTTCTAGATTTTTTTTCTAGATTTTTTTTCTAGATTTTTTTTGTAGATTTTTTTTCTAGATTTTCTTCTAGATTTTTTTTCTAGATTTTTTTTCTAGATTTTTTTTCTAGATTTTTTTCTAGATTTTTTTCTAGATTTTTTTTCTAGATTTTTTTCTAGATTTTTTTCTAGATTTTTTTTCTAGATTTTTTTTCTAGATTTTTTTCTAGATTTTTTTTCTAGATTTTTTTCTAGATTTTTTTTCTAGATTTTTTTCTAGATTTTTTTTCTAGATTTTTTTTCTAGATTTTTTTTCTAGATTTTTTTCTAGATTTTTTTTCTAGATTTTTTTTCTAGATTTTTTTTCTAGATTTTTTTCTAGATTTTTTTTCTAGATTTTTTTTCTAGATTTTTTTCTAGATTTTTATTCTAGATTTTTTTTCTAGATTTTTTTCTAGATTTTTTTTGTAGATTTTTTTTCCAGATTTTTTTCTAGATTTTTTTTCTAGATTTTTTTTCTAGATTTTTTTCTAGATTTTTTTTCTAGATTTTTTTTCTAGATTTTTTTCTAGATTTTTTTTCTAGATTTTTTTTCTAGATTTTTTTTCTAGATTTTTTTCTAGATTTTTTTTGTAGATTTTTTTTCCAGATTTTTTTCTAGATTTTTTTTGTAGATTTTTTTTCTAGATTTTTTTCTAGATTTTTTTTGTAGATTTTTTTTCTAGATTTTTTTCTAGATTTTTTTTCTAGATTTTTTTTCTAGATTTTTTTTCTAGATTTTTTTCTAGATTTTTTTTCTAGATTTTTTTTGTAGATTTTTTTCTAGATTTTTTTTCTAGATTTTTTTTCTAGATTTTTTTCTAGATTTTTTTTCTAGATTTTTTTTCTAGATTTTTTTTCTAGATTTTTTTTCCAGATTTTTTTCTAGATTTTTTTCTAGATTTTTTTTCTAGATTTTTTTTGTAGATTTTTTTTCTAAATTTGTTCTAGATTTTTTTTGTAGATTTTTTTTCTAGATTTTTTTCTAGATTTTTTTTCTAGATTTTTTTCTAGATTTTTTTTCTAGATTTTTTTTCTAGATTTTTTTTGTAGATTTTTTTTGTAGATTTTTTTTATAGATTTTTTTCTAGATTTTTTTTCTAGATTTTTTTTCCAGATTTTTTTCTAGATTTTTTTCTAGATTTTTTTTCTAGATTTTTTTCTAGATTTTTTTTCTAGATTTTTTTTCTAGATTTTTTTCTAGATTTTTTTTCTAGATTTTTTTTCTAGATTTTTTTCTAGATTTTTTTTCTAGATTTCTTTTCTAGATTTTTTTTCTAGATTTTTTTCTAGATTTTTTTTCTAGATTTTTTTCTAGATTTTTTTTCTAGATTTTTTTTCTAGATTTTTTTCTAGATTTTTTTTCTAGATTTTTTTTCTAGATTTTTTTTCTAGATTTTTTTTGTAGATTTTTTTTCTAGATTTTCTTCTAGATTTTTTTTCTAGATTTTTTTTCTAGATTTTTTTTCTAGATTTTTTTCTAGATTTTTTTCTAGATTTTTTTTCTAGATTTTTTTCTAGATTTTTTTCTAGATTTTTTTTCTAGATTTTTTTTCTAGATTTTTTTTCTAGATTTTTTTTCTAGATTTTTTTCTAGATTTTTTTTCTAGATTTTTTTCTAGATTTTTTTTCTAGATTTTTTTTCTAGATTTTTTTTCTAGATTTTTTTCTAGATTTTTTTTCTAGATTTTTTTTCTAGATTTTTTTTCTAGATTTTTTTCTAGATTTTTTTTCTAGATTTTTTTTCTAGATTTTTTTCTAGATTTTTATTCTAGATTTTTTTTCTAGATTTTTTTCTAGATTTTTTTTGTAGATTTTTTTTCCAGATTTTTTTCTAGATTTTTTTTGTAGATTTTTTTTCTAGATTTTTTTCTAGATTTTTTTTCTAGATTTTTATTCTAGATTTTTTTCTAGATTTTTTTTCTAGATTTTTTTTCTAGATTTTTTTTCTAGATTTTTTTCTAGATTTTTTTTGTAGATTTTTTTTCCAGATTTTTTTCTAGATTTTTTTTGTAGATTTTTTTTCTAGATTTTTTTCTAGATTTTTTTTGTAGATTTTTTTTCTAGATTTTTTTCTAGATTTTTTTTCTAGATTTTTTTTCTAGATTTTTTTTCTAGATTTTTTTCTAGATTTTTTTTCTAGATTTTTTTTGTAGATTTTTTTTCTAGATTTTTTTTCTAGATTTTTTTTCTAGATTTTTTTTCCAGATTTTTTTCTAGATTTTTTTCTAGATTTTTTTTCTAGATTTTTTTTGTAGATTTTTTTTCTAAATTTGTTCTAGATTTTTTTTGTAGATTTTTTTTCTAGATTTTTTTCTAGATTTTTTTTCTAGATTTTTTTCTAGATTTTTTTTCTAGATTTTTTTTCTAGATTTTTTTTCTAGATTTTTTTTCCAGATTTTTTTCTAGATTTTTTTCTAGATTTTTTTTCTAGATTTTTTTTGTAGATTTTTTTTCTAGATTTTTTTTCCAGATTTTTTCCTAGAATTTTTTTCTAGATTTTTTTCTAGATTTTTTTTCTAGATTTTTTTTCTAGATTTTTTTCTAGATTTTTTTTGTAGATTTTTTTTCTAGATTTTTTCTAGATTTTTTTTCTAGATTTTTTTTCTAGATTGTTTTTCTAGATTTTTTTGTAGATTTTTTTTGTAGATTTTTTTTGTAGATTTTTTTTATAGATTTTTTTTCTAGATTTCTTTTGTAGATTTTTTTCTAGATTTTTTTTCTAGATTTTTTTTCTAGATTTTTTTCTAGATTTTTTTTCTAGATTTTTTTCTAGATTTTTTTTCTAGATTTTTTTTCTAGATTTTTTTCTAGATTTTTATTCTAGATTTTTTTTCTAGATTTTTTTCTAGATTTTTTTTCTAGATTTTTTTTCTAAATTTGTTCTAGATTTTTTTTGTAGATTTTTTTTCTAGAATTTTTTTCTAGATTTTTTTCTAGATTTTTTTTCTAGATTTTTTTCTAGATTTTTTTTGTAGATTTTTTTTGTAGATTTTTTTTATAGATTTTTTTCTAGATTTTTTTTCTAGATTTTTTTTCCAGATTTTTTTCTAGATTTTTTTCTAGATTTTTTTTCTAGATTTTTTTCTAGATTTTTTTTCTAGATTTTTTTTCTAGATTTTTTTCTAGATTTTTTTTCTAGATTTTTTTTCTAGATTTTTTTCTAGATTTTTTTTCTAGATTTCTTTTCTAGATTTTTTTTCTAGATTTTTTTCTAGATTTTTTTTCTAGATTTTTTTCTAGATTTTTTTTCTAGATTTTTTTTCTAGATTTTTTTCTAGATTTTTTTTCTAGATTTTTTTTCTAGATTTTTTTTCTAGATTTTTTTTGTAGATTTTTTTTCTAGATTTTCTTCTAGATTTTTTTTCTAGATTTTTTTTCTAGATTTTTTTTCTAGATTTTTTTCTAGATTTTTTTCTAGATTTTTTTTCTAGATTTTTTTCTAGATTTTTTTCTAGATTTTTTTTCTAGATTTTTTTTCTAGATTTTTTTTCTAGATTTTTTTTCTAGATTTTTTTCTAGATTTTTTTTCTAGATTTTTTTCTAGATTTTTTTTCTAGATTTTTTTTCTAGATTTTTTTTCTAGATTTTTTTCTAGATTTTTTTTCTAGATTTTTTTTCTAGATTTTTTTTCTAGATTTTTTTCTAGATTTTTTTTCTAGATTTTTTTTCTAGATTTTTTTCTAGATTTTTATTCTAGATTTTTTTTCTAGATTTTTTTCTAGATTTTTTTTGTAGATTTTTTTTCCAGATTTTTTTCTAGATTTTTTTTCTAGATTTTTTTTCTAGATTTTTTTCTAGATTTTTTTTCTAGATTTTTTTTCTAGATTTTTTTCTAGATTTTTTTTCTAGATTTTTTTTCTAGATTTTTTTTCTAGATTTTTTTCTAGATTTTTTTTGTAGATTTTTTTTCCAGATTTTTTTCTAGATTTTTTTTGTAGATTTTTTTTCTAGATTTTTTTCTAGATTTTTTTTGTAGATTTTTTTTCTAGATTTTTTTCTAGATTTTTTTTCTAGATTTTTTTTCTAGATTTTTTTTCTAGATTTTTTTCTAGATTTTTTTTCTAGATTTTTTTTGTAGATTTTTTTTCTAGATTTTTTTTCTAGATTTTTTTTCTAGATTTTTTTCTAGATTTTTTTTCTAGATTTTTTTTCTAGATTTTTTTTCTAGATTTTTTTTCCAGATTTTTTTCTAGATTTTTTTCTAGATTTTTTTTCTAGATTTTTTTTGTAGATTTTTTTTCTAAATTTGTTCTAGATTTTTTTTGTAGATTTTTTTTCTAGATTTTTTTCTAGATTTTTTTTCTAGATTTTTTTCTAGATTTTTTTTCTAGATTTTTTTTCTAGATTTTTTTTCTAGATTTTTTTTCCAGATTTTTTTCTAGATTTTTTTCTAGATTTTTTTTCTAGATTTTTTTTCTAGATTTTTTTTCCAGATTTTTTTCTAGAATTTTTTTCTAGATTTTTTTCTAGATTTTTTTTCTAGATTTTTTTTCTAGATTTTTTTCTAGATTTTTTTTGTAGATTTTTTTTCTAGATTTTTTTCTAGATTTTTTTCTAGATTTTTTTTCTAGATTTTTTTTCTAGATTTTTTTTCTAGATTTTTTTGTAGATTTTTTTTGTAGATTTTTTTTGTAGATTTTTTTTATAGATTTTTTTTCTAGATTTCTTTTGTAGATTTTTTTCTAGATTTTTTTTCTAGATTTTTTTTCTAGATTTTTTTCTAGATTTTTTTTCTAGATTTTTTTCTAGATTTTTTTTCTAGATTTTTTTTCTAGATTTTTTTTCTAGATTTTTTTCTAGATTTTTTTTCTAGATTTTTTTTCTAGATTTTTTTTCTAGATTTTTTTCTAGATTTTTTTTCTAGATTTTTTTTCTAGATTTTTTTCTAGATTTTTATTCTAGATTTTTTTTCTAGATTTTTTTCTAGATTTTTTTTGTAGATTTTTTTTCCAGATTTTTTTCTAGATTTTTTTGTAGATTTTTTTTCTAGATTTTTTTCTAGATTTTTTTTCTAGATTTTTTTTCTAGATTTTTTTCTAGATTTTTTTTGTAGATTTTTTTTCCAGATTTTTTTCTAGATTTTTTTTGTAGATTTTTTTTCCAGATTTTTTTCTAGCTTTTTTTTCTAGATTTTTTTTCTAGATTTTTTTCTAGATTTTTTTTCTAGATTTTTTTTCTAGATTTTTTTTCTAGATTTTTTTCTAGATTTTTTTTGTAGATTTTTTTTCCAGATTTTTTTCTAGATTTTTTTTGTAGATTTTTTTTCTAGATTTTTTTCTAGATTTTTTTTCTAGATTTTTTTTCTAGATTTTTTTCTAGATTTTTTTTCTAGATTTTTTTTCTAGATTTTTTTTCTAGATTTTTTTCTAGATTTTTTTTCTAGATTTTTTTTCTAGATTTTTTTTGTAGATTTTTTTTCTAGATTTTTTTTCTAGATTTTTTTCTAGATTTTTTTTCTAGATTTTTTTTCTAGATTTTTTTTCTAGATTTTTTTTTCAGATTTTTTTCTAGATTTTTTTCTAGATTTTTTTTCTAGATTTTTTTTGTAGATTTTTTTTCTAAATTTGTTCTAGATTTTTTTTGTAGATTTTTTTTCTAGAATTTTTTTCTAGATTTTTTTCTAGATTTTTTTTCTAGATTTTTTTTCTAGATTTTTTTCTAGATTTTTTTTGTAGATTTTTTTTCTAGATTTTTTTCTAGATTTTTTTTCTAGATTTTTTTTCTAGATTTTTTTTCTAGATTTTTTTGTAGATTTTTTTTGTAGATTTTTTTTGTAGATTTTTTTTCTAGATTTTTTTTCTAGATTTTTTTTGTAGATTTTTTTCTAGATTTTTTTTCTAGATTTTTTTTCTAGATTTTTTTCTAGATTTTTTTTCTAGATTTTTTTCTAGATTTTTTTTCTAGATTTTTTTTCTAGATTTTTTTTCTAGATTTTTTTCTAGATTTTTTTTCTAGATTTTTTTTCTAGATTTTTTTTCTAGATTTTTTTCTAGATTTTTTTTCTAGATTTTTTTTCTAGATTTTTTTCTAGATTTTTATTCTAGATTTTTTTTCTAGATTTTTTTCTAGATTTTCTAGATTTTTTTCTAGATTTTTTTTCTAGATTTCTTTTCTAGATTTTTTTCTAGATTTTTTTTCTAGATTTTTTTCTAGATTTTTTTTCTAGATTTTTTTCTAGATTTTTTTTCTAGATTTTTTTTCTAGATTTTTTTTCTAGATTTTTTTCTAGATTTTTTTTCTAGATTTTTTTTCTAGATTTTTTTTCTAGATTTTTTTCTAGATTTTTTTTCTAGATTTTTTTTCTAGATTTTTTTTCTAGATTTTTTTTCTAGATTTTTTTTCTAGATTTTTTTCTAGATTTTTTTTCTAGATTTTTTTTCTAGATTTTTTTTCTAGATTTTTTTTTCAGATTTTTTTCTAGATTTTTTTCTAGATTTTTTTTTCTAAATTTGTTCTAGATTTTTTTTGTAGATTTTTTTTCTAGAATTTTTTTCTAGATTTTTTTCTAGATTTTTTTTCTAGATTTTTTTTCTAGATTTTTTTTCTAGATTTTTTTTGTAGATTTTTTTTCTAAATTTGTTCTAGATTTTTTTTGTAGATTTTTTTTCTAGAATTTTTTTCTAGATTTTTTTCTAGATTTTTTTTCTAGATTTTTTTTCTAGATTTTTTTCTAGATTTTTTTTGTAGATTTTTTTTCTAGATTTTTTTCTAGATTTTTTTTGTAGATTTTTTTTGTAGATTTTTTTTCTAGATTTTTTTGTAGATTTTTTTTGTAGATTTTTTTTGTAGATTTTTTTTCTAGATTTTTTTTCTAGATTTTTTTTGTAGATTTTTTTCTAGATTTTTTTTCTAGATTTTTTTTCTAGATTTTTTTCTAGATTTTTTTTCTAGATTTTTTTCTAGATTTTTTTTCTAGATTTTTTTTCTAGATTTTTTTTCTAGATTTTTTTCTAGATTTTTTTTCTAGATTTTTTTTCTAGATTTTTTTTCTAGATTTTTTTCTAGATTTTTTTTCTAGATTTTTTTTCTAGATTTTTTTCTAGATTTTTATTCTAGATTTTTTTTCTAGATTTTTTTCTAGATTTTCTAGATTTTTTTCTAGATTTTTTTTCTAGATTTCTTTTCTAGATTTTTTTCTAGATTTTTTTTCTAGATTTTTTTCTAGATTTTTTTTCTAGATTTTTTTCTAGATTTTTTTTCTAGATTTTTTTTCTAGATTTTTTTTCTAGATTTTTTTTCTAGATTTTTTTCTAGATTTTTTTTCTAGATTTTTTTTCTAGATTTTTTTTCTAGATTTTTTTTCTAGATTTTTTTTCTAGATTTTTTTCTAGATTTTTTTTCTAGATTTTTTTTCTAGATTTTTTTTCTAGATTTTTTTTTCAGATTTTTTTCTAGATTTTTTTCTAGATTTTTTTTTCTAAATTTGTTCTAGATTTTTTTTGTAGATTTTTTTTCTAGAATTTTTTTCTAGATTTTTTTCTAGATTTTTTTTCTAGATTTTTTTTCTAGATTTTTTTCTAGATTTTTTTTGTAGATTTTTTTTCTAGATTTTTTTCTAGATTTTTTTTCTAGATTTTTTTTCTAGATTTTTTTTCTAGATTTTTTTGT
Source organism: Oncorhynchus mykiss (assembly GCF_057628025.1). Lineage (NCBI taxonomy): Eukaryota > Metazoa > Chordata > Actinopteri > Salmoniformes > Salmonidae > Oncorhynchus > Oncorhynchus mykiss. Next base: position 1,294,453 of record NW_028322057.1, read on the forward strand.
AGATTTTTTTTGTAGATTTTTTTTGTAGATTTTTTTTATAGATTTTTTTTCTAGATTTTTTTTGTAGATTTTTTTCTAGATTTTTTTTCTAGATTTTTTTTCTAGATTTTTTTCTAGATTTTTTTTCTAGATTTTTTTCTAGATTTTTTTCTAGATTTTTTTTCTAGATTTTTTTTCTAGATTTTTTTTCTAGATTTTTTTCTAGATTTTTTTTCTAGATTTTTTTTCTAGATTTTTTTCTAGATTTTTATTCTAGATTTTTTTTCTAGATTTTTTTCTAGATTTTTTTTGTAGATTTTTTTTCCAGATTTTTTTCTAGATTTTTTTGTAGATTTTTTTTCTAGATTTTTTTTCTAGATTTTTTTTCTAGATTTTTTGGGTCCCAAATGAGGACCCATCCGAGAAGAGATCAACATCCGACGAGCTTCTCCTTCACGTCTCTATGGATTAAAATGATTTTTTTTCTAAATTTGTTCTAGATTTTTTTTGTAGATTTTTTTTCTAGAATTTTTTTCTAGATTTTTTTCTAGATTTTTTTTCTAGATTTTTTTTCTAGATTTTTTTCTAGATTTTTTTTGTAGATTTTTTTTCTAGATTTTTTTCTAGATTTTTTTTCTAGATTTTTTTTCTAGATTTTTTGGGTCCCAAATGAGGACCCATCCGAGAAGAGATCAACATCCGACGAGCTTCTCCTTCACGTCTCTATGGATTAAAATGATTTTTTTGTAGATTTTTTTTGTAGATTTTTTTGTAGATTTTTTTTATAGATTTTTTTCTAGATTTTTTTTATAGATTTTTTTTCCAGATTTTTTTCTAGATTTTTTTTGTAGATTTTTTTCTAGATTTTTTTTCTAGATTTTTTTTCTAGATTTTTTTTCTAGATTTTTTTCTAGATTTTTTTTCTAGATTTTTTTTCTAGATTTTTTTCTAGATTTTTTTTCTAGATTTTTTTCTAGATTTTTTTTCTAGATTTTTTTTCTAGATTTTTTTTCTAGATTTTTTTCTAGATTTTTTTTCTAGATTTCTTTTCTAGATTTTTTTCTAGATTTTTTTTCTAGATTTTTTTCTAGATTTTTTTTCTAGATTTTTTTTCTAGATTTTTTTCTAGATTTTTTTTCTAGATTTTTTTTCTAGATTTTTTTCTAGATTTTTTTTCTAGATTTCTTTTCTAGATTTTTTTTCTAGATTTTTTTCTAGATTTTTTTTCTAGATTTTTTTCTAGATTTTTTTTCTAGATTTTTTTTGTAGATTTTTTTCTAGATTTTTTTTCTAGATTTTTTTTCTAGATTTTTTTTCTAGATTTTTTTGTAGATTTTTTTTGTAGATTTTTTTTGTAGATTTTTTTTATAGATTTTTTTCTAGATTTTTTTTCTAGATTTTTTTTCTAGATTTTTTTTCTAGATTTTTTTTCTAGATTTTTTTCTAGATTTTTTTTCTAGATTTTTTTTCTAGATTTTTTTCTAGATTTTTTTTCTAGATTTTTTTCTAGATTTTTTTTCTAGATTTTTTTTCTAGATTTTTTTTCTAGATTTTTTTCTAGATTTTTTTTCTAGATTTCTTTTCTAGATTTTTTTCTAGATTTTTTTTCTAGATTTTTTTTCTAGATTTTTTTTCTAGATTTTTTTGTAGATTTTTTTTGTAGATTTTTTTTGTAGATTTTTTTTATAGATTTTTTTCTAGATTTTTTTTCTAGATTTTTTTTCTAGATTTTTTTTCTAGATTTTTTTTCTAGATTTTTTTCTAGATTTTTTTTCTAGATTTTTTTTCTAGATTTTTTTCTAGATTTTTTTTCTAGATTTTTTTCTAGATTTTTTTTCTAGATTTTTTTTCTAGATTTTTTTTCTAGATTTTTTTCTAGATTTTTTTTCTAGATTTCTTTTCTAGATTTTTTTCTAGATTTTTTTTCTAGATTTTTTTCTAGATTTTTTTTCTAGATTTTTTTTCTAGATTTTTTTCTAGATTTTTTTTCTAGATTTTTTTTCTAGATTTTTTTCTAGATTTTTTTTCTAGATTTCTTTTCTAGATTTTTTTTCTAGATTTTTTTCTAGATTTTTTTTCTAGATTTTTTTCTAGATTTTTTTTCTAGATTTTTTTTCTAGATTTTTTTCTAGATTTTTTTTCTAGATTTTTTTTCTAGATTTTTTTTCTAGATTTTTTTCTAGATTTTTTTGTAGATTTTTTTTCTAGATTTTCTTCTAGATTTTTTTTCTAGATTTTTTTTCTAGATTTTTTTTCTAGATTTTTTTCTAGATTTTTTTCTAGATTTTTTTTCTAGATTTTTTCTAGATTTTTTTTCTAGATTTTTTTCTAGATTTTTTTTCTAGATTTTTTTTCTAGATTTTTTTCTAGATTTTTTTTCTAGATTTTTTTTCTAGATTTTTTTTCTAGATTTTTTTCTAGATTTTTTTTCTAGATTTTTTTTCTAGATTTTTTTCTAGATTTTTATTCTAGATTTTTTTTCTAGATTTTTTTCTAGATTTTTTTTGTAGATTTTTTTTCCAGATTTTTTTCTAGCTTTTTTTTGTAGATTTTTTTTCTAGATTTTTTTCTAGATTTTTTTTCTAGATTTTTTTTCTAGATTTTTTTCTAGATTTTTTTTCTAGATTTTTTCTAGATTTTTTTTCTAGATTTTTTTTCTAGATTTTTTTCTAGATTTTATTTCTAGATTTTTTTTCTAGATTTTTTTTCTATATTTTTTTCTAGATTTTTTTTCTAGATTTTTTTTCTAGATTATTTTCTAGATTTTTTTCTAGATTTTTTTTCTAGATTTTTTTTCTAGATTTTTTTTCTAGATTTTTTTTCTAGATTTTTTTCTAGATTTTTTTTCTAGATTTTTTTCTAGATTTTTTTTTGATTTTTTTTGTAGATTTTTTTTCTAGATTTTTTTCTAGATTTTTTTTCTAGATTTTTTTTCTAGATTTTTTTTCTAGATTTTTTTCTAGATTTTTTTTGTAGATTTTTTTTCTAGATTTTTTTAATAGATTTTTTTTCTAGATTTTTTTCTAGATTTTTTTTGTAGATTTTTTTTCCAGATTTTTTTCTAGATTTTTTTTGTAGATTTTTTTTCTAGATTTTTTTCTAGATTTTTTTTGTAGATTTTTTTTCTAGATTTTTTTCTAGATTTTTTTTCTAGATTTTTTTTCTAGATTTTTTTTCTAGATTTTTTTCTAGATTTTTTTTCTAGATTTTTTTTGTAGATTTTTTTTCTAGATTTTTTTTCTAGATTTTTTTTCTAGATTTTTTTCTAGATTTTTTTTCTAGATTTTTTTTCTAGATTTTTTTTCTAGATTTTTTTTCCAGATTTTTTTCTAGATTTTTTTCTAGATTTTTTTTCTAGATTTTTTTTGTAGATTTTTTTTCTAAATTTGTTCTAGATTTTTTTTGTAGATTTTTTTTCTAGATTTTTTTCTAGATTTTTTTTGTAGATTTTTTTCTAGATTTTTTTTCTAGATTTTTTTTCTAGATTTTTTTTCTAGATTTTTTTTCCAGATTTTTTTCTAGATTTTTTTCTAGATTTTTTTTCTAGATTTTTTTTGTAGATTTTTTTTCTAGATTTTTTTTCCAGATTTTTTTCTAGAATTTTTTTCTAGATTTTTTTCTAGATTTTTTTTCTAGATTTTTTTTCTAGATTTTTTTCTAGATTTTTTTTGTAGATTTTTTTTCTAGATTTTTTTCTAGATTTTTTTTCTAGATTTTTTTTCTAGATTTTTTTTCTAGATTTTTTTGTAGATTTTTTTTGTAGATTTTTTTTGTAGATTTTTTTTATAGATTTTTTTTCTAGATTTCTTTTGTAGATTTTTTTCTAGATTTTTTTTCTAGATTTTTTTTCTAGATTTTTTTCTAGATTTTTTTTCTAGATTTTTTTCTAGATTTTTTTTCTAGATTTTTTTTCTAGATTTTTTTTCTAGATTTTTTTCTAGATTTTTTTTCTAGATTTTTTTTCTAGATTTTTTTTCTAGATTTTTTTCTAGATTTTTTTTCTAGATTTTTTTTCTAGATTTTTTTCTAGATTTTTATTCTAGATTTTTTTTCTAGATTTTTTTCTAGATTTTTTTTGTAGATTTTTTTTCCAGATTTTTTTCTAGATTTTTTTGTAGATTTTTTTTCTAGATTTTTTTCTAGATTTTTTTTCTAGATTTTTTTTCTAGATTTTTTTCTAGATTTTTTTTGTAGATTTTTTTTCCAGATTTTTTTCTAGATTTTTTTTGTAGATTTTTTTTCCAGATTTTTTTCTAGCTTTTTTTTCTAGATTTTTTTTCTAGATTTTTTTCTAGATTTTTTTTCTAGATTTTTTTTCTAGATTTTTTTTCTAGATTTTTTTCTAGATTTTTTTTGTAGATTTTTTTTCCAGATTTTTTTCTAGATTTTTTTTGTAGATTTTTTTTCTAGATTTTTTTCTAGATTTTTTTCTAGATTTTTTTTCTAGATTTTTTTCTAGATTTTTTTTCTAGATTTTTTTTCTAGATTTTTTTTGTAGATTTTTTTTCTAGATTTTTTTTCTAGATTTTTTTTCTAGATTTTTTTCTAGATTTTTTTTCTAGATTTTTTTTCTAGATTTTTTTTCTAGATTTTTTTTTCAGATTTTTTTCTAGATTTTTTTCTAGATTTTTTTTCTAGATTTTTTTTGTAGATTTTTTTTCTAAATTTGTTCTAGATTTTTTTTGTAGATTTTTTTTCTAGATTTTTTTTCTAGATTTTTTTCTAGATTTTTTTTCTAGATTTTTTTTCTAGATTTTTTTCTAGATTTTTTTTGTAGATTTTTTTTCTAGATTTTTTTCTAGATTTTTTTTCTAGATTTTTTTTCTAGATTTTTTTTCTAGATTTTTTTGTAGATTTTTTTTCTAGATTTTTTTTATAGATTTTTTTTATAGATTTTTTTTCTAGATTTTTTTTGTAGATTTTTTTCTAGATTTTTTTTCTAGATTTTTTTTCTAGATTTTTTTCTAGATTTTTTTTCTAGATTTTTTTCTAGATTTTTTTTCTAGATTTTTTTTCTAGATTTTTTTTCTAGATTTTTTTCTAGATTTTTTTTCTAGATTTTTTTTCTAGATTTTTTTCTAGATTTTTTTTCTAGATTTTTTTTCTAGATTTTTTTCTAGATTTTTATTCTAGATTTTTTTTCTAGATTTTTTTCTAGATTTTTTTGTAGATTTTTTTTCTAGATTTTTTTTCTAGATTTTTTTTCTAGATTTTTTGGGTCCCAAATGAGGACCCATCCGAGAAGAGATCAACATCCGACGAGCTTCTCCTTCACGTCTCTATGGATTAAAATGATTTTTTTTCTAAATTTGTTCTAGATTTTTTTTGTAGATTTTTTTTCTAGAATTTTTTTCTAGATTTTTTTCTAGATTTTTTTTCTAGATTTTTTTCTAGATTTTTTTTGTAGATTTTTTTTCTAGATTTTTTTCTAGATTTTTTTTCTAGATTTTTTTTCTAGATTTTTTTTCTAGATTTTTTTGTAGATTTTTTTTGTAGATTTTTTTTGTAGATTTTTTTTATAGATTTTTTTTCTAGATTTCTTTTGTAGATTTTTTTCTAGATTTTTTTTCTAGATTTTTTTTCTAGATTTTTTTCTAGATTTTTTTTCTAGATTTTTTTCTAGATTTTTTTTCTAGATTTTTTTTCTAGATTTTTTTTCTAGATTTTTTTCTAGATTTTTTTTCTAGATTTTTTTTCTAGATTTTTTTTCTAGATTTTTTTCTAGATTTTTTTTCTAGATTTTTTTTCTAGATTTTTTTCTAGATTTTTATTCTAGATTTTTTTTCTAGATTTTTTTCTAGATTTTTTTTGTAGATTTTTTTTCCAGATTTTTTTCTAGATTTTTTTGTAGATTTTTTTTCTAGATTTTTTTCTAGATTTTTTTTCTAGATTTTTTTTCTAGATTTTTTTCTAGATTTTTTTTGTAGATTTTTTTTCCAGATTTTTTTCTAGATTTTTTTTGTAGATTTTTTTTCCAGATTTTTTTCTAGCTTTTTTTTCTAGATTTTTTTTCTAGATTTTTTTCTAGATTTTTTTTCTAGATTTTTTTTCTAGATTTTTTTTCTAGATTTTTTTCTAGATTTTTTTTGTAGATTTTTTTTCCAGATTTTTTTCTAGATTTTTTTTGTAGATTTTTTTTCTAGATTTTTTTCTAGATTTTTTTCTAGATTTTTTTTCTAGATTTTTTTCTAGATTTTTTTTCTAGATTTTTTTTCTAGATTTTTTTTCTAGATTTTTTTCTAGATTTTTTTTCTAGATTTTTTTTGTAGATTTTTTTTCTAGATTTTTTTTCTAGATTTTTTTTCTAGATTTTTTTCTAGATTTTTTTTCTAGATTTTTTTTCTAGATTTTTTTTCTAGATTTTTTTTTCAGATTTTTTTCTAGATTTTTTTCTAGATTTTTTTTCTAGATTTTTTTTGTAGATTTTTTTTCTAAATTTGTTCTAGATTTTTTTTGTAGATTTTTTTTCTAGATTTTTTTTCTAGATTTTTTTCTAGATTTTTTTTCTAGATTTTTTTTCTAGATTTTTTTCTAGATTTTTTTTGTAGATTTTTTTTCTAGATTTTTTTCTAGATTTTTTTTCTAGATTTTTTTTCTAGATTTTTTTTCTAGATTTTTTTGTAGATTTTTTTTGTAGATTTTTTTTGTAGATTTTTTTTATAGATTTTTTTTCTAGATTTTTTTTGTAGATTTTTTTCTAGATTTTTTTTCTAGATTTTTTTTCTAGATTTTTTTCTAGATTTTTTTTCTAGATTTTTTTCTAGATTTTTTTTCTAGATTTTTTTTCTAGATTTTTTTTCTAGATTTTTTTCTAGATTTTTTTTCTAGATTTTTTTTCTAGATTTTTTTCTAGATTTTTTTTCTAGATTTTTTTTCTAGATTTTTTTCTAGATTTTTATTCTAGATTTTTTTTCTAGATTTTTTTCTAGATTTTTTTGTAGATTTTTTTTCTAGATTTTTTTTCTAGATTTTTTTTCTAGATTTTTTGGGTCCCAAATGAGGACCCATCCGAGAAGAGATCAACATCCGACGAGCTTCTCCTTCACGTCTCTATGGATTAAAATGATTTTTTTTCTAAATTTGTTCTAGATTTTTTTTGTAGATTTTTTTTCTAGAATTTTTTTCTAGATTTTTTTCTAGATTTTTTTTCTAGATTTTTTTTCTAGATTTTTTTCTAGATTTTTTTTGTAGATTTTTTTTCTAGATTTTTTTCTAGATTTTTTTTCTAGATTTTTTTTCTAGATTTTTTTTCTAGATTTTTTGGGTCCCAAATGAGGACCCATCCGAGAAGAGATCAACATCCGACGAGCTTCTCCTTCACGTCTCTATGGATTAAAATGATTTTTTTGTAGATTTTTTTTGTAGATTTTTTTGTAGATTTTTTTTATAGATTTTTTTCTAGATTTTTTTTATAGATTTTTTTTCCAGATTTTTTTCTAGATTTTTTTTGTAGATTTTTTTCTAGATTTTTTTTCTAGATTTTTTTTCTAGATTTTTTTTCTAGATTTTTTTCTAGATTTTTTTTCTAGATTTTTTTTCTAGATTTTTTTCTAGATTTTTTTTCTAGATTTTTTTCTAGATTTTTTTTCTAGATTTTTTTTCTAGATTTTTTTTCTAGATTTTTTTCTAGATTTTTTTTCTAGATTTCTTTTCTAGATTTTTTTCTAGATTTTTTTTCTAGATTTTTTTCTAGATTTTTTTTCTAGATTTTTTTTCTAGATTTTTTTCTAGATTTTTTTTCTAGATTTTTTTTCTAGATTTTTTTCTAGATTTTTTTTCTAGATTTCTTTTCTAGATTTTTTTTCTAGATTTTTTTCTAGATTTTTTTTCTAGATTTTTTTCTAGATTTTTTTTCTAGATTTTTTTTGTAGATTTTTTTCTAGATTTTTTTTCTAGATTTTTTTTCTAGATTTTTTTTCTAGATTTTTTTGTAGATTTTTTTTGTAGATTTTTTTTGTAGATTTTTTTTATAGATTTTTTTCTAGATTTTTTTTCTAGATTTTTTTTCCAGATTTTTTTCTAGATTTTTTTTGTAGATTTTTTTCTAGATTTTTTTTCTAGATTTTTTTTCTAGATTTTTTTTCTAGATTTTTTTCTAGATTTTTTTTCTAGATTTTTTTTCTAGATTTTTTTCTAGATTTTTTTTCTAGATTTTTTTCTAGATTTTTTTTCTAGATTTTTTTTCTAGATTTTTTTTCTAGATTTTTTTCTAGATTTTTTTTCTAGATTTCTTTTCTAGATTTTTTTCTAGATTTTTTTTCTAGATTTTTTTCTAGATTTTTTTTCTAGATTTTTTTTCTAGATTTTTTTCTAGATTTTTTTTCTAGATTTTTTTTCTAGATTTTTTTCTAGATTTTTTTTCTAGATTTCTTTTCTAGATTTTTTTTCTAGATTTTTTTCTAGATTTTTTTTCTAGATTTTTTTCTAGATTTTTTTTCTAGATTTTTTTTCTAGATTTTTTTCTAGATTTTTTTTCTAGATTTTTTTTCTAGATTTTTTTTCTAGATTTTTTTCTAGATTTTTTTGTAGATTTTTTTTCTAGATTTTCTTCTAGATTTTTTTTCTAGATTTTTTTTCTAGATTTTTTTTCTAGATTTTTTTCTAGATTTTTTTCTAGATTTTTTTTCTAGATTTTTTCTAGATTTTTTTTCTAGATTTTTTTCTAGATTTTTTTTCTAGATTTTTTTTCTAGATTTTTTTCTAGATTTTTTTTCTAGATTTTTTTTCTAGATTTTTTTTCTAGATTTTTTTCTAGATTTTTTTTCTAGATTTTTTTTCTAGATTTTTTTCTAGATTTTTATTCTAGATTTTTTTTCTAGATTTTTTTCTAGATTTTTTTTGTAGATTTTTTTTCCAGATTTTTTTCTAGCTTTTTTTTGTAGATTTTTTTTCTAGATTTTTTTCTAGATTTTTTTTCTAGATTTTTTTTCTAGATTTTTTTCTAGATTTTTTTTCTAGATTTTTTCTAGATTTTTTTTCTAGATTTTTTTTCTAGATTTTTTTCTAGATTTTATTTCTAGATTTTTTTTCTAGATTTTTTTTCTAGATTTTTTTCTAGATTTTTTTTCTAGATTTTTTTTCTAGATTTTTTTCTAGATTTTTTTCTAGATTTTTTTTCTAGATTTTTTTTCTAGATTTTTTTTGTAGATTTTTTTTCTAGATTTTTTTCTAGATTTTTTTTCTAGATTTTTTTCTAGATTTTTTTTTGATTTTTTTTGTAGATTTTTTTTCTAGATTTTTTTCTAGATTTTTTTTCTAGATTTTTTTCTAGATTTTTTTTGTAGATTTTTTTTCTAGATTTTTTTAATAGATTTTTTTTCTAGATTTTTTTCTAGATTTTTTTTGTAGATTTTTTTTCCAGATTTTTTTCTAGATTTTTTTTGTAGATTTTTTTTCTAGATTTTTTTCTAGATTTTTTTTCTAGATTTTTTTTCTAGATTTTTTTCTAGATTTTTTTTCTAGATTTTTTTTCTAGATTTTTTTTCTAGATTTTTTTCTAGATTTTTTTTCTAGATTTTTTTTGTAGATTTTTTTTCTAGATTTTTTTTCTAGATTTTTTTTCTAGATTTTTTTCTAGATTTTTTTTCTAGATTTTTTTTCTAGATTTTTTTTCTAGATTTTTTTCTAGATTTTTTTTTCTAGATTTTTTTTCTAGATTTTTTTTCTAGATTTTTTTCTAGATTTTTTTTCCAGATTTTTTTCTAGATTTTTTTTCTAGATTTTTTTTCTAGATTTTTTTCTAGATTTTTTTCTAGATTTTTTTTGTAGATTTTTTTTCTAGATTTCTTTTCTAGATTTTTTTTCTAGATTTTTTTCTAGATTTTTTTTCTAGATTTTTTTTCTAGATTTTTTTCTAGATTTTTTTTCTAGATTTTTTTCTAGATTTTTTTTCTAGATTTCTTTTCTAGATTTTTTTTCTAGATTTTTTTCTAGATTTTTTTTCTAGATTTTTTTCTAGATTTTTTTTCTAGATTTTTTTTCTAGATTTTTTTCTAGATTTTTTTTCTAGATTTTTTTTCTAGATTTTTTTTCTAGATTTTTTTCTAGATTTTTTTTGTAGATTTTTTTTCTAGATTTTCTTCTAGATTTTTTTTCTAGATTTTTTTTCTAGATTTTTTTTCTAGATTTTTTTCTAGATTTTTATTCTAGATTTTTTTTCTAGATTTTTTTCTAGATTTTTTTTGTAGATTTTTTTTCCAGATTTTTTTCCAGCTTTTTTTTGTAGATTTTTTTTCTAGATTTTTTTCTAGATTTTTTTTCTAGATTTTTTTTCTAAATTTGTTCTAGATTTTTTTTGTAGATTTTTTTTCTAGAATTTTTTTCTAGATTTTTTTTCTAGATTTTTTTTCTAGATTTTTTTCTAGATTTTTTTCTAGATTTTTTTTCTAGATTTTTTTTCTAGATTTTTTTTCTAGATTTTTTTTCTAGATTTTTTTCTAGATTTTTTTTCTAGATTTTTTTCTAGATTTTTTTTCTAGATTTTTTTTCTAGATTTTTTTTCTAGATTTTTTTCTAGATTTTTTTTCTAGATTTTTTTTCTAGATTTTTTTTCTAGATTTTTTTCTAGATTTGTTTTGTAGATTTTTTTTCCAGATTTTTTTCTAGATTTTTTTTGTAGATTTTTTTTCTAGATTTTTTTCTAGATTTTTTTTCTAGATTTTTTTTCTAGATTTTTTTCTAGATTTTTTTTCTAGATTTTTTTTCTAGATTTTTTTTCTAGATTTTTTTCTAGATTATTTTTCTAGATTTTTTTTGTAGATTTTTTTTCTAGATTTTTTTTCTAGATTTTTTTTCTAGATTTTTTTCTAGATTTTTTTTCTAGATTTTTTTTCTAGATTTTTTTTCTAGATTTTTTTCTAGATTTTTTTTTGTAGATTTTTTTTCTAGATTTTTTTTCTAGATTTTTTTCTAGATTTTTTTTCTAGATTTTTTTTCTAGATTTTTTTCTAGATTTTTTTCTAGATTTTTTTTCTAGATTTTTTTTGTAGATTTTTTTTCTAAATTTGTTCTAGATTTTTTTTGTAGATTTTTTTTCTAGATTTTTTTCTAGATTTTTTTTGTAGATTTTTTTTCTAGATTTTTTTCTAGATTTTTTTTCTAGATTTTTTTTTAGATTTTTTTGTAGATTTTTTTTGTAGATTGTTTTTGTAGATTTTTTTTATAGATTTTTTTCTAGATTTTTTTTCTAGATTTTTTTTCCAGATTTTTTTCTAGATTTTTTTCTAGATTTTTTTTCTAGATTTTTTTCTAGATTTTTTTCTAGATTTTTTTTCTAGATTTTTTTTGTAGATTTTTTTTCTAAATTTGTTCTAGATTTTTTTTGTAGATTTTTTTTCTAGATTTTTTTCTAGATTTTTTTTGTAGATTTTTTTTCTAGATTTTTTTCTAGATTTTTTTTCTAGATTTTTTTTTAGATTTTTTTGTAGATTTTTTTTGTAGATTTTTTTTGTAGATTTTTTTTATAGATTTTTTTCTAGATTTTTTTTCTAGATTTTTTTTCCAGATTTTTTTCTAGATTTTTTTCTAGATTTTTTTTCTAGATTTTTTTCTAGATTTTTTTTCTAGATTTTTTTTCTAGATTTTTTTTCTAGATTTTTTTCTAGATTTTTTTTCTAGATTTTTTTCTAGATTTTTTTTCTAGATTTTTTTTCTAGATTTTTTTCTAGATTTTTTTTCTAGATTTTTTTTCTAGATTTTTTTTCTAGATTTTTTTTCTAGATTTTTTTTCTAGATTTTTTTTCTAGATTTTTTTCTAGATTTTTTTTCTAGATTTTTTTTCTAGATTTTTTTTCTAGATTTTTTTCTAGATTTTTTTTCTAGATTTTTTTCTAGATTTTTTTTCTAGATTTTTTTTCTAGATTTTTTTCTAGATTTTTTTTCTAGATATTTTTTCTAGATTTTTTTTCTAGATTTTTTTTCTAGATTTTTTTCTAGATTTTTTTACTAGATTTTTTTTCTAGATTTTTTTTCTAGATTTTTTTCTAGATTTTTTTTGTAGATTTTTTTTGTAGATTTTTTTTCTAGATTTTTTTCTAGATTTTTATTCTAGATTTTTTTTCTAGATTTTTTTCTAGATTTTTTTTGTAGATTTTTTTTCCAGATTTTTTTCTAGATTTTTTTTGTAGATTTTTTTTGTAGATTTTTTTCTAGATTTTTTTTCTAGATTTTTTTTCTAGATTTTTTTCTAGATTTTTTTTCTAGATTTTTTTCTAGATTTTTTTCTAGATTTTTTTTCTAGATTTTTTTCTAGATTTTTTTTCTAGATTTTTTTCTAGATTTTTTTTCTAGATTTTTTTTCTAGATTTTTTTCTAGATTTTTTTTCTAGATTTTTTTTCTAGATTTTTTTTCTAGATTTTTTTTCTAGATTTTTTTCTAGATTTTTTTACTAGATTTTTTTTCTAAATTTTTTTTCTAGATTTTTTTCTAGATTTTTTTTGTAGATTTTTTTTGTAGATTTTTTTTCTAGATTTTTTTCTAGATTTTTATTCTAGATTTTTTTTCCTAGATTTTTTTCTAGATTTTTTTTGTAGATTTTTTTTCCAGATTTTTTTCTAGATTTTTTTTGTAGATTTTTTTCTAGATTTTTTTCTAGATTTTTTTTGTAGATTTTTTTTCTAGATTTTTTTCTAGATTTTTTTTCTAGATTTTTTTTCTAGATTTTTTTTCTAGATTTTTTTCTAGATTTTTTTTGTAGATTTTTTTTGTAGATTTTTTTTCTAGATTTTTTTCTAGATTTTTTTTGTAGATTTTTTTTCTAGATTTTCTTCTAGATTTTTTTTACTAGATTTTTTTTCTAGATTTTTTTTCTAGATTTTTTTCTAGATTTTTTTCTAGATTTTTTTTCTAGATTTTTTTCTAGATTTTTTTCTAGATTTTTTTCTAGATTTTTTTTCTAGATTTTTTTCTAGATTTTTTTTCTAGATTTTTTTTCTAGATTTTTTTTCTAGATTTTTTTCTAGATTTTTTTTCTAGATTTTTTTTCTAGATTTTTTTTCTAGATTTTTTTCTAGATTTTTTTTCTAGATTTTTTTCTAGATTTTTTTTCTAGATTTTTTTTCTAGATTTTTTTTCTAGATTTTTTTCTAGATTTTTTTTCTAGATTTTTTTTCTAGATTTTTTTTCTAGATTTTTTTCTAGATTTTTTTTCTAGATTTTTTTCTAGATTTTTTTTGTAGATTTTTTTTCTAGATTTTTTTTCTAGATTTTTTTTCTAGATTTTTTTCTAGATTTTTTTTCTAGATTTTTTTCTAGATTTTTTTTCTAGATTTTTTTTCTAGATTTTTTTTCTAGATTTTTTTCTAGATTTTTTTTCTAGATTTTTTTTCTAGATTTTTTTCTAGATTTTTTTTCTAGATTTTTTTCTAGATTTTTTTTCTAGATTTTTTTTCTAGATTTTTTTTCTAGATTTTTTTTCTAGATTTTTTTCTAGATTTTTTTTCTAGATTTTTTTTCTAGATTTTTTTTCTAGATTTTTTTCTAGATTTTTTTTTGTAGATTTTTTTTCTAGATTTTTTTTCTAGATTTTTTTCTAGATTTTTTTTCCAGATTTTTTTCTAGATTTTTTTTCTAGATTTTTTTTCTAGATTTTTTTTCTAGATTTTTTTCTAGATTTTTTTTGTAGATTTTTTTTCTAGATTTTCTTCTAGATTTTTTTTACTAGATTTTTTTTCTAGATTTTTTTTCCAGATTTTTTTCTAGATTTTTTTTCTAGATTTTTTTTCTAGATTTTTTTTCTAGATTTTTTTCTAGATTTTTTTTGTAGATTTTTTTTCTAGATTTTCTTCTAGATTTTTTTTACTAGATTTTTTTTCTAGATTTTTTTTCTAGATTTTTTTTCTAGATTTTTTTTCTAGATTTTTTTCTAGATTTTTTTTCTAGATTTTTTTTCTAGATTTTTTTTCTAGATTTTTTTTCTAGATTTTTTTCTAGATTTTTTTTCTAGATTTTTTTCTAGATTTTTTTTCTAGATTTTTTTTCTAGATTTTTTTTCTAGATTTTTTTCTAGATTTTTTTTCTAGATTTTTTTTCTAGATTTTTTTCTAGATTTTTTTCTAGATTTTTTTTCTAGATTTTTTTCTAGATTTTTTTCTAGATTTTTTTCTAGATTTTTTTTCTAGATTTTTTTCTAGATTTTTTTTCTAGATTTTTTTTCTAGATTTTTTTTCTAGATTTTTTTCTAGATTTTTTTTCTAGATTTTTTTTCTAGATTTTTTTTCTAGATTTTTTTTCTAGATTTTTTTCTAGATTTTTTTTCTAGATTTTTTTCTAGATTTTTTTTCTAGATTTTTTTTCTAGATTTTTTTTCTAGATTTTTTTCTAGATTTTTTTTCTAGATTTTTTTTCTAGATTTTTTTTCTAGATTTTTTTCTAGATTTTTTTTCTAGATTTTTTTCTAGATTTTTTTTGTAGATTTTTTTTCTAGATTTTTTTCTAGATTTTTTTTCTAGATTTTTTTTCTAGATTTTTTTTCTAGATTTTTTTCTAGATTTTTTTTGTAGATTTTTTTTCTAGATTTTTTTTCTAGATTTTTTTCTAGATTTTTTTCTAGATTTTTTTTCTAGATTTTTTTTCTAGATTTTTTTTCTAGATTTTTTTTCTAGATTTTTTTCTAGATTTTTTTTCTAGATTTTTTTCTAGATTTTTTTTCTAGATTTTTTTTCTAGATTTTTTTTCTAGATTTTTTTCTAGATTTTTTTTCTAGATTTTTTTCTAGATTTTTTTTGTAGATTTTTTTTCTAGATTTTTTTCTAGATTTTTTTTCTAGATTTTTTTTCTAGATTTTTTTTCTAGATTTTTTTCTAGATTTTTTTTCTAGATTTTTTTCTAGATTTTTTTTGTAGATTTTTTTTCTAGATTTTTTTCTAGATTTTTTTTCTAGATTTTTTTTCTAGATTTTTTTTCTAGATTTTTTTCTAGATTTTTTTTGTAGATTTTTTTTCTAGATTTTTTTTCTAGATTTTTTTCTAGATTTTTTTCTAGATTTTTTTTCTAGATTTTTTTTCTAGATTTTTTTCTAGATTTTTTTTCTAGATTTTTTTCTAGATTTTTTTTCTATATTTTTTTTCTAGATTTTTTTTCTAGATTTTTTTTCTAGATTTTTTTCTAGATTTTTTTTCTAGATTTTTTTTCTAGATTTTTTTTCTAGATTTTTTTCTAGATTTTTTTTTGTAGATTTTTTTTCTAGATTTTTTTTCTAG
The DNA here is from genome assembly GCF_057628025.1 of Oncorhynchus mykiss. Classification (NCBI taxonomy): domain Eukaryota; kingdom Metazoa; phylum Chordata; class Actinopteri; order Salmoniformes; family Salmonidae; genus Oncorhynchus; species Oncorhynchus mykiss. The sequence goes on from NW_028322057.1 coordinate 1,309,630, forward strand.
ATTTTTTTTCCAGATTTTTTTCTAGATTTTTTTTCTAGATTTTTTTTCTAGATTTTTTTTCTAGATTTTTTTGTAGATTTTTTTTGTAGATTTTTTTTGTAGATTTTTTTTATAGATTTTTTTCTAGATTTTTTTTCTAGATTTTTTTTCCAGATTTTTTTCTAGATTTTTTTTGTAGATTTTTTTTCTAGATTTCTTTTCTAGATTTTTTTTCTAGATTTTTTTCTAGATTTTTTTTCTAGATTTTTTTCTAGATTTTTTTTCTAGATTTTTTTTCTAGATTTTTTTCTAGATTTTTTTTCTAGATTTTTTTTCTAGATTTTTTTTCTAGATTTTTTTCTAGATTTTTTTTCTAGATTTTTTTCTAGATTTTTTTTCTAGATTTTTTTTCTAGATTTTTTTTCTAGATTTTTTTCTAGATTTTTTTTCTAGATTTTTTTTCTAGATTTTTTTTCTAGATTTTTTTCTAGATTTTTTTTCTAGATTTTTTCTAGATTTTTTTGTAGATTTTTTTTGTAGATTTTTTTTGTAGATTTTTTTTATAGATTTTTTTCTAGATTTTTTTTCTAGATTTTTTTTCCAGATTTTTTTCTAGATTTTTTTTGTAGATTTTTTTTCTAGATTTCTTTTCTAGATTTTTTTTCTAGATTTTTTTCTAGATTTTTTTTCTAGATTTTTTTTCTAGATTTTTTTCTAGATTTTTTTTCTAGATTTTTTTTCTAGATTTTTTTCTAGATTTTTTTTCTAGATTTTTTTTCTAGATTTTTTTTCTAGATTTTTTTCTAGATTTTTTTTCTAGATTTTTTTCTAGATTTTTTTTCTAGGTTTTTTTTCTAGATTTTTTTCTAGATTTTTTTTCTAGATTTTTTTTCTAGATTTTTTTTCTAGATTTTTTTTCTAAATTTTTTTCTAGATTTTTTTACTAGATTTTTTTTCTAGATTTTTTTTCTAGATTTTTTTCTAGATTTTTTTTGTAGATTTTTTTTGTAGATTTTTTTTCTAGATTTTTTTCTAGATTTTTATTCTAGATTTGTTTTCTAGATTTTTTTCTAGATTTTTTTTGTAGATTTTTTTTCCAGATTTTTTTCTAGATTTTTTTTGTAGATTTTTTTTCTAGATTTTTTTCTAGATTTTTTTTCTAGATTTTTTTTCTAGATTTTTTTCTAGATTTTTTTTCTAGATTTTTTTTCTAGATTTTTTTTCTAGATTTTTTTCTAGATTTTTTTTCTAGATTTTTTTTCTAGATTTTTTTTCTAGATTTTTTTCTAGATTTTTTTTGTAGATTTTTTTTCTAGATTTTCTTCTAGATTTTTTTTACTAGATTTTTTTTCTAGATTTTTTTTCTAGATTTTTTTCTAGATTTTTTTCTAGATTTTTTTTCTAGATTTTTTTCTAGATTTTTTTCTAGATTTTTTTTCTAGATTTTTTTTCTAGATTTTTTTTCTAGATTTTTTTCTAGATTTTTTTTCTAGATTTTTTTTCTAGATTTTTTTTCTAGAATTTTTTTCTAGATTTTTTTTCTAGATTTTTTTCTAGATTTTTTTTGTAGATTTTTTTTGTAGATTTTTTTTCTAGATTTTTTTCTAGATTTTTATTCTAGATTTTTTTTCTAGATTTTTTTCTAGATTTTTTTTGTAGATTTTTTTTCCAGATTTTTTTCTAGATTTTTTTTGTAGATTTTTTTTCTAGATTTTTTTCTAGATTTTTTTTCTAGATTTTTTTTCTAGATTTTTTTCTAGATTTTTTTTCTAGATTTTTTTTCTAGATTTTTTTTCTAGATTTTTTTCTAGATTTTTTTTCTAGATTTTTTTTCTAGATTTTTTTTCTAGATTTTTTTCTAGATTTTTTTTGTAGATTTTTTTTCTAGATTTTCTTCTAGATTTTTTTTACTAGATTTTTTTTCTAGATTTTTTTTCTAGATTTTTTTCTAGATTTTTTTCTAGATTTTTTTTCTAGATTTTTTTCTAGATTTTTTTCTAGATTTTTTTCTAGATTTTTTTTGTAGATTTTTTTTCTAGATTTTCTTCTAGATTTTTTTTACTAGATTTTTTTTCTAGATTTTTTTTCTAGATTTTTTTCTAGATTTTTTTCTAGATTTTTTTTCTAGATTTTTTTCTAGATTTTTTTCTAGATTTTTTTTCTAGATTTTTTTTCTAGATTTTTTTTCTAGATTTTTTTCTAGATTTTTTTTCTAGATTTTTTTTCTAGATTTTTTTTCTAGATTTTTTTTCTAGATTTTTTTTCTAGATTTTTTTCTAGATTTTTTTTGTAGATTTTTTTTGTAGATTTTTTTTCTAGATTTTTTTCTAGATTTTTATTCTAGATTTTTTTTCTAGATTTTTTTCTAGATTTTTTTTGTAGATTTTTTTTCCAGATTTTTTTCTAGATTTTTTTTGTAGATTTTTTTTCTAGATTTTTTTCTAGATTTTTTTTCTAGATTTTTTTTCTAGATTTTTTTCTAGATTTTTTTTCTAGATTTTTTTTCTAGATTTTTTTTCTAGATTTTTTTCTAGATTTTTTTTCTAGATTTTTTTTCTAGATTTTTTTTCTAGATTTTTTTCTAGATTTTTTTTGTAGATTTTTTTTCTAGATTTTCTTCTAGATTTTTTTTACTAGATTTTTTTTCTAGATTTTTTTTCTAGATTTTTTTCTAGATTTTTTTCTAGATTTTTTTTCTAGATTTTTTTCTAGATTTTTTTCTAGATTTTTTTCTAGATTTTTTTTCTAGATTTTTTTCTAGATTTTTTTTCTAGATTTTTTTTCTAGATTTTTTTTCTAGATTTTTTTCTAGATTTTTTTTCTAGATTTTTTTTCTAGATTTTTTTTCTAGATTTTTTTTCTAGATTTTTTTTCTAGATTTTTTTCTAGATTTTTTTTCTAGATTTTTTTCTAGATTTTTTTTCTAGATTTTTTTTCTAGATTTTTTTTCTAGATTTTTTTCTAGATTTTTTTTCTAGATTTTTTTTCTAGATTTTTTTTCTAGATTTTTTTCTAGATTTTTTTTCTAGATTTTTTTCTAGATTTTTTTTGTAGATTTTTTTTCTAGATTTTTTTCTAGATTTTTTTTCTAGATTTTTTTTCTAGATTTTTTTTCTAGATTTTTTTCTAGATTTTTTTTGTAGATTTTTTTTCTAGATTTTTTTTCTAGATTTTTTTCTAGATTTTTTTCTAGATTTTTTTTCTAGATTTTTTTTCTAGATTTTTTTTCTAGATTTTTTTTCTAGATTTTTTTCTAGATTTTTTTTCTAGATTTTTTTCTAGATTTTTTTTCTAGATTTTTTTTCTAGATTTTTTTTCTAGATTTTTTTCTAGATTTTTTTTCTAGATTTTTTTTCTAGATTTTTTTCTAGATTTTTTTTCTAGATTTTTTTTCTATATTTTTTTTCTATATTTTTTTTCTAGATTTTTTTCTAGATTTTTTTTGTAGATTTTTTTTCTAGATTTTTTTTCTAGATTTTTTTCTAGATTTTTATTCTAGATTTTTTTTCTAGATTTTTTTCTAGATTTTTTTTGTAGATTTTTTTTCCAGATTTTTTTCTAGCTTTTTTTTGTAGATTTTTTTTCTAGATTTTTTTCTAGATTTTTTTTCTAGATTTTTTTTCTAGATTTTTTTCTAGATTTTTTTTGTAGATTTTTTTTGTAGATTTTCTTCTAGATTTTTTTCTAGATTTTTTTTCTAGATTTTTTTCTAGATTTTTTTTCTAGATTTTTTTTCTAGATTTTTTTTCTAGATTTTTTTCTAGATTTTTCTTCTAGATTTTTTTTCTAGATTTTTTTTCTAGATTTTTTTCTAGATTTTTTTTGTAGATTTTTTTTGTAGATTTTCTTCTAGATTTTTTTCTAGATTTTTTTTCTAGATTTTTTTCTAGATTTTTTTTCTAGATTTTTTTTCTAGATTTTTTTTCTAGATTTTTTTCTAGATTTTTTTCTAGATTTTTTTTCTAGATTTTTTTTCTAGATTTTTTTTCTAGATTTTTTTTCTAGATTTTTTTTCTAGATTTTTTTTCTAGATTTTTTTCTAGATTTTTTTTCTAGATTTTTTTTCTAGATTTTTTTTCTAGATTTTTTTCTAGATTTTTTTTCTAGATTTTTTTTCTAGATTTTTTTTCTAGATTTTTTTTCTAGATTTTTTTTCTAGATTTTTTTCTAGATTTTTTTTCTAGATTTTTTTTCTAGATTTTTTTTCTAGATTTTTTTCTAGATTTTTTTTGTAGATTTTTTTTCTAGATTTTTTTCTAGATTTTTTTTCTAGATTTTTTTTCTAGATTTTTTTTCTAGATTTTTTTCTAGATTTTTTTTGTAGATTTTTTTTCTAGATTTTTTTTCTAGATTTTTTTCTAGATTTTTATTCTAGATTTTTTTTCTAGATTTTTTTCTAGATTTTTTTTGTAGATTTTTTTTCCAGATTTTTTTCTAGATTTTTATTCTAGATTTTTTTTCTAGATTTTTTTCTAGATTTTTTTTGTAGATTTTTTTTCCAGATTTTTTTCTAGATTTTTTTTGTAGATTTTTTTTCTAGATTTTTTTCTAGATTTTTTTTCTAGATTTTTTTTCTAGATTTTTTTCTAGATTTTTTTTCTAGATTTTTTTTCTAGATTTTTTTTCTAGATTTTTTTTCTAGATTTTTTCTAGATTTTTTTTCGAGATTTTTTTTCTAGATTTTTTTTCTAGATTTTTTTCTAGATTTTTTTTTGTAGATTTTTTTTCTAGATTTTTTTTCTAGATTTTTTTCTAGATTTTTATTCTAGATTTTTTTTCTAGATTTTTTTCTAGATTTTTTTTGTAGATTTTTTTTCCAGATTTTTTTCTAGATTTTTATTCTAGATTTTTTTTCTAGATTTTTTTCTAGATTTTTTTTGTAGATTTTTTTTCCAGATTTTTTTCTAGATTTTTTTTGTAGATTTTTTTTCTAGATTTTTTTCTAGATTTTTTTTCTAGATTTTTTTTCTAGATTTTTTTCTAGATTTTTTTTCTAGATTTTTTTTCTAGATTTTTTTTCTAGATTTTTATTCTAGATTTTTTTCTAGATTTTTTTTCTAGATTTTTTTTCTAGATTTTTTTTCTAGATTTTTTTTGTAGATTTTTTTTGTAGATTTTCTTCTAGATTTTTTTCTAGATTTTTTTTCTAGATTTTTTTCTAGATTTTTTTTCTAGATTTTTTTTCTAGATTTTTTTTCTAGATTTTTTTTCTAGATTTTTTTCTAGATTTTTTTTCGAGATTTTTTTTCTAGATTTTTTTTCTAGATTTTTTTCTAGATTTTTTTTTGTAGATTTTTTTTCTAGATTTTTTTTCTAGATTTTTTTCTAGATTTTTATTCTAGATTTTTTTTCTAGATTTTTTTCTAGATTTTTTTTGTAGATTTTTTTTCCAGATTTTTTTCTAGATTTTTATTCTAGATTTTTTTTCTAGATTTTTTTCTAGATTTTTTTTGTAGATTTTTTTTCCAGATTTTTTTCTAGATTTTTTTTGTAGATTTTTTTTCTAGATTTTTTTCTAGATTTTTTTTCTAGATTTTTTTTCTAGATTTTTTTCTAGATTTTTTTTCTAGATTTTTTTTCTAGATTTTTTTTCTAGATTTTTATTCTAGATTTTTTTCTAGATTTTTTTTCTAGATTTTTTTTCTAGATTTTTTTTCTAGATTTTTTTTGTAGATTTTTTTTGTAGATTTTCTTCTAGATTTTTTTCTAGATTTTTTTTCTAGATTTTTTTCTAGATTTTTTTTCTAGATTTTTTTTCTAGATTTTTTTTCTAGATTTTTTTCTAGATTTTTTTTGTAGATTTTTTTTGTAGATTTTCTTCTAGATTTTTTTCTAGATTTTTTTTCTAGATTTTTTTCTAGATTTTTTTTCTAGATTTTTTTTCTAGATTTTTTTTCTAGATTTTTTTCTAGATATTTTTCTAGATTTTTTTTCTAGATTTTTTTTCTAGATTTTTTTTCTAGATTTTTTTTCTAGATTTTTTTCTAGATTTTTTTCTAGATTTTTTTTCTAGATTTTTTTCTAGATTTTTTTTCTAGATTTTTTTTCTAGATTTTTTTCTAGATTTTTTTTCTAGATCTTTTTTTCTAGATTTTTTTTCTAGATTTTTTTCTAGATTTTTTTTCTAGATTTTTTTTCTAGATTTTTTTTCTAGATTTTTTTCTAGATTTTTTTTCTAGATTTTTTTTCTAGATTTTTTTTCTAGATTTTTATTCTAGATTTTTTTTCTAGATTTTTTTCTAGATTTTTTTTGTAGATTTTTTTTCCAGATTTTTTTCTAGATTTTTATTCTAGATTTTTTTTCTAGATTTTTTTCTAGATTTTTTTTGTAGATTTTTTTTCCAGATTTTTTTCTAGATTTTTTTTGTAGATTTTTTTTCTAGATTTTTTTCTAGATTTTTTTTCTAGATTTTTTTTCTAGATTTTTTTCTAGATTTTTTTTCTAGATTTTTTTTCTAGATTTTTTTTCTAGATTTTTTTTCTAGATTTTTTTCTAGATTTTTTTTCTAGATTTTTTTCTAGATTTTTTTTCTAGATTTTTTTTCTAGATTTTTTTTCTAGATTTTTTTCTAGATTTTTTTTCTAGATTTTTTTTCTAGATTTTTTTTCTAGATTTTTTTCTAGATTTTTTTTCTAGATTTTTTTCTAGATTTTTTTTGTAGATTTTTTTTCTAGATTTTTTTCTAGATTTTTTTTCTAGATTTTTTTTCTAGATTTTTTTTCTAGATTTTTTTCTAGATTTTTTTTGTAGATTTTTTTTCTAGATTTTTTTTCTAGATTTTTTTCTAGATTTTTTTCTAGATTTTTTTTCTAGATTTTTTTTCTAGATTTTTTTTCTAGATTTTTTTTCTAGATTTTTTTCTAGATTTTTTTTCTAGATTTTTTTCTAGATTTTTTTTCTAGATTTTTTTTCTAGATTTTTTTTCTAGATTTCTTTCTAGATTTTTTTTCTAGATTTTTTTTCTAGATTTTTTTCTAGATTTTTTTTCTAGATTTTTTTCTAGATTTTTTTTCTATATTTTTTTTCTATATTTTTTTTCTAGATTTTTTTCTAGATTTTTTTTGTAGATTTTTTTTCTAGATTTTTTTTCTAGATTTTTATTCTAGATTTTTTTTCTAGATTTTTTTCTAGATTTTTTTTGTAGATTTTTTTTCCAGATTTTTTTCTAGATTTTTATTCTAGATTTTTTTTCTAGATTTTTTTCTAGATTTTTTTTGTAGATTTTTTTTCCAGATTTTTTTCTAGATTTTTTTTGTAGATTTTTTTTCTAGATTTTTTTCTAGATTTTTTTTCTAGATTTTTTTTCTAGATTTTTTTTCTAGATTTTTTTCTAGATTTTTTTTGTAGATTTTTTTTCTAGATTTTTTTTCTAGATTTTTTTCTAGATTTTTTTCTAGATTTTTTTTCTAGATTTTTTTTCTAGATTTTTTTTCTAGATTTTTTTTCTAGATTTTTTTCTAGATTTTTTTTCTAGATTTTTTTCTAGATTTTTTTTCTAGATTTTTTTTCTAGATTTTTTTTCTAGATTTCTTTCTAGATTTTTTTTCTAGATTTTTTTTCTAGATTTTTTTCTAGATTTTTTTTCTAGATTTTTTTCTAGATTTTTTTTCTATATTTTTTTTCTATATTTTTTTTCTAGATTTTTTTCTAGATTTTTTTTGTAGATTTTTTTTCTAGATTTTTTTTCTAGATTTTTATTCTAGATTTTTTTTCTAGATTTTTTTCTAGATTTTTTTTGTAGATTTTTTTTCCAGATTTTTTTCTAGATTTTTATTCTAGATTTTTTTTCTAGATTTTTTTCTAGATTTTTTTTGTAGATTTTTTTTCCAGATTTTTTTCTAGATTTTTTTTGTAGATTTTTTTTCTAGATTTTTTTCTAGATTTTTTTTCTAGATTTTTTTTCTAGATTTTTTTTCTAGATTTTTTTCTAGATTTTTTTTCTAGATTTTTTTTCTAGATTTTTTTTCTAGATTTTTTTCTAGATTTTTTTTCTAGATTTTTTTCTAGATTTTTTTTGTAGATTTTTTTTCTAGATTTTTTTCTAGATTTTTTTTCTAGATTTTTTTTCTAGATTTTTTTTCTAGATTTTTTTCTAGATTTTTTTTGTAGATTTTTTTTCTAGATTTTTTTTCTAGATTTTTTTCTAGATTTTTTTCTAGATTTTTTTTCTAGATTTTTTTTCTAGATTTTTTTTCTAGATTTTTTTTCTAGATTTTTTTCTAGATTTTTTTTCTAGATTTTTTTCTAGATTTTTTTTCTAGATTTTTTTTCTAGATTTTTTTTCTAGATTTTTTTCTAGATTTTTTTTCTAGATTTTTTTTCTAGATTTTTTTCTAGATTTTTTTTCTAGATTTTTTTCTAGATTTTTTTTCTAGATTTTTTTTCTATATTTTTTTTCTAGATTTTTTTCTAGATTTTTTTTGTAGATTTTTTTTCTAGATTTTTTTTCTAGATTTTTATTCTAGATTTTTTTTCTAGATTTTTTTCTAGATTTTTTTTGTAGATTTTTTTTCCAGATTTTTTTCTAGATTTTTATTCTAGATTTTTTTTCTAGATTTTTTTCTAGATTTTTTTTGTAGATTTTTTTTCCAGATTTTTTTCTAGATTTTTTTTGTAGATTTTTTTTCTAGATTTTTTTCTAGATTTTTTTTCTAGATTTTTTTTCTAGATTTTTTTCTAGATTTTTTTTCTAGATTTTTTTTCTAGATTTTTTTTCTAGATTTTTTTCTAGATTTTTTTTGTAGATTTTTTTTCTAGATTTTCTTCTAGATTTTTTTTACTAGATTTTTTTTCTAGATTTTTTTTCTAGATTTTTTTCTAGATTTTTTTTCTAGATTTTTTTCTAGATTTTTTTCTAGATTTTTTTCTAGATTTTTTTTCTAGATTTTTTTCTAGATTTTTTTTCTAGATTTTTTTTCTAGATTTTTTTTCTAGATTTTTTTCTAGATTTTTTTTCTAGATTTTTTTTCTAGATTTTTTTTCTAGATTTTTTTTCTAGATTTTTTTCTAGATTTTTTTTCTATATTTTTTTTCTATATTTTTTTTCTAGATTTTTTTCTAGATTTTTTTTGTAGATTTTTTTTCTAGATTTTTTTTCTAGATTTTTATTCTAGATTTTTTTTCTAGATTTTTTTCTAGATTTTTTTTGTAGATTTTTTTCCAGATTTTTTTCTAGATTTTTATTCTAGATTTTTTTTCTAGATTTTTTTCTAGATTTTTTTTGTAGATTTTTTTTCCAGATTTTTTTCTAGATTTTTTTTGTAGATTTTTTTTCTAGATTTTTTTCTAGATTTTTTTTCTAGATTTTTTTTCTAGATTTTTTTCTAGATTTTTTTTCTAGATTTTTTTTCTAGATTTTTTTTCTAGATTTTTTTCTAGATTTTTTTTGTAGATTTTTTTTCTAGATTTTCTTCTAGATTTTTTTTACTAGATTTTTTTTCTAGATTTTTTTTCTAGATTTTTTTCTAGATTTTTTTTCTAGATTTTTTTCTAGATTTTTTTCTAGATTTTTTTCTAGATTTTTTTTCTAGATTTTTTTCTAGATTTTTTTTCTAGATTTTTTTTCTAGATTTTTTTTCTAGATTTTTTTCTAGATTTTTTTTCTAGATTTTTTTTCTAGATTTTTTTTCTAGATTTTTTTTCTAGATTTTTTTCTAGATTTTTTTTCTAGATTTTTTTTCTAGATTTTTTTTCTAGATTTTTTTCTAGATTTTTTTTGTAGATTTTTTTTCTAGATTTTTTTTCTAGATTTTTATTCTAGATTTTTTTTCTAGATTTTTTTCTAGATTTTTTTTGTAGATTTTTTTTCCAGATTTTTTTCTAGATTTTTATTCTAGATTTTTTTTCTAGATTTTTTTCTAGATTTTTTTTGTAGATTTTTTTTCCAGATTTTTTTCTAGATTTTTTTTGTAGATTTTTTTTCTAGATTTTTTTCTAGATTTTTTTTCTAGATTTTTTTTCTAGATTTTTTTCTAGATTTTTTTTGTAGATTTTTTTTCTAGATTTTTTTTCTAGATTTTTTTCTAGATTTTTTTTGTAGATTTTTTTTCTAGATTTTCTTCTAGATTTTTTTTACTAGATTTTTTTTCTAGATTTTTTTTCTAGATTTTTTTCTAGATTTTTTTTCTAGATTTTTTTCTAGATTTTTTTCTAGATTTTTTTCTAGATTTTTTTTCTAGATTTTTTTCTAGATTTTTTTTCTAGATTTTTTTTCTAGATTTTTTTTCTAGATTTTTTTCTAGATTTTTTTTCTAGATTTTTTTTCTAGATTTTTTTTCTAGATTTTTTTTCTAGATTTTTTTCTAGATTTTTTTTCTAGATTTTTTTCTAGATTTTTTTTCTAGATTTTTTTTCTAGATTTTTTTTCTAGATTTTTTTCTAGATTTTTTTTCTAGATTTTTTTTCTAGATTTTTTTCTAGATTTTTTTTCTAGATTTTTTTCTAGATTTTTTTTGTAGATTTTTTTTCTAGATTTTTTTTCTAGATTTTTTTTCTAGATTTTTTTCTAGATTTTTTTTCTAGATTTTTTTCTAGATTTTTTTTCTAGATTTTTTTTCTAGATTTTTTTTCTAGATTTTTTTCTAGATTTTTTTTCTAGATTTTTTTTCTAGATTTTTTTCTAGATTTTTTTTCTAGATTTTTTTCTAGATTTTTTTTCTATATTTTTTTTCTAGATTTTTTTTCTAGATTTTTTTCTAGATTTTTTTTGTAGATTTTTTTTCTAGATTTTTTTTCTAGATTTTTATTCTAGATTTTTTTTCTAGATTTTTTTCTAGATTTTTTTTGTAGATTTTTTTTCCAGATTTTTTTCTAGATTTTTATTCTAGATTTTTTTTCTAGATTTTTTTCTAGATTTTTTTTGTAGATTTTTTTTCCAGATTTTTTTCTAGATTTTTTTTGTAGATTTTTTTTCTAGATTTTTTTCTAGATTTTTTTTCTAGATTTTTTTTCTAGATTTTTTTCTAGATTTTTTTTCTAGATTTTTTTTCTAGATTTTTTTTCTAGATTTTTTTCTAGATTTTTTTTGTAGATTTTTTTTCTAGATTTTCTTCTAGATTTTTTTTACTAGATTTTTTTTCTAGATTTTTTTTCTAGATTTTTTTCTAGATTTTTTTTCTAGATTTTTTTCTAGATTTTTTTCTAGATTTTTTTCTAGATTTTTTTTCTAGATTTTTTTCTAGATTTTTTTTCTAGATTTTTTTTCTAGATTTTTTTTCTAGATTTTTTTCTAGATTTTTTTTCTAGATTTTTTTTCTAGATTTTTTTTCTAGATTTTTTTTCTAGATTTTTTTCTAGATTTTTTTCTAGATTTTTTTTCTAGATTTTTTTTCTAGATTTTTTTTCTAGATTTTTTTCTAGATTTTTTTTCTAGATTTTTTTTCTAGATTTTTTTCTAGATTTTTTTTCTAGATTTTTTTCTAGATTTTTTTCTAGATTTTTTTCTAGATTTTTTTTCTAGATTTTTTTCTAGATTTTTTTTCTAGATTTTTTTTCTAGATTTTTTTTCTAGATTTTTTTCTAGATTTTTTTTCTAGATTTTTTTTCTAGATTTTTTTTCTAGATTTTTTTTCTAGATTTTTTTCTAGATTTTTTTCTAGATTTTTTTTCTAGATTTTTTTTCTAGATTTTTTTTCTAGATTTTTTTCTAGATTTTTTTTCTAGATTTTTTTTCTAGATTTTTTTTCTAGATTTTTTTCTAGATTTTTTTTCTAGATTTTTTTCTAGATTTTTTTTGTAGATTTTTTTTCTAGATTTTTTTCTAGATTTTTTTTCTAGATTTTTTTTCTAGATTTTTTTTCTAGATTTTTTTCTAGATTTTTTTTCTAGATTTTTTTTCTAGATTTTTTTTCTAGATTTTTTTCTAGATTTTTTTCTAGATTTTTTTTCTAGATTTTTTTTCTAGATTTTTTTTCTAGATTTTTTTTCTAGATTTTTTTCTAGATTTTTTTTCTAGATTTTTTTCTAGATTTTTTTTCTAGATTTTTTTTCTAGATTTTTTTTCTAGATTTTTTTCTAGATTTTTTTTCTAGATTTTTTTTCTAGATTTTTTTCTAGATTTTTTTTCTAGATTTTTTTCTAGATTTTTTTTCTATATTTTTTTTCTATATTTTTTTTCTAGATTTTTTTCTAGATTTTTTTTGTAGATTTTTTTTCTAGATTTTTTTTCTAGATTTTTTTCTAGATTTTTATTCTAGATTTTTTTTCTAGATTTTTTTCTAGATTTTTTTTGTAGATTTTTTTTCCAGATTTTTTTCTAGCTTTTTTTTGTAGATTTTTTTTCTAGATTTTTTTCTAGATTTTTTTTCTAGATTTTTTTTCTAGATTTTTTTCTAGATTTTTTTTGTAGATTTTTTTTGTAGATTTTCTTCTAGATTTTTTTCTAGATTTTTTTTCTAGATTTTTTTCTAGATTTTTTTTCTAGATTTTTTTTCTAGATTTTTTTTCTAGATTTTTTTCTAGATTTTTTTTGTAGATTTTTTTTGTAGATTTTCTTCTAGATTTTTTTCTAGATTTTTTTTCTAGATTTTTTTCTAGATTTTTTTTCTAGATTTTTTTTCTAGATTTTTTTTCTAGATTTTTTTCTAGATTTTTTTCTAGATTTTTTTTCTAGATTTTTTTTCTAGATTTTTTTTCTAGATTTTTTTTCTAGATTTTTTTCTAGATTTTTTTTCTAGATTTTTTTTCTAGATTTTTTTTCTAGATTTTTTTCTAGATTTTTTTTCTAGATTTTTTTTCTAGATTTTTTTTCTAGATTTTTTTTCTAGATTTTTTTTCTAGATTTTTTTCTAGATTTTTTTTCTAGATTTTTTTTCTAGATTTTTTTTCTAGATTTTTTTCTAGATTTTTTTTGTAGATTTTTTTTCTAGATTTTTTTCTAGATTTTTTTTCTAGATTTTTTTCTAGATTTTTTTTGTAGATTTTTTTTCTAGATTTTTTTTCTAGATTTTTATTCTAGATTTTTTTTCTAGATTTTTTTCTAGATTTTTTTTGTAGATTTTTTTTCCAGATTTTTTTCTAGATTTTTATTCTAGATTTTTTTTCTAGATTTTTTTTCTAGATTTTTTTCTAGATTTTTTTTCCAGATTTTTTTCTAGATTTTTTTTCTAGATTTTTTTTCTAGATTTTTTTCTAGATTTTTTTCTAGATTTTTTTTCTAGATTTTTTTTCTAGATTTTTTTTCTAGATTTTTTTCTAGATTTTTTTTCTAGATTTTTTTCTAGATTATTTTCTAGATTTTTTTTCTAGATTTTTTTTCTAGATTTTTTTTGTAGATTTTTTTTCTAAATTTGTTCTAGATTTTTTTTGTAGATTTTTTTTCTAGATTTTTTTCTAGATTTTTTTCTAGATTTTTTTTCTAGATTTTTTTTCTAGATTTTTTTCTAGATTTTTTTTCTAGATTTTTTTCTAGATTTTTTTTCTAGATTTTTTTTCCAGATTTTTTTCTAGATTTTTTTTGTAGATTTTTTTTCTAGATTTTTTTCTAGATTTTTTTTCTAGATTTTTTTTCTAGATTTTTTTTGTAGAATTTTTTTCCAGATTTTTTTCTAGATTTTTTTTGTAGATTTTTTTTCTAGATTTTTTTCTAGATTTTTTTTCTAGATTTTTTTTCTAGATTTTTTTCTAGATTTTTTTTCTAGATTTTTTTTCTAGATTTTTTTCTAGATTTTTTTTCTAGATTTTTTTTCTAGATTTTTTTTCTAGATTTTTTTCTAGATTTTTTTTGTAGATTTTTTTTCTAGATTTTTTTTCTAGATTTTTTTTCTAGATTTTTTTTCTAGATTTTTTTCTAGATTTTTTTTCTAGATTTTTTTCTAGATTTTTTTTCTAGATTTTTTTTCTAGATTTTTTTTCTAGATTTTTTTCTAGATTTTTTTCTAGATTTTTTTTCTAGATTTTTTTTCTAGATTTTTTTTGTAGATTTTTTTTCTAGATTTTTTTCTAGATTTTTTTTGTAGAATTTTTTTCTAAATTTGTTCTAGATTTTTTTTGTAGATTTTTTTTCTAGAATTTTTTTCTAGATTTTTTTCTAGATTTTTTTTCTAGATTTTTTTTCTAGATTTTTTTCTAGATTTTTTTTGTAGATTTTTTTTCCAGATTTTTTTCTAGATTTTTTTCTAGATTTTTTTTCTAGATTTTTTTTCTAGATTTTTTTCTAGATTTTTTTTGTAGATTTTTTTTCTAGATTTTTTTTCTAGATTTTTTTCTAGATTTTTTTTGTAGATTTTTTTTCCAGATTTTTTTCTAGATTTTTTTCTAGATTTTTTTTGTAGATTTTTTTTCTAGATTTTTTTCTAGATTTTTTTTGTAGATTTTTTTTCTAGATTTTTTTTCTAGATTTTTTTTCTAGATTTTTTTCTAGATTTTTTTTCTAGATTTTTTTCTAGATTTTTTTTCTAGATTTTTTTTCTAGATTTTTTTTGTAGATTTTTTTTGTAGATTTTTTTTGTAGATTTTTTTTCTAGATTTTTTTCTAGATTTTTTTTCTAGATTTTTTTTCTAGATTTTTTTCTAGATTTTTTTTCTAGATTTTTTTTCTAGATTTTTTTCTAGATTTTTTTTCTAGATTTTTTTTCTAGATTTTTTTTCTAGATTTTTTTCTAGATTTTTTTTGTAGATTTTTTTTCTAGATTTTTTTTCTAGATTTTTTTTCTAGATTTTTTTTCTAGATTTTTTTCTAGATTTTTTTTCTAGATTTTTTTCTAGATTTTTTTTCTAGATTTTTTTTCTAGATTTTTTTTCTAGATTTTTTTCTAGATTTTTTTCTAGATTTTTTTTCTAGATTTTTTTTCTAGATTTTTTTTGTAGATTTTTTTTCTAGATTTTTTTCTAGATTTTTTTTGTAGAATTTTTTTCTAAATTTGTTCTAGATTTTTTTTGTAGATTTTTTTTCTAGAATTTTTTTCTAGATTTTTTTCTAGATTTTTTTTCTAGATTTTTTTTCTAGATTTTTTTCTAGATTTTTTTTGTAGATTTTTTTCCAGATTTTTTTCTAGATTTTTTTCTAGATTTTTTTTCTAGATTTTTTTTCTAGATTTTTTTCTAGATTTTTTTTGTAGATTTTTTTTCTAGATTTTTTTTCTAGATTTTTTTCTAGATTTTTTTTGTAGATTTTTTTTCCAGATTTTTTTCTAGATTTTTTTCTAGATTTTTTTTCTAGATTTTTTTTCTAGATTTTTTTCTAGATTTTTTTTGTAGATTTTTTTTCTAGATTTTTTTTCTAGATTTTTTTCTAGATTTTTTTTGTAGATTTTTTTTCCAGATTTTTTTCTAGATTTTTTTCTAGATTTTTTTTCTAGATTTTTTTTCTAGATTTTTTTCTAGATTTTTTTTGTAGATTTTTTTTCTAGATTTTTTTTCTAGATTTTTTTTCTAGATTTTTTTCTAGATTTTTTTTCTAGATTTTTTTCTAGATTTTTTTTCTAGATTTTTTTTCTAGATTTTTTTTGTAGATTTTTTTTGTAGATTTTTTTCTAGATTTTTTTTCTAGATTTTTTTTCTAGATTTTTTTTGTAGAATTTTTTTCCAGATTTTTTTCTAGATTTTTTTTGTAGATTTTTTTTCTAGATTTTTTTCTAGATTTTTTTTCTAGATTTTTTTTCTAGATTTTTTTCTAGATTTTTTTTCTAGATTTTTTTTCTAGATTTTTTTCTAGATTTTTTTTCTAGATTTTTTTTCTAGATTTTTTTTCTAGATTTTTTTTCTAGATTTTTTTCTAGATTTTTTTTGTAGATTTTTTTTCTAGATTTTTTTTCTAGATTTTTTTTCTAGATTTTTTTTCTAGATTTTTTTCTAGATTTTTTTTCTAAATTTGTTCTAGATTTTTTTTCTAGATTTTTTTCTAGATTTTTTTTCTAGATTTTTTTTCTAGATTTTTTTCTAGATTTTTTTTGTAGATTTTTTTTCCAGATTTTTTTCTAGATTTTTTTCTAGATTTTTTTTCTAGATTTTTTTTCTAGATTTTTTTCTAGATTTTTTTCTAGATTTTTTTTGTAGATTTTTTTTGTAGATTTTTTTCTAGATTTTTTTTCTAGATATTTTTTCTAGATTTTTTTTCTAGATTTTTTTTGTAGAATTTTTTTCCAGATTTTTTTCTAGATTTTTTTTGTAGATTTTTTTTCTAGATTTTTTTCTAGATTTTTTTTCTAGATTTTTTTTCTAGATTTTTTTCTAGATTTTTTTTCTAGATTTTTTTTCTAGATTTTTTTCTAGATTTTTTTTCTAGATTTTTTTTCTAGATTTTTTTTCTAGATTTTTTTCTAGATTTTTTTTGTAGATTTTTTTTCTAGATTTTTTTTCTAGATTTTTTTTCTAGATTTTTTTTCTAGATTTTTTTCTAGATTTTTTTTCTAGATTTTTTTCTAGATTTTTTTTCTAGATTTTTTTTCTAGATTTTTTTTCTAGATTTTTTTCTAGATTTTTTTCTAGATTTTTTTTCTAGATTTTTTTTCTAGATTTTTTTTGTAGATTTTTTTTCTAGATTTTTTTCTAGATTTTTTTTGTAGAATTTTTTTCTAAATTTGTTCTAGATTTTTTTTGTAGATTTTTTTTCTAGAATTTTTTTCTAGATTTTTTTCTAGATTTTTTTTCTAGATTTTTTTTCTAGATTTTTTTCTAGATTTTTTTTGTAGATTTTTTTTCCAGATTTTTTTCTAGATTTTTTTCTAGATTTTTTTTCTAGATTTTTTTTCTAGATTTTTTTCTAGATTTTTTTTGTAGATTTTTTTTCTAGATTTTTTTTCTAGATTTTTTTTCTAGATTTTTATTCTAGATTTTTTTTCTAGATTTTTTTTCTAGATTTTTATTCTAGATTTTTTTTCTAGATTTTTTTCTAGATTTTTTTTGTAGATTTTTTTTCCAGATTTTTTTCTAGATTTTTTTTGTAGATTTTTTTTCTAGATTTTTTTCTAGATTTTTTTTCTAGATTTTTTTTCTAGATTTTTTTCTAGATTTTTTTTGTAGATTTTTTTTCTAGATTTTTTTTCTAGATTTTTTTCTAGATTTTTTTTGTAGATTTTTTTTCTAGATTTTCTTCTAGATTTTTTTTACTAGATTTTTTTTCTAGATTTTTTTTCTAGATTTTTTTCTAGATTTTTTTTCTAGATTTTTTTCTAGATTTTTTTCTAGATTTTTTTCTAGATTTTTTTTCTAGATTTTTTTCTAGATTTTTTTTCTAGATTTTTTTTCTAGATTTTTTTTCTAGATTTTTTTCTAGATTTTTTTTCTAGATTTTTTTTCTAGATTTTTTTTCTAGATTTTTTTTCTAGATTTTTTTCTAGATTTTTTTTCTAGATTTTTTTCTAGATTTTTTTTCTAGATTTTTTTTCTAGATTTTTTTTCTAGATTTTTTTCTAGATTTTTTTTCTAGATTTTTTTTCTAGATTTTTTTCTAGATTTTTTTTCTAGATTTTTTTCTAGATTTTTTTTGTAGATTTTTTTTCTAGATTTTTTTTCTAGATTTTTTTTCTAGATTTTTTTCTAGATTTTTTTTCTAGATTTTTTTCTAGATTTTTTTTCTAGATTTTTTTTCTAGATTTTTTTTCTAGATTTTTTTCTAGATTTTTTTTCTAGATTTTTTTTCTAGATTTTTTTCTAGATTTTTTTTCTAGATTTTTTTCTAGATTTTTTTTCTATATTTTTTTTCTAGATTTTTTTTCTAGATTTTTTTCTAGATTTTTTTTGTAGATTTTTTTTCTAGATTTTTTTTCTAGATTTTTATTCTAGATTTTTTTTCTAGATTTTTTTCTAGATTTTTTTTGTAGATTTTTTTTCCAGATTTTTTTCTAGATTTTTATTCTAGATTTTTTTTCTAGATTTTTTTCTAGATTTTTTTTGTAGATTTTTTTTCCAGATTTTTTTCTAGATTTTTTTTGTAGATTTTTTTTCTAGATTTTTTTTCTAGATTTTTTTCTAGATTTTTTTTGTAGATTTTTTTTCCAGATTTTTTTCTAGATTTTTTTCTAGATTTTTTTTGTAGATTTTTTTTCTAGATTTTTTTCTAGATTTTTTTTGTAGATTTTTTTTCTAGATTTTTTTTCTAGATTTTTTTTCTAGATTTTTTTCTAGATTTTTTTTCTAGATTTTTTTCTAGATTTTTTTTCTAGATTTTTTTTCTAGATTTTTTTTGTAGATTTTTTTTGTAGATTTTTTTTGTAGATTTTTTTTCTAGATTTTTTTCTAGATTTTTTTTCTAGATTTTTTTTCTAGATTTTTTTCTAGATTTTTTTTCTAGATTTTTTTTCTAGATTTTTTTCTAGATTTTTTTTCTAGATTTTTTTTCTAGATTTTTTTTCTAGATTTTTTTCTAGATTTTTTTTGTAGATTTTTTTTCTAGATTTTTTTTCTAGATTTTTTTTCTAGATTTTTTTTCTAGATTTTTTTCTAGATTTTTTTTCTAGATTTTTTTCTAGATTTTTTTTCTAGATTTTTTTTCTAGATTTTTTTTCTAGATTTTTTTCTAGATTTTTTTCTAGATTTTTTTTCTAGATTTTTTTTCTAGATTTTTTTTGTAGATTTTTTTTCTAGATTTTTTTCTAGATTTTTTTTGTAGAATTTTTTTCTAAATTTGTTCTAGATTTTTTTTGTAGATTTTTTTTCTAGAATTTTTTTCTAGATTTTTTTCTAGATTTTTTTTCTAGATTTTTTTTCTAGATTTTTTTCTAGATTTTTTTTGTAGATTTTTTTCCAGATTTTTTTCTAGATTTTTTTCTAGATTTTTTTTCTAGATTTTTTTTCTAGATTTTTTTCTAGATTTTTTTTGTAGATTTTTTTTCTAGATTTTTTTTCTAGATTTTTTTCTAGATTTTTTTTGTAGATTTTTTTTCCAGATTTTTTTCTAGATTTTTTTCTAGATTTTTTTTCTAGATTTTTTTTCTAGATTTTTTTCTAGATTTTTTTTGTAGATTTTTTTTCTAGATTTTTTTTCTAGATTTTTTTCTAGATTTTTTTTGTAGATTTTTTTTCCAGATTTTTTTCTAGATTTTTTTCTAGATTTTTTTTCTAGATTTTTTTTCTAGATTTTTTTCTAGATTTTTTTTGTAGATTTTTTTTCTAGATTTTTTTTCTAGATTTTTTTTCTAGATTTTTTTCTAGATTTTTTTTCTAGATTTTTTTCTAGATTTTTTTTCTAGATTTTTTTTCTAGATTTTTTTTGTAGATTTTTTTTGTAGATTTTTTTCTAGATTTTTTTTCTAGATTTTTTTTCTAGATTTTTTTTGTAGAATTTTTTTCCAGATTTTTTTCTAGATTTTTTTTGTAGATTTTTTTTCTAGATTTTTTTCTAGATTTTTTTTCTAGATTTTTTTTCTAGATTTTTTTCTAGATTTTTTTTCTAGATTTTTTTTCTAGATTTTTTTCTAGATTTTTTTTCTAGATTTTTTTTCTAGATTTTTTTTCTAGATTTTTTTTCTAGATTTTTTTCTAGATTTTTTTTGTAGATTTTTTTTCTAGATTTTTTTTCTAGATTTTTTTTCTAGATTTTTTTTCTAGATTTTTTTCTAGATTTTTTTTCTAAATTTGTTCTAGATTTTTTTTCTAGATTTTTTTCTAGATTTTTTTTCTAGATTTTTTTTCTAGATTTTTTTCTAGATTTTTTTTGTAGATTTTTTTTCCAGATTTTTTTCTAGATTTTTTTCTAGATTTTTTTTCTAGATTTTTTTTCTAGATTTTTTTCTAGATTTTTTTCTAGATTTTTTTTGTAGATTTTTTTTGTAGATTTTTTTCTAGATTTTTTTTCTAGATATTTTTTCTAGATTTTTTTTCTAGATTTTTTTTGTAGAATTTTTTTCCAGATTTTTTTCTAGATTTTTTTTGTAGATTTTTTTTCTAGATTTTTTTCTAGATTTTTTTTCTAGATTTTTTTTCTAGATTTTTTTCTAGATTTTTTTTCTAGATTTTTTTTCTAGATTTTTTTCTAGATTTTTTTTCTAGATTTTTTTTCTAGATTTTTTTTCTAGATTTTTTTCTAGATTTTTTTTGTAGATTTTTTTTCTAGATTTTTTTTCTAGATTTTTTTTCTAGATTTTTTTTCTAGATTTTTTTCTAGATTTTTTTTCTAGATTTTTTTCTAGATTTTTTTTCTAGATTTTTTTTCTAGATTTTTTTTCTAGATTTTTTTCTAGATTTTTTTCTAGATTTTTTTTCTAGATTTTTTTTCTAGATTTTTTTTGTAGATTTTTTTTCTAGATTTTTTTCTAGATTTTTTTTGTAGAATTTTTTTCTAAATTTGTTCTAGATTTTTTTTGTAGATTTTTTTTCTAGAATTTTTTTCTAGATTTTTTTCTAGATTTTTTTTCTAGATTTTTTTTCTAGATTTTTTTCTAGATTTTTTTTGTAGATTTTTTTTCCAGATTTTTTTCTAGATTTTTTTCTAGATTTTTTTTCTAGATTTTTTTTCTAGATTTTTTTCTAGATTTTTTTTGTAGATTTTTTTTCTAGATTTTTTTTCTAGATTTTTTTTCTAGATTTTTATTCTAGATTTTTTTTCTAGATTTTTTTTCTAGATTTTTATTCTAGATTTTTTTTCTAGATTTTTTTCTAGATTTTTTTTGTAGATTTTTTTTCCAGATTTTTTTCTAGATTTTTTTTGTAGATTTTTTTTCTAGATTTTTTTCTAGATTTTTTTTCTAGATTTTTTTTCTAGATTTTTTTCTAGATTTTTTTTGTAGATTTTTTTTCTAGATTTTTTTTCTAGATTTTTTTCTAGATTTTTTTTGTAGATTTTTTTTCTAGATTTTCTTCTAGATTTTTTTTACTAGATTTTTTTTCTAGATTTTTTTTCTAGATTTTTTTCTAGATTTTTTTTCTAGATTTTTTTCTAGATTTTTTTCTAGATTTTTTTCTAGATTTTTTTTCTAGATTTTTTTCTAGATTTTTTTTCTAGATTTTTTTTCTAGATTTTTTTTCTAGATTTTTTTCTAGATTTTTTTTCTAGATTTTTTTTCTAGATTTTTTTTCTAGATTTTTTTTCTAGATTTTTTTCTAGATTTTTTTTCTAGATTTTTTTCTAGATTTTTTTTCTAGATTTTTTTTCTAGATTTTTTTTCTAGATTTTTTTCTAGATTTTTTTTCTAGATTTTTTTTCTAGATTTTTTTCTAGATTTTTTTTCTAGATTTTTTTCTAGATTTTTTTTGTAGATTTTTTTTCTAGATTTTTTTTCTAGATTTTTTTTCTAGATTTTTTTCTAGATTTTTTTTCTAGATTTTTTTCTAGATTTTTTTTCTAGATTTTTTTTCTAGATTTTTTTTCTAGATTTTTTTCTAGATTTTTTTTCTAGATTTTTTTTCTAGATTTTTTTCTAGATTTTTTTTCTAGATTTTTTTCTAGATTTTTTTTCTATATTTTTTTTCTAGATTTTTTTTCTAGATTTTTTTCTAGATTTTTTTTGTAGATTTTTTTTCTAGATTTTTTTTCTAGATTTTTATTCTAGATTTTTTTTCTAGATTTTTTTCTAGATTTTTTTTGTAGATTTTTTTTCCAGATTTTTTTCTAGATTTTTATTCTAGATTTTTTTTCTAGATTTTTTTCTAGATTTTTTTTGTAGATTTTTTTTCCAGATTTTTTTCTAGATTTTTTTTGTAGATTTTTTTTCTAGATTTTTTTCTAGATTTTTTTTCTAGATTTTTTTTCTAGATTTTTTTCTAGATTTTTTTTCTAGATTTTTTTTCTAGATTTTTTTTCTAGATTTTTTTCTAGATTTTTTTTGTAGATTTTTTTTCTAGATTTTCTTCTAGATTTTTTTTACTAGATTTTTTTTCTAGATTTTTTTTCTAGATTTTTTTCTAGATTTTTTTTCTAGATTTTTTTCTAGATTTTTTTCTAGATTTTTTTCTAGATTTTTTTTCTAGATTTTTTTCTAGATTTTTTTTCTAGATTTTTTTTCTAGATTTTTTTTCTAGATTTTTTTCTAGATTTTTTTTCTAGATTTTTTTTCTAGATTTTTTTTCTAGATTTTTTTTCTAGATTTTTTTCTAGATTTTTTTCTAGATTTTTTTTCTAGATTTTTTTTCTAGATTTTTTTTCTAGATTTTTTTCTAGATTTTTTTTCTAGATTTTTTTTCTAGATTTTTTTCTAGATTTTTTTTCTAGATTTTTTTCTAGATTTTTTTCTAGATTTTTTTCTAGATTTTTTTTCTAGATTTTTTTCTAGATTTTTTTTCTAGATTTTTTTTCTAGATTTTTTTTCTAGATTTTTTTCTAGATTTTTTTTCTAGATTTTTTTTCTAGATTTTTTTTCTAGATTTTTTTCTAGATTTTTTTCTAGATTTTTTTTCTAGATTTTTTTTCTAGATTTTTTTTCTAGATTTTTTTCTAGATTTTTTTTCTAGATTTTTTTTCTAGATTTTTTTTCTAGATTTTTTTCTAGATTTTTTTTCTAGATTTTTTTCTAGATTTTTTTTGTAGATTTTTTTTCTAGATTTTTTTCTAGATTTTTTTTCTAGATTTTTTTTCTAGATTTTTTTTCTAGATTTTTTTCTAGATTTTTTTTCTAGATTTTTTTTCTAGATTTTTTTTCTAGATTTTTTTCTAGATTTTTTTCTAGATTTTTTTTCTAGATTTTTTTTCTAGATTTTTTTTCTAGATTTTTTTTCTAGATTTTTTTCTAGATTTTTTTTCTAGATTTTTTTCTAGATTTTTTTTCTAGATTTTTTTTCTAGATTTTTTTTCTAGATTTTTTTCTAGATTTTTTTTCTAGATTTTTTTTCTAGATTTTTTTCTAGATTTTTTTTCTAGATTTTTTTCTAGATTTTTTTTCTATATTTTTTTTCTATATTTTTTTTCTAGATTTTTTTCTAGATTTTTTTTGTAGATTTTTTTTCTAGATTTTTTTTCTAGATTTTTTTCTAGATTTTTATTCTAGATTTTTTTTCTAGATTTTTTTCTAGATTTTTTTTGTAGAATTTTTTTCCAGATTTTTTTCTAGATTTTTTTTGTAGATTTTTTTTCTAGATTTTTTTCTAGATTTTTTTTCTAGATTTTTTTTCTAGATTTTTTTCTAGATTTTTTTTGTAGATTTTTTTTGTAGATTTTCTTCTAGATTTTTTTCTAGATTTTTTTTCTAGATTTTTTTCTAGATTTTTTTTCTAGATTTTTTTTCTAGATTTTTTTTCTAGATTTTTTTCTAGATTTTTTTTGTAGATTTTTTTTGTAGATTTTCTTCTAGATTTTTTTCTAGATTTTTTTTCTAGATTTTTTTCTAGATTTTTTTTCTAGATTTTTTTTCTAGATTTTTTTTCTAGATTTTTTTCTAGATTTTTTTCTAGATTTTTTTTCTAGATTTTTTTTCTAGATTTTTTTTCTAGATTTTTTTTCTAGATTTTTTTCTAGATTTTTTTTCTAGATTTTTTTTCTAGATTTTTTTTCTAGATTTTTTTCTAGATTTTTTTTCTAGATTTTTTTTCTAGATTTTTTTTCTAGATTTTTTTTCTAGATTTTTTTTCTAGATTTTTTTCTAGATTTTTTTTCTAGATTTTTTTTCTAGATTTTTTTTCTAGATTTTTTTCTAGATTTTTTTTGTAGATTTTTTTTCTAGATTTTTTTCTAGATTTTTTTTCTAGATTTTTTTCTAGATTTTTTTTGTAGATTTTTTTTCTAGATTTTTTTTCTAGATTTTTATTCTAGATTTTTTTTCTAGATTTTTTTCTAGATTTTTTTTGTAGATTTTTTTTCCAGATTTTTTTCTAGATTTTTATTCTAGATTTTTTTTCTAGATTTTTTTTCTAGATTTTTTTCTAGATTTTTTTTCCAGATTTTTTTCTAGATTTTTTTTCTAGATTTTTTTTCTAGATTTTTTTCTAGATTTTTTTCTAGATTTTTTTTCTAGATTTTTTTTCTAGATTTTTTTTCTAGATTTTTTTCTAGATTTTTTTTCTAGATTTTTTTCTAGATTATTTTCTAGATTTTTTTTCTAGATTTTTTTTCTAGATTTTTTTTGTAGATTTTTTTTCTAAATTTGTTCTAGATTTTTTTTGTAGATTTTTTTTCTAGATTTTTTTCTAGATTTTTTTCTAGATTTTTTTTCTAGATTTTTTTTCTAGATTTTTTTCTAGATTTTTTTTCTAGATTTTTTTTCTAGATTTTTTTTCTAGATTTTTTTCTAGATTTTTTTTCTAGATTTTTTTCTAGATTTTTTTTGTAGATTTTTTTTCTAGATTTTTTTCTAGATTTTTTTTCTAGATTTTTTTTCTAGATTTTTTTTCTAGATTTTTTTCTAGATTTTTTTTCTAGATTTTTTTTCTAGATTTTTTTTCTAGATTTTTTTCTAGATTTTTTTCTAGATTTTTTTTCTAGATTTTTTTTCTAGATTTTTTTTCTAGATTTTTTTTCTAGATTTTTTTCTAGATTTTTTTTCTAGATTTTTTTCTAGATTTTTTTTCTAGATTTTTTTTCTAGATTTTTTTTCTAGATTTTTTTCTAGATTTTTTTTCTATATTTTTTTTCTAGATTTTTTTCTAGATTTTTTTTCTAGATTTTTTTCTAGATTTTTTTTCTATATTTTTTTTCTATATTTTTTTTCTAGATTTTTTTCTAGATTTTTTTTGTAGATTTTTTTTCTAGATTTTTTTTCTAGATTTTTTTCTAGATTTTTATTCTAGATTTTTTTTCTAGATTTTTTTCTAGATTTTTTTTGTAGATTTTTTTTCCAGATTTTTTTCTAGCTTTTTTTTGTAGATTTATTTTCTAGATTTTTTTCTAGATTTTTTTTCTAGATTTTTTTTCTAGATTTTTTTCTAGATTTTTTTTGTAGATTTTTTTTGTAGATTTTCTTCTAGATTTTTTTCTAGATTTTTTTTCTAGATTTTTTTCTAGATTTTTTTTCTAGATTTTTTTTCTAGATTTTTTTTCTAGATTTTTTTCTAGATTTTTTTTGTAGATTTTTTTTGTAGATTTTCTTCTAGATTTTTTTCTAGATTTTTTTTCTAGATTTTTTTCTAGATTTTTTTTCTAGATTTTTTTTCTAGATTTTTTTTCTACATTTTTTTCTAGATTTTTTTTGTAGATTTTTTTTCTAAATTTGTTCTAGATTTTTTTTGTAGATTTTTTTTCTAGATTTTTTTCTAGATTTTTTTCTAGATTTTTTTTCTAGATTTTTTTTCTAGATTTTTTTCTAGATTTTTTTTCTAGATTTTTTTTCTAGATTTTTTTTCTAGATTTTTTTCTAGATTTTTTTTCTAGATTTTTTTCTAGATTTTTTTTGTAGATTTTTTTTCTAGATTTTTTTCTAGATTTTTTTTCTAGATTTTTTTTCTAGATTTTTTTTCTAGATTTTTTTCTAGATTTTTTTTCTAGATTTTTTTTCTAGATTTTTTTTCTAGATTTTTTTCTAGATTTTTTTCTAGATTTTTTTTCTAGATTTTTTTTCTAGATTTTTTTCTAGATTTTTTTTCTAGATTTTTTTCTAGATTTTTTTTGTAGATTTTTTTTCTAGATTTTTTTCTAGATTTTTTTTCTAGATTTTTTTTCTAGATTTTTTTTCTAGATTTTTTTCTAGATTTTTTTTCTAGATTTTTTTTCTAGATTTTTTTTCTAGATTTTTTTCTAGATTTTTTTCTAGATTTTTTTTCTAGATTTTTTTTCTAGATTTTTTTTCTAGATTTTTTTTCTAGATTTTTTTCTAGATTTTTTTTCTAGATTTTTTTCTAGATTTTTTTTCTAGATTTTTTTTCTAGATTTTTTTTCTAGATTTTTTTCTAGATTTTTTTTCTATATTTTTTTTCTAGATTTTTTTCTAGATTTTTTTTCTAGATTTTTTTCTAGATTTTTTTTCTATATTTTTTTTCTATATTTTTTTTCTAGATTTTTTTCTAGATTTTTTTTGTAGATTTTTTTTCTAGATTTTTTTTCTAGATTTTTTTCTAGATTTTTATTCTAGATTTTTTTTCTAGATTTTTTTCTAGATTTTTTTTGTAGATTTTTTTTCCAGATTTTTTTCTAGCTTTTTTTTGTAGATTTATTTTCTAGATTTTTTTCTAGATTTTTTTTCTAGATTTTTTTTCTAGATTTTTTTCTAGATTTTTTTTGTAGATTTTTTTTGTAGATTTTCTTCTAGATTTTTTTCTAGATTTTTTTTCTAGATTTTTTTCTAGATTTTTTTTCTAGATTTTTTTTCTAGATTTTTTTTCTAGATTTTTTTCTAGATTTTTTTTGTAGATTTTTTTTGTAGATTTTCTTCTAGATTTTTTTCTAGATTTTTTTTCTAGATTTTTTTCTAGATTTTTTTTCTAGATTTTTTTTCTAGATTTTTTTTCTACATTTTTTTCTAGATTTTTTTCTAGATTTTTTTTCTAGATTTTTTTTCTAGATTTTTTTTCTAGATTTTTTTTCTAGATTTTTTTCTAGATTTTTTTTCTAGATTTTTTTTCTAGATTTTTTTTCTAGATTTTTTTCTAGATTTTTTTTCTAGATTTTTTTTCTAGATTTTTTTTCTAGATTTTTTTCTAGATTTTTTTTCTAGATTTTTTTCTAGATTTTTTTTCTAGATTTTTTTTCTAGATTTTTTTCTAGATTTTTTTTCTAGATTTTTTTTCTAGATTTTTTTTCTAGATTTTTTTCTAGATTTTTTTTGTAGATTTTTTTTCTAGATTTTTTTCTAGATTTTTTTTCTAGATTTTTTTTCTAGATTTTTTTTCTAGATTTTTTTCTAGATTTTTTTTGTAGATTTTTTTTCTAGATTTTTTTTCTAGATTTTTATTCTAGATTTTTTTTCTAGATTTTTTTCTAGATTTTTTTTGTAGATTTTTTTTCCAGATTTTTTTCTAGATTTTTATTCTAGATTTTTTTTCTAGATTTTTTTCTAGATTTTTTTTGTAGATTTTTTTTCCAGATTTTTTTCTAGATTTTTTTTGTAGATTTTTTTTCTAGATTTTTTTCTAGATTTTTTTTCTAGATTTTTTTTCTAGATTTTTTTCTAGATTTTTTTTCTAGATTTTTTTTCTAGAATTTTTTTCTAGATTTTTTTTCTAGATTTTTTTCTAGATTTTTTTTCTAGATTTTTTTTCTAGATTTTTTTTCTAGATTTTTTTTCTAGATTTTTTTCTAGATTTTTTTCTAGATTTTTTTTCTAGATTTTTTTTCTAGATTTTTTTTCTAGATTTTTTTCTAGATTTTTTTTCTAGATTTTTTTTCTAGATTTTTTTCTAGATTTTTTTTCTAGATTTTTTTCTAGATTTTTTTCTAGATTTTTTTTCTAGATTTTTTTTCTAGATTTTTTTCTAGATTTTTTTTCTAGATTTTTTTCTAGATTTTTTTTCTATATTTTTTTTCTATATTTTTTTTCTAGATTTTTTTCTAGATTTTTTTTGTAGATTTTTTTTGTAGATTTTCTTCTAGATTTTTTTCTAGATTTTTTTTCTAGATTTTTTTCTAGATTTTTTTTCTAGATTTTTTTCTAGATTTTTTTCTAGATTTTTTTTCTAGATTTTTTTTCTAGATTTTTTTTCTAGATTTTTTTCTAGATTTTTTTTCTAGATTTTTTTTCTAGATTTTTTTTCTAGATTTTTTTCTAGATTTTTTTTCTAGATTTTTTTTCTAGATTTTTTTTCTAGATTTTTTTCTAGATTTTTTTTCTAGATTTTTTTCTAGATTTTTTTTGTAGATTTTTTTTCTAGATTTTTTTTCTAGATTTTTTTCTAGATTTTTTTTGTAGATTTTTTTTCTAGATTTTTTTCTAGATTTTTTTTCTAGATTTTTTTTCTAGATTTTTTTTCTAGATTTTTTTCTAGATTTTTTTTCTAGATTTTTTTTCTAGATTTTTTTTCTAGATTTTTTTCTAGATTTTTTTCTAGATTTTTTTTCTAGATTTTTTTTCTAGATTTTTTTTCTAGATTTTTTTTCTAGATTTTTTTCTAGATTTTTTTTCTAGATTTTTTTCTAGATTTTTTTTCTAGATTTTTTTTCTAGATTTTTTTTCTAGATTTTTTTCTAGATTTTTTTTCTAGATTTTTTTTCTAGATTTTTTTCTAGATTTTTTTTCTAGATTTTTTTCTAGATTTTTTTTCTATATTTTTTTTCTATATTTTTTTTCTAGATTTTTTTCTAGATTTTTTTTGTAGATTTTTTTTGTAGATTTTCTTCTAGATTTTTTTCTAGATTTTTTTTCTAGATTTTTTTCTAGATTTTTTTTCTAGATTTTTTTTCTAGATTTTTTTTCTAGATTTTTTCTAGATTTTTTTCTAGATTTTTTTTCTAGATTTTTTTTCTAGATTTTTTTTCTAGATTTTTTTTCTAGATTTTTTTCTAGATTTTTTTTCTAGATTTTTTTTCTAGATTTTTTTTCTAGATTTTTTTCTAGATTTTTTTCTAGATTTTTTTTCTAGATTTTTTTTCTAGATTTTTTTTCTAGATTTTTTTTCTAGATTTTTTTCTAGATTTTTTTTCTAGATTTTTTTTCTAGATTTTTTTTCTAGATTTTTTTCTAGATTTTTTTTCTAGATTTTTTTTCTAGATTTTTTTCTAGATTTTTTTTCTAGATTTTTTTTCTAGATTTTTTTTCTAGATTTTTTTCTAGATTTTTTTTCTAGATTTTTTTTCTAGATTTTTTTTCTAGATTTTTATTCTAGATTTTTTTTCTAGATTTTTTTTCTAGATTTTTTTTGTAGATTTTTTTTCCAGATTTTTTTCTAGATTTTTATTCTAGATTTTTTTTCTAGATTTTTTTTCTAGATTTTTTTCTAGATTTTTTTTCCAGATTTTTTTCTAGATTTTTTTTCTAGATTTTTTTTCTAGATTTTTTTCTAGATTTTTTTCTAGATTTTTTTTCTAGATTTTTTTTCTAGATTTTTTTTCTAGATTTTTTTCTAGATTTTTTTTCTAGATTTTTTTCTAGATTATTTTCTAGATTTTTTTTCTAGATTTTTTTTCTAGATTTTTTTTGTAGATTTTTTTTCTAAATTTGTTCTAGATTTTTTTTGTAGATTTTTTTTCTAGATTTTTTTCTAGATTTTTTTCTAGATTTTTTTTCTAGATTTTTTTTCTAGATTTTTTTCTAGATTTTTTTTCTAGATTTTTTTTCTAGATTTTTTTTCTAGATTTTTTTCTAGATTTTTTTTCTAGATTTTTTTCTAGATTTTTTTTCTAGATTTTTTTCTAGATTTTTTTCTAGATTTTTTTCTAGATTTTTTTTCTAGATTTTTTTCTAGATTTTTTTTCTAGATTTTTTTTCTAGATTTTTTTTCTAGATTTTTTTCTAGATTTTTTTTCTAGATTTTTTTTCTAGATTTTTTTTCTAGATTTTTTTTCTAGATTTTTTTCTAGATTTTTTTCTAGATTTTTTTTCTAGATTTTTTTTCTAGATTTTTTTTCTAGATTTTTTTCTAGATTTTTTTTCTAGATTTTTTTTCTAGATTTTTTTTCTAGATTTTTTTCTAGATTTTTTTTCTAGATTTTTTTCTAGATTTTTTTTGTAGATTTTTTTTCTAGATTTTTTTCTAGATTTTTTTTCTAGATTTTTTTTCTAGATTTTTTTTCTAGATTTTTTTCTAGATTTTTTTTCTAGATTTTTTTTCTAGATTTTTTTTCTAGATTTTTTTCTAGATTTTTTTCTAGATTTTTTTTCTAGATTTTTTTTCTAGATTTTTTTTCTAGATTTTTTTTCTAGATTTTTTTCTAGATTTTTTTTCTAGATTTTTTTCTAGATTTTTTTTCTAGATTTTTTTTCTAGATTTTTTTTCTAGATTTTTTTCTAGATTTTTTTTCTAGATTTTTTTTCTAGATTTTTTTCTAGATTTTTTTTCTAGATTTTTTTCTAGATTTTTTTTCTATATTTTTTTTCTATATTTTTTTTCTAGATTTTTTTCTAGATTTTTTTTGTAGATTTTTTTTCTAGATTTTTTTTCTAGATTTTTTTCTAGATTTTTATTCTAGATTTTTTTTCTAGATTTTTTTCTAGATTTTTTTTGTAGATTTTTTTTCCAGATTTTTTTCTAGCTTTTTTTTGTAGATTTTTTTTCTAGATTTTTTTCTAGATTTTTTTTCTAGATTTTTTTTCTAGATTTTTTTCTAGATTTTTTTTGTAGATTTTTTTTGTAGATTTTCTTCTAGATTTTTTTCTAGATTTTTTTTCTAGATTTTTTTCTAGATTTTTTTTCTAGATTTTTTTTCTAGATTTTTTTTCTAGATTTTTTTCTAGATTTTTTTTCTAGATTTTTTTTGTAGATTTTCTTCTAGATTTTTTTCTAGATTTTTTTTCTAGATTTTTTTCTAGATTTTTTTTCTAGATTTTTTTTCTAGATTTTTTTTCTAGATTTTTTTCTAGATTTTTTTCTAGATTTTTTTTCTAGATTTTTTTTCTAGATTTTTTTTCTAGATTTTTTTTCTAGATTTTTTTCTAGATTTTTTTTCTAGATTTTTTTTCTAGATTTTTTTTCTAGATTTTTTTCTAGATTTTTTTTCTAGATTTTTTTTCTAGATTTTTTTTCTAGATTTTTTTTCTAGATTTTTTTTCTAGATTTTTTTCTAGATTTTTTTTCTAGATTTTTTTTCTAGATTTTTTTTCTAGATTTTTTTCTAGATTTTTTTTGTAGATTTTTTTTCTAGATTTTTTTCTAGATTTTTTTTCTAGATTTTTTTTCTAGATTTTTTTTCTAGATTTTTTTCTAGATTTTTTTTGTAGATTTTTTTTCTAGATTTTTTTTCTAGATTTTTATTCTAGATTTTTTTTCTAGATTTTTTTCTAGATTTTTTTTGTAGATTTTTTTTCCAGATTTTTTTCTAGATTTTTATTCTAGATTTTTTTTCTAGATTTTTTTTCTAGATTTTTTTCTAGATTTTTTTTCCAGATTTTTTTCTAGATTTTTTTTCTAGATTTTTTTTCTAGATTTTTTTCTAGATTTTTTTCTAGATTTTTTTTCTAGATTTTTTTTCTAGATTTTTTTTCTAGATTTTTTTCTAGATTTTTTTTCTAGATTTTTTTCTAGATTATTTTCTAGATTTTTTTTCTAGATTTTTTTTCTAGATTTTTTTTGTAGATTTTTTTTCTAAATTTGTTCTAGATTTTTTTTGTAGATTTTTTTTCTAGATTTTTTTCTAGATTTTTTTCTAGATTTTTTTTCTAGATTTTTTTTCTAGATTTTTTTCTAGATTTTTTTTCTAGATTTTTTTTCTAGATTTTTTTTCTAGATTTTTTTCTAGATTTTTTTTCTAGATTTTTTTCTAGATTTTTTTTGTAGATTTTTTTTCTAGATTTTTTTCTAGATTTTTTTTCTAGATTTTTTTTCTAGATTTTTTTTCTAGATTTTTTTCTAGATTTTTTTTCTAGATTTTTTTTCTAGATTTTTTTTCTAGATTTTTTTCTAGATTTTTTTCTAGATTTTTTTTCTAGATTTTTTTTCTAGATTTTTTTTCTAGATTTTTTTTCTAGATTTTTTTCTAGATTTTTTTTCTAGATTTTTTTCTAGATTTTTTTTCTAGATTTTTTTTCTAGATTTTTTTTCTAGATTTTTTTCTAGATTTTTTTTCTATATTTTTTTTCTAGATTTTTTTCTAGATTTTTTTTCTAGATTTTTTTCTAGATTTTTTTTCTATATTTTTTTTCTATATTTTTTTTCTAGATTTTTTTCTAGATTTTTTTTGTAGATTTTTTTTCTAGATTTTTTTTCTAGATTTTTTTCTAGATTTTTATTCTAGATTTTTTTTCTAGATTTTTTTCTAGATTTTTTTTGTAGATTTTTTTTCCAGATTTTTTTCTAGCTTTTTTTTGTAGATTTATTTTCTAGATTTTTTTCTAGATTTTTTTTCTAGATTTTTTTTCTAGATTTTTTTCTAGATTTTTTTTGTAGATTTTTTTTGTAGATTTTCTTCTAGATTTTTTTCTAGATTTTTTTTCTAGATTTTTTTCTAGATTTTTTTTCTAGATTTTTTTTCTAGATTTTTTTTCTAGATTTTTTTCTAGATTTTTTTTGTAGATTTTTTTTGTAGATTTTCTTCTAGATTTTTTTCTAGATTTTTTTTCTAGATTTTTTTCTAGATTTTTTTTCTAGATTTTTTTTCTAGATTTTTTTTCTACATTTTTTTCTAGATTTTTTTCTAGATTTTTTTTCTAGATTTTTTTTCTAGATTTTTTTTCTAGATTTTTTTTCTAGATTTTTTTCTAGATTTTTTTTCTAGATTTTTTTTCTAGATTTTTTTTCTAGATTTTTTTCTAGATTTTTTTTCTAGATTTTTTTTCTAGATTTTTTTTCTAGATTTTTTTCTAGATTTTTTTTCTAGATTTTTTTCTAGATTTTTTTTCTAGATTTTTTTTCTAGATTTTTTTCTAGATTTTTTTTCTAGATTTTTTTTCTAGATTTTTTTTCTAGATTTTTTTCTAGATTTTTTTTGTAGATTTTTTTTCTAGATTTTTTTCTAGATTTTTTTTCTAGATTTTTTTTCTAGATTTTTTTTCTAGATTTTTTTCTAGATTTTTTTTGTAGATTTTTTTTCTAGATTTTTTTTCTAGATTTTTATTCTAGATTTTTTTTCTAGATTTTTTTCTAGATTTTTTTTGTAGATTTTTTTTCCAGATTTTTTTCTAGATTTTTATTCTAGATTTTTTTTCTAGATTTTTTTCTAGATTTTTTTTGTAGATTTTTTTTCCAGATTTTTTTCTAGATTTTTTTTGTAGATTTTTTTTCTAGATTTTTTTCTAGATTTTTTTTCTAGATTTTTTTTCTAGATTTTTTTCTAGATTTTTTTTCTAGATTTTTTTTCTAGATTTTTTTTCTAGATTTTTTTTCTAGATTTTTTTCTAGATTTTTTTTCTAGATTTTTTTTCTAGATTTTTTTTCTAGATTTTTTTTCTAGATTTTTTTCTAGATTTTTTTCTAGATTTTTTTTCTAGATTTTTTTTCTAGATTTTTTTTCTAGATTTTTTTCTAGATTTTTTTTCTAGATTTTTTTTCTAGATTTTTTTCTAGATTTTTTTTCTAGATTTTTTTCTAGATTTTTTTCTAGATTTTTTTCTAGATTTTTTTTCTAGATTTTTTTCTAGATTTTTTTTCTAGATTTTTTTTCTAGATTTTTTTTCTAGATTTTTTTCTAGATTTTTTTTCTAGATTTTTTTTCTAGATTTTTTTTCTAGATTTTTTTTCTAGATTTTTTTCTAGATTTTTTTCTAGATTTTTTTTCTAGATTTTTTTTCTAGATTTTTTTTCTAGATTTTTTTCTAGATTTTTTTTCTAGATTTTTTTTCTAGATTTTTTTTCTAGATTTTTTTCTAGATTTTTTTTCTAGATTTTTTTCTAGATTTTTTTTGTAGATTTTTTTTCTAGATTTTTTTCTAGATTTTTTTTCTAGATTTTTTTTCTAGATTTTTTTTCTAGATTTTTTTCTAGATTTTTTTTCTAGATTTTTTTTCTAGATTTTTTTTCTAGATTTTTTTCTAGATTTTTTTCTAGATTTTTTTTCTAGATTTTTTTTCTAGATTTTTTTTCTAGATTTTTTTTCTAGATTTTTTTCTAGATTTTTTTTCTAGATTTTTTTCTAGATTTTTTTTCTAGATTTTTTTTCTAGATTTTTTTTCTAGATTTTTTTTCTAGATTTTTTTCTAGATTTTTTTTCTAGATTTTTTTCTAGATTTTTTTTCTATATTTTTTTTCTATATTTTTTTTCTAGATTTTTTTCTAGATTTTTTTTGTAGATTTTTTTTCTAGATTTTTTTTCTAGATTTTTTTCTAGATTTTTATTCTAGATTTTTTTTCTAGATTTTTTTCTAGATTTTTTTTGTAGATTTTTTTTCCAGATTTTTTTCTAGCTTTTTTTTGTAGATTTTTTTTCTAGATTTTTTTCTAGATTTTTTTTCTAGATTTTTTTTCTAGATTTTTTTCTAGATTTTTTTTGTAGATTTTTTTTGTAGATTTTCTTCTAGATTTTTTTCTAGATTTTTTTTCTAGATTTTTTTCTAGATTTTTTTTCTAGATTTTTTTTCTAGATTTTTTTTCTAGATTTTTTTCTAGATTTTTTTTGTAGATTTTTTTTGTAGATTTTCTTCTAGATTTTTTTCTAGATTTTTTTTCTAGATTTTTTTCTAGATTTTTTTTCTAGATTTTTTTTCTAGATTTTTTTTCTACATTTTTTTCTAGATTTTTTTCTAGATTTTTTTTCTAGATTTTTTTTCTAGATTTTTTTTCTAGATTTTTTTTCTAGATTTTTTTCTAGATTTTTTTTCTAGATTTTTTTTCTAGATTTTTTTTCTAGATTTTTTTCTAGATTTTTTTTCTAGATTTTTTTTCTAGATTTTTTTTCTAGATTTTTTTCTAGATTTTTTTTCTAGATTTTTTTCTAGATTTTTTTTCTAGATTTTTTTTCTAGATTTTTTTCTAGATTTTTTTTCTAGATTTTTTTTCTAGATTTTTTTTCTAGATTTTTTTCTAGATTTTTTTTGTAGATTTTTTTTCTAGATTTTTTTCTAGATTTTTTTTCTAGATTTTTTTTCTAGATTTTTTTTCTAGATTTTTTTCTAGATTTTTTTTGTAGATTTTTTTTCTAGATTTTTTTTCTAGATTTTTATTCTAGATTTTTTTTCTAGATTTTTTTCTAGATTTTTTTTGTAGATTTTTTTTCCAGATTTTTTTCTAGATTTTTATTCTAGATTTTTTTTCTAGATTTTTTTCTAGATTTTTTTTGTAGATTTTTTTTCCAGATTTTTTTCTAGATTTTTTTTGTAGATTTTTTTTCTAGATTTTTTTCTAGATTTTTTTTCTAGATTTTTTTTCTAGATTTTTTTCTAGATTTTTTTTCTAGATTTTTTTCTAGATTTTTTTTCTAGATTTTTTTTCTAGATTTTTTTCTAGATTTTTTTTCTAGATTTTTTTTCTAGATTTTTTTTCTAGATTTTTTTTCTAGATTTTTTTCTAGATTTTTTTCTAGATTTTTTTTCTAGATTTTTTTTCTAGATTTTTTTTCTAGATTTTTTTCTAGATTTTTTTTCTAGATTTTTTTTCTAGATTTTTTTCTAGATTTTTTTTCTAGATTTTTTTCTAGATTTTTTTCTAGATTTTTTTTCTAGATTTTTTTTCTAGATTTTTTTCTAGATTTTTTTTCTAGATTTTTTTCTAGATTTTTTTTCTATATTTTTTTTCTATATTTTTTTTCTAGATTTTTTTCTAGATTTTTTTTGTAGATTTTTTTTGTAGATTTTCTTCTAGATTTTTTTCTAGATTTTTTTTCTAGATTTTTTTCTAGATTTTTTTTCTAGATTTTTTTCTAGATTTTTTTCTAGATTTTTTTTCTAGATTTTTTTTCTAGATTTTTTTTCTAGATTTTTTTCTAGATTTTTTTTCTAGATTTTTTTTCTAGATTTTTTTTCTAGATTTTTTTCTAGATTTTTTTTCTAGATTTTTTTTCTAGATTTTTTTTCTAGATTTTTTTCTAGATTTTTTTTCTAGATTTTTTTCTAGATTTTTTTTGTAGATTTTTTTTCTAGATTTTTTTTCTAGATTTTTTTCTAGATTTTTTTTGTAGATTTTTTTTCTAGATTTTTTTCTAGATTTTTTTTCTAGATTTTTTTTCTAGATTTTTTTTCTAGATTTTTTTCTAGATTTTTTTTCTAGATTTTTTTTCTAGATTTTTTTTCTAGATTTTTTTCTAGATTTTTTTCTAGATTTTTTTTCTAGATTTTTTTTCTAGATTTTTTTTCTAGATTTTTTTTCTAGATTTTTTTCTAGATTTTTTTTCTAGATTTTTTTCTAGATTTTTTTTCTAGATTTTTTTTCTAGATTTTTTTTCTAGATTTTTTTCTAGATTTTTTTTCTAGATTTTTTTTCTAGATTTTTTTCTAGATTTTTTTTCTAGATTTTTTTCTAGATTTTTTTTCTATATTTTTTTTCTATATTTTTTTCTAGATTTTTTTTCTAGATTTTTTTCTAGATTTTTTTTCTATATTTTTTTTCTATATTTTTTTTCTAGATTTTTTTCTAGATTTTTTTTGTAGATTTTTTTTGTAGATTTTCTTCTAGATTTTTTTCTAGATTTTTTTTCTAGATTTTTTTCTAGATTTTTTTTCTAGATTTTTTTTCTAGATTTTTTTTCTAGATTTTTTCTAGATTTTTTTCTAGATTTTTTTTCTAGATTTTTTTTCTAGATTTTTTTTCTAGATTTT
This sequence comes from Oncorhynchus mykiss, assembly GCF_057628025.1. Lineage (NCBI taxonomy): Eukaryota > Metazoa > Chordata > Actinopteri > Salmoniformes > Salmonidae > Oncorhynchus > Oncorhynchus mykiss. The sequence continues at coordinate 1,345,678 of NW_028322057.1, forward strand.
TTTTCTAGATTTTTTTCTAGATTTTTTTTCTAGATTTTTTTTCTAGATTTTTTTTCTAGATTTTTTTCTAGATTTTTTTCTAGATTTTTTTTCTAGATTTTTTTTCTAGATTTTTTTTCTAGATTTTTTTTCTAGATTTTTTTCTAGATTTTTTTTCTAGATTTTTTTTCTAGATTTTTTTTCTAGATTTTTTTCTAGATTTTTTTTCTAGATTTTTTTTCTAGATTTTTTTCTAGATTTTTTTTCTAGATTTTTTTTCTAGATTTTTTTTCTAGATTTTTTTCTAGATTTTTTTTCTAGATTTTTTTTCTAGATTTTTTTTCTAGATTTTTATTCTAGATTTTTTTTCTAGATTTTTTTTCTAGATTTTTTTTGTAGATTTTTTTTCCAGATTTTTTTCTAGATTTTTATTCTAGATTTTTTTTCTAGATTTTTTTTCTAGATTTTTTTCTAGATTTTTTTTCCAGATTTTTTTCTAGATTTTTTTTCTAGATTTTTTTTCTAGATTTTTTTCTAGATTTTTTTCTAGATTTTTTTTCTAGATTTTTTTTCTAGATTTTTTTTCTAGATTTTTTTCTAGATTTTTTTTCTAGATTTTTTTCTAGATTATTTTCTAGATTTTTTTTCTAGATTTTTTTTCTAGATTTTTTTTGTAGATTTTTTTTCTAAATTTGTTCTAGATTTTTTTTGTAGATTTTTTTTCTAGATTTTTTTCTAGATTTTTTTCTAGATTTTTTTTCTAGATTTTTTTTCTAGATTTTTTTCTAGATTTTTTTTCTAGATTTTTTTTCTAGATTTTTTTTCTAGATTTTTTTCTAGATTTTTTTTCTAGATTTTTTTCTAGATTTTTTTTCTAGATTTTTTTCTAGATTTTTTTCTAGATTTTTTTCTAGATTTTTTTTCTAGATTTTTTTCTAGATTTTTTTTCTAGATTTTTTTTCTAGATTTTTTTTCTAGATTTTTTTCTAGATTTTTTTTCTAGATTTTTTTTCTAGATTTTTTTTCTAGATTTTTTTTCTAGATTTTTTTCTAGATTTTTTTCTAGATTTTTTTTCTAGATTTTTTTTCTAGATTTTTTTTCTAGATTTTTTTCTAGATTTTTTTTCTAGATTTTTTTTCTAGATTTTTTTTCTAGATTTTTTTCTAGATTTTTTTTCTAGATTTTTTTCTAGATTTTTTTTGTAGATTTTTTTTCTAGATTTTTTTCTAGATTTTTTTTCTAGATTTTTTTTCTAGATTTTTTTTCTAGATTTTTTTCTAGATTTTTTTTCTAGATTTTTTTTCTAGATTTTTTTTCTAGATTTTTTTCTAGATTTTTTTCTAGATTTTTTTTCTAGATTTTTTTTCTAGATTTTTTTTCTAGATTTTTTTTCTAGATTTTTTTCTAGATTTTTTTTCTAGATTTTTTTCTAGATTTTTTTTCTAGATTTTTTTTCTAGATTTTTTTTCTAGATTTTTTTCTAGATTTTTTTTCTAGATTTTTTTTCTAGATTTTTTTCTAGATTTTTTTTCTAGATTTTTTTCTAGATTTTTTTTCTATATTTTTTTTCTATATTTTTTTTCTAGATTTTTTTCTAGATTTTTTTTGTAGATTTTTTTTCTAGATTTTTTTTCTAGATTTTTTTCTAGATTTTTATTCTAGATTTTTTTTCTAGATTTTTTTCTAGATTTTTTTTGTAGATTTTTTTTCCAGATTTTTTTCTAGCTTTTTTTTGTAGATTTTTTTTCTAGATTTTTTTCTAGATTTTTTTTCTAGATTTTTTTTCTAGATTTTTTTCTAGATTTTTTTTGTAGATTTTTTTTGTAGATTTTCTTCTAGATTTTTTTCTAGATTTTTTTTCTAGATTTTTTTCTAGATTTTTTTTCTAGATTTTTTTTCTAGATTTTTTTTCTAGATTTTTTTCTAGATTTTTTTTCTAGATTTTTTTTGTAGATTTTCTTCTAGATTTTTTTCTAGATTTTTTTTCTAGATTTTTTTCTAGATTTTTTTTCTAGATTTTTTTTCTAGATTTTTTTTCTAGATTTTTTTCTAGATTTTTTTCTAGATTTTTTTTCTAGATTTTTTTTCTAGATTTTTTTTCTAGATTTTTTTTCTAGATTTTTTTCTAGATTTTTTTTCTAGATTTTTTTTCTAGATTTTTTTTCTAGATTTTTTTCTAGATTTTTTTTCTAGATTTTTTTTCTAGATTTTTTTTCTAGATTTTTTTTCTAGATTTTTTTTCTAGATTTTTTTCTAGATTTTTTTTCTAGATTTTTTTTCTAGATTTTTTTTCTAGATTTTTTTCTAGATTTTTTTTGTAGATTTTTTTTCTAGATTTTTTTCTAGATTTTTTTTCTAGATTTTTTTTCTAGATTTTTTTTCTAGATTTTTTTCTAGATTTTTTTTGTAGATTTTTTTTCTAGATTTTTTTTCTAGATTTTTATTCTAGATTTTTTTTCTAGATTTTTTTCTAGATTTTTTTTGTAGATTTTTTTTCCAGATTTTTTTCTAGATTTTTATTCTAGATTTTTTTTCTAGATTTTTTTTCTAGATTTTTTTCTAGATTTTTTTTCCAGATTTTTTTCTAGATTTTTTTTCTAGATTTTTTTTCTAGATTTTTTTCTAGATTTTTTTCTAGATTTTTTTTCTAGATTTTTTTTCTAGATTTTTTTTCTAGATTTTTTTCTAGATTTTTTTTCTAGATTTTTTTCTAGATTATTTTCTAGATTTTTTTTCTAGATTTTTTTTCTAGATTTTTTTTGTAGATTTTTTTTCTAAATTTGTTCTAGATTTTTTTTGTAGATTTTTTTTCTAGATTTTTTTCTAGATTTTTTTCTAGATTTTTTTTCTAGATTTTTTTTCTAGATTTTTTTCTAGATTTTTTTTCTAGATTTTTTTTCTAGATTTTTTTTCTAGATTTTTTTCTAGATTTTTTTTCTAGATTTTTTTCTAGATTTTTTTTGTAGATTTTTTTTCTAGATTTTTTTCTAGATTTTTTTTCTAGATTTTTTTTCTAGATTTTTTTTCTAGATTTTTTTCTAGATTTTTTTTCTAGATTTTTTTTCTAGATTTTTTTTCTAGATTTTTTTCTAGATTTTTTTCTAGATTTTTTTTCTAGATTTTTTTTCTAGATTTTTTTTCTAGATTTTTTTTCTAGATTTTTTTCTAGATTTTTTTTCTAGATTTTTTTCTAGATTTTTTTTCTAGATTTTTTTTCTAGATTTTTTTTCTAGATTTTTTTCTAGATTTTTTTTCTATATTTTTTTTCTAGATTTTTTTCTAGATTTTTTTTCTAGATTTTTTTCTAGATTTTTTTTCTATATTTTTTTTCTATATTTTTTTTCTAGATTTTTTTCTAGATTTTTTTTGTAGATTTTTTTTCTAGATTTTTTTTCTAGATTTTTTTCTAGATTTTTATTCTAGATTTTTTTTCTAGATTTTTTTCTAGATTTTTTTTGTAGATTTTTTTTCCAGATTTTTTTCTAGCTTTTTTTTGTAGATTTATTTTCTAGATTTTTTTCTAGATTTTTTTTCTAGATTTTTTTTCTAGATTTTTTTCTAGATTTTTTTTGTAGATTTTTTTTGTAGATTTTCTTCTAGATTTTTTTCTAGATTTTTTTTCTAGATTTTTTTCTAGATTTTTTTTCTAGATTTTTTTTCTAGATTTTTTTTCTAGATTTTTTTCTAGATTTTTTTTGTAGATTTTTTTTGTAGATTTTCTTCTAGATTTTTTTCTAGATTTTTTTTCTAGATTTTTTTCTAGATTTTTTTTCTAGATTTTTTTTCTAGATTTTTTTTCTACATTTTTTTCTAGATTTTTTTCTAGATTTTTTTTCTAGATTTTTTTTCTAGATTTTTTTTCTAGATTTTTTTTCTAGATTTTTTTCTAGATTTTTTTTCTAGATTTTTTTTCTAGATTTTTTTTCTAGATTTTTTTCTAGATTTTTTTTCTAGATTTTTTTTCTAGATTTTTTTTCTAGATTTTTTTCTAGATTTTTTTTCTAGATTTTTTTCTAGATTTTTTTTCTAGATTTTTTTTCTAGATTTTTTTCTAGATTTTTTTTCTAGATTTTTTTTCTAGATTTTTTTTCTAGATTTTTTTCTAGATTTTTTTTGTAGATTTTTTTTCTAGATTTTTTTCTAGATTTTTTTTCTAGATTTTTTTTCTAGATTTTTTTTCTAGATTTTTTTCTAGATTTTTTTTGTAGATTTTTTTTCTAGATTTTTTTTCTAGATTTTTATTCTAGATTTTTTTTCTAGATTTTTTTCTAGATTTTTTTTGTAGATTTTTTTTCCAGATTTTTTTCTAGATTTTTATTCTAGATTTTTTTTCTAGATTTTTTTCTAGATTTTTTTTGTAGATTTTTTTTCCAGATTTTTTTCTAGATTTTTTTTGTAGATTTTTTTTCTAGATTTTTTTCTAGATTTTTTTTCTAGATTTTTTTTCTAGATTTTTTTCTAGATTTTTTTTCTAGATTTTTTTTCTAGATTTTTTTTCTAGATTTTTTTTCTAGATTTTTTTCTAGATTTTTTTTCTAGATTTTTTTTCTAGATTTTTTTTCTAGATTTTTTTTCTAGATTTTTTTCTAGATTTTTTTCTAGATTTTTTTTCTAGATTTTTTTTCTAGATTTTTTTTCTAGATTTTTTTCTAGATTTTTTTTCTAGATTTTTTTTCTAGATTTTTTTCTAGATTTTTTTTCTAGATTTTTTTCTAGATTTTTTTCTAGATTTTTTTCTAGATTTTTTTTCTAGATTTTTTTCTAGATTTTTTTTCTAGATTTTTTTTCTAGATTTTTTTTCTAGATTTTTTTCTAGATTTTTTTTCTAGATTTTTTTTCTAGATTTTTTTTCTAGATTTTTTTTCTAGATTTTTTTCTAGATTTTTTTCTAGATTTTTTTTCTAGATTTTTTTTCTAGATTTTTTTTCTAGATTTTTTTCTAGATTTTTTTTCTAGATTTTTTTTCTAGATTTTTTTTCTAGATTTTTTTCTAGATTTTTTTTCTAGATTTTTTTCTAGATTTTTTTTGTAGATTTTTTTTCTAGATTTTTTTCTAGATTTTTTTTCTAGATTTTTTTTCTAGATTTTTTTTCTAGATTTTTTTCTAGATTTTTTTTCTAGATTTTTTTTCTAGATTTTTTTTCTAGATTTTTTTCTAGATTTTTTTCTAGATTTTTTTTCTAGATTTTTTTTCTAGATTTTTTTTCTAGATTTTTTTTCTAGATTTTTTTCTAGATTTTTTTTCTAGATTTTTTTCTAGATTTTTTTTCTAGATTTTTTTTCTAGATTTTTTTTCTAGATTTTTTTTCTAGATTTTTTTCTAGATTTTTTTTCTAGATTTTTTTCTAGATTTTTTTTCTATATTTTTTTTCTATATTTTTTTTCTAGATTTTTTTCTAGATTTTTTTTGTAGATTTTTTTTCTAGATTTTTTTTCTAGATTTTTTTCTAGATTTTTATTCTAGATTTTTTTTCTAGATTTTTTTCTAGATTTTTTTTGTAGATTTTTTTTCCAGATTTTTTTCTAGCTTTTTTTTGTAGATTTTTTTTCTAGATTTTTTTCTAGATTTTTTTTCTAGATTTTTTTTCTAGATTTTTTTCTAGATTTTTTTTGTAGATTTTTTTTGTAGATTTTCTTCTAGATTTTTTTCTAGATTTTTTTTCTAGATTTTTTTCTAGATTTTTTTTCTAGATTTTTTTTCTAGATTTTTTTTCTAGATTTTTTTCTAGATTTTTTTTGTAGATTTTTTTTGTAGATTTTCTTCTAGATTTTTTTCTAGATTTTTTTTCTAGATTTTTTTCTAGATTTTTTTTCTAGATTTTTTTTCTAGATTTTTTTTCTAGATTTTTTTCTAGATTTTTTTCTAGATTTTTTTTCTAGATTTTTTTTCTAGATTTTTTTTCTAGATTTTTTTTCTAGATTTTTTTCTAGATTTTTTTTCTAGATTTTTTTTCTAGATTTTTTTTCTAGATTTTTTTCTAGATTTTTTTTCTAGATTTTTTTTCTAGATTTTTTTTCTAGATTTTTTTTCTAGATTTTTTTTCTAGATTTTTTTCTAGATTTTTTTTCTAGATTTTTTTTCTAGATTTTTTTTCTAGATTTTTTTCTAGATTTTTTTTGTAGATTTTTTTTCTAGATTTTTTTCTAGATTTTTTTTCTAGATTTTTTTTCTAGATTTTTTTTCTAGATTTTTTTCTAGATTTTTTTTGTAGATTTTTTTTCTAGATTTTTTTTCTAGATTTTTATTCTAGATTTTTTTTCTAGATTTTTTTCTAGATTTTTTTTGTAGATTTTTTTTCCAGATTTTTTTCTAGATTTTTATTCTAGATTTTTTTTCTAGATTTTTTTTCTAGATTTTTTTCTAGATTTTTTTTCCAGATTTTTTTCTAGATTTTTTTTCTAGATTTTTTTTCTAGATTTTTTTCTAGATTTTTTTCTAGATTTTTTTTCTAGATTTTTTTTCTAGATTTTTTTTCTAGATTTTTTTCTAGATTTTTTTTCTAGATTTTTTTCTAGATTTTTTTCTAGATTTTTTTTCTAGATTTTTTTTCTAGATTTTTTTCTAGATTTTTTTTCTAGATTTTTTTTCTAGATTTTTTTTCTAGATTTTTTTCTAGATTTTTTTTCTAGATTTTTTTCTAGATTTTTTTTGTAGATTTTTTTTGTAGATTTTTTTTCTAGATTTTTTTCTAGATTTTTTTCTAGATTTTTTTTCTAGATTTTTTTTCTAGATTTTTTTTCTAGATTTTTTTTCTAGATTTTTTTCTAGATTTTTTTTCTAGATTTTTTTCTAGATTTTTTTTCTAGATTTTTTTTCTAGATTTTTTTTCTAGATTTTTTTCTAGATTTTTTTTCTATATTTTTTTTCTAGATTTTTTTCTAGATTTTTTTTCTAGATTTTTTTCTAGATTTTTTTTCTATATTTTTTTTCTATATTTTTTTTCTAGATTTTTTTCTAGATTTTTTTTCTAGATTTTTTTTCTAGATTTTTTTTCTAGATTTTTTTTCTAGATTTTTTTCTAGATTTTTTTTCTAGATTTTTTTCTAGATTTTTTTTCTAGATTTTTTTTCTAGATTTTTTTTCTAGATTTTTTTCTAGATTTTTTTTCTATATTTTTTTTCTAGATTTTTTTCTAGATTTTTTTTCTAGATTTTTTTCTAGATTTTTTTTCTAGATTTTTTTCTAGATTTTTTTTGTAGATTTTTTTTCCAGATTTTTTTCTAGATTTTTATTCTAGATTTTTTTTCTAGATTTTTTTTCTAGATTTTTTTCTAGATTTTTTTTCCAGATTTTTTTCTAGATTTTTTTTCTAGATTTTTTTTCTAGATTTTTTTCTAGATTTTTTTCTAGATTTTTTTTCTAGATTTTTTTTCTAGATTTTTTTTCTAGATTTTTTTCTAGATTTTTTTTCTAGATTTTTTTCTAGATTATTTTCTAGATTTTTTTTCTAGATTTTTTTTCTAGATTTTTTTTGTAGATTTTTTTTCTAAATTTGTTCTAGATTTTTTTTGTAGATTTTTTTTCTAGATTTTTTTCTAGATTTTTTTCTAGATTTTTTTTCTAGATTTTTTTTCTAGATTTTTTTCTAGATTTTTTTTCTAGATTTTTTTTCTAGATTTTTTTTCTAGATTTTTTTCTAGATTTTTTTTCTAGATTTTTTTCTAGATTTTTTTTGTAGATTTTTTTTCTAGATTTTTTTCTAGATTTTTTTTCTAGATTTTTTTTCTAGATTTTTTTTCTAGATTTTTTTCTAGATTTTTTTTCTAGATTTTTTTTCTAGATTTTTTTTCTAGATTTTTTTCTAGATTTTTTTCTAGATTTTTTTTCTAGATTTTTTTTCTAGATTTTTTTTCTAGATTTTTTTTCTAGATTTTTTTCTAGATTTTTTTTCTAGATTTTTTTCTAGATTTTTTTTCTAGATTTTTTTTCTAGATTTTTTTTCTAGATTTTTTTCTAGATTTTTTTTCTATATTTTTTTTCTAGATTTTTTTCTAGATTTTTTTTCTAGATTTTTTTCTAGATTTTTTTTCTAGATTTTTTTTCTATATTTTTTTTCTAGATTTTTTTCTAGATTTTTTTTCTAGATTTTTTTTCTAGATTTTTTTTCTAGATTTTTTTTCTAGATTTTTTTCTAGATTTTTTTTCTAGATTTTTTTCTAGATTTTTTTTCTAGATTTTTTTTCTAGATTTTTTTTCTAGATTTTTTTCTAGATTTTTTTTCTATATTTTTTTTCTAGATTTTTTTCTAGATTTTTTTTCTAGATTTTTTTCTAGATTTTTTTTCTATATTTTTTTTCTATATTTTTTTTCTAGATTTTTTTCTAGATTTTTTTTCTAGATTTTTTTCTAGATTTTTTTTCTATATTTTTTTTCTATATTTTTTTTCTAGATTTTTTTCTAGATTTTTTTTGTAGATTTTTTTTCTAGATTTTTTTTCTAGATTTTTTTCTAGATTTTTATTCTAGATTTTTTTTCTAGATTTTTTTCTAGATTTTTTTTGTAGATTTTTTTTCCAGATTTTTTTCTAGCTTTTTTTTGTAGATTTATTTTCTAGATTTTTTTCTAGATTTTTTTTCTAGATTTTTTTTCTAGATTTTTTTCTAGATTTTTTTTGTAGATTTTTTTTGTAGATTTTCTTCTAGATTTTTTTCTAGATTTTTTTTCTAGATTTTTTTCTAGATTTTTTTTCTAGATTTTTTTTCTAGATTTTTTTTCTAGATTTTTTTCTAGATTTTTTTTGTAGATTTTTTTTGTAGATTTTCTTCTAGATTTTTTTCTAGATTTTTTTTCTAGATTTTTTTCTAGATTTTTTTTCTAGATTTTTTTTCTAGATTTTTTTTCTACATTTTTTTCTACATTTTTTTCTAGATTTTTTTTCTAGATTTTTTTTCTAGATTTTTTTTCTAGATTTTTTTTCTAGATTTTTTTCTAGATTTTTTTTCTAGATTTTTTTTCTAGATTTTTTTTCTAGATTTTTTTCTAGATTTTTTTTCTAGATTTTTTTTCTAGATTTTTTTTCTAGATTTTTTTCTAGATTTTTTTTCTAGATTTTTTTCTAGATTTTTTTTCTAGATTTTTTTTCTAGATTTTTTTCTAGATTTTTTTTCTAGATTTTTTTTCTAGATTTTTTTTCTAGATTTTTTTCTAGATTTTTTTTGTAGATTTTTTTTCTAGATTTTTTTCTAGATTTTTTTTCTAGATTTTTTTTCTAGATTTTTTTTCTAGATTTTTTTCTAGATTTTTTTTGTAGATTTTTTTTCTAGATTTTTTTTCTAGATTTTTATTCTAGATTTTTTTTCTAGATTTTTTTCTAGATTTTTTTTGTAGATTTTTTTTCCAGATTTTTTTCTAGATTTTTATTCTAGATTTTTTTTCTAGATTTTTTTCTAGATTTTTTTTGTAGATTTTTTTTCCAGATTTTTTTCTAGATTTTTTTTGTAGATTTTTTTTCTAGATTTTTTTCTAGATTTTTTTTCTAGATTTTTTTTCTAGATTTTTTTCTAGATTTTTTTTCTAGATTTTTTTTCTAGATTTTTTTTCTAGATTTTTTTTCTAGATTTTTTTTCTAGATTTTTTTCTAGATTTTTTTTCTAGATTTTTTTTCTAGATTTTTTTTCTAGATTTTTTTCTAGATTTTTTTTTGTAGATTTTTTTTCTAGATTTTTTTTCTAGATTTTTTTCTAGATTTTTTTTCCAGATTTTTTTCTAGATTTTTTTTCTAGATTTTTTTTCTAGATTTTTTTCTAGATTTTTTTCTAGATTTTTTTTCTAGATTTTTTTTCTAGATTTTTTTTCTAGATTTTTTTCTAGATTTTTTTTCTAGATTTTTTTCTAGATTATTTTCTAGATTTTTTTTCTAGATTTTTTTTCTAGATTTTTTTTGTAGATTTTTTTTCTAAATTTGTTCTAGATTTTTTTTGTAGATTTTTTTTCTAGAATTTTTTTCTAGATTTTTTTCTAGATTTTTTTTCTAGATTTTTTTTCTAGATTTTTTTCTAGATTTTTTTTGTAGATTTTTTTTCTAGATTTTTTTCTAGATTTTTTTTCTAGATTTTTTTTCTAGATTTTTTTTCTAGATTTTTTTTCTAGATTTTTTTCTAGATTTTTTTTCTAGATTTTTTTCTAGATTTTTTTTCTAGATTTTTTTTCTAGATTTTTTTCTAGATTTTTTTTCTAGATTTTTTTCTAGATTTTTTTTCTAGATTTTTTTTCTAGATTTTTTTTCTAGATTTTTTTCTAGATTTTTTTTCTAGATTTTTTTCTAGATTTTTTTTCTAGATTTTTTTTCTAGATTTTTTTCTAGATTTTTTTTCTAGATTTTTTTTCTAGATTTTTTTTCTAGATTTTTTTTCTAGATTTTTTTCTAGATTTTTTTTCTAGATTTCTTTTCTAGATTTTTTTTCTAGATTTTTTTCTAGATTTTTTTTCTAGATTTTTTTCTAGATTTTTTTTCTAGATTTTTTTTCTAGATTTTTTTCTAGATTTTTTTTCTAGATTTTTTTTCTAGATTTTTTTTCTAGATTTTTTTCTAGATTTTTTTTGTAGATTTTTTTTCTAGATTTTCTTCCAGATTTTTTTCTAGATTTTTTTCTAGATTTTTTTTCTAGATTTTTTTCTAGATTTTTTTCTAGATTTTTTTTCTAGATTTTTTTTCTAGATTTTTTTTCTAGATTTTTTTTCTAGATTTTTTTCTAGATTTTTTTTCTAGATTTTTTTCTAGATTTTTTTTCTAGATTTTTTTTGTAGATTTTTTTTCCAGATTTTTTTCTAGATTTTTTTTCTAGATTTTTTTTCTAGATTTTTTTCTAGATTTTTTTTCTAGATTTTTTTTCTAGATTTTTTTTCTAGATTTTTTTCTAGATTTTTTTTCTAGATTTTTTTTCTAGATTTTTTTTCTAGATTTTTTTCTAGATTTTTTTTCTAGATTTTTTTTCTAGATTTTTTTCTAGATTTTTTTTCTAGATTTTTTTCTAGATTTTTTTTCTAGATTTTTTTTCTAGATTTTTTTTCTAGATTTTTTTCTAGATTTTTTTTCTAGATTTTTTTTCTAGATTTTTTTTCTAGATTTTTTTCTAGATTTTTTTTCTAGATTTTTTTCTAGATTTTTTTTCTAGATTTTTTTTCTAGATTTTTTTCTAGATTTTTTTTCTAGATTTTTTTCTAGATTTTTTTTCTAGATTTTTTTTCTAGATTTTTTTTCTAGATTTTTTTCTAGATTTTTTTTCTAGATTTTTTTTCTAGATTTTTTTTCTAGATTTTTTTCTAGATTTTTTTTGTAGATTTTTTTTCTAGATTTTTTTTCTAGATTTTTTTCTAGATTTTTATTCTAGATTTTTTTTCTAGATTTTTTTCTAGATTTTTTTTGTAGATTTTTTTTCCAGATTTTTTTCTAGCTTTTTTTTGTAGATTTTTTTTGTAGATTTTTTTCTAGATTTTTTTTCTAGATTTTTTTTCTAGATTTTTTTCTAGATTTTTTTTCTAGATTTTTTCTAGATTTTTTTTCTAGATTTTTTTTCTAGATTTTTTTCTAGATTTTATTTCTAGATTTTTTTCTAGATTTTTTTTCTAGATTTTTTTCTAGATTTTTTTTCTAGATTTTTTTTCTAGATTTTTTTTCTAGATTTTTTTCTAGATTTTTTTTCTAGATTTTTTTCTAGATTTTCTTCTAGATTTTTTTCTAGATTTTTTTTCTAGATTTTTTTCTAGATTTTTTTTCTAGATTTTTTTTCTAGATTTTTTTTCTAGATTTTTTTCTAGATTTTTTCTAGATTTTTTTTCTAGATTTTTTTTCTAGATTTTTTTTCTAGATTTTTTTTCTAGATTTTTTTCTAGATTTTTTTTCTAGATTTTTTTCTAGATTTTTTTTCTAGATTTTTTTTCTAGATTTTTTTTCTAGATTTTTTTCTAGATTTTTTTTCTAGATTTTTTTTCTAGATTTTTTTCTAGATTTTTTTTCTAGATTTTTTTCTAGATTTTTTTCTAGATTTTTTTTCTAGATTTTTTTTCTAGATTTTTTTTCTAGATTTTTTTCTAGATTTTTTTCTAGATTTTTTTTCTAGATTTTTTTTCTAGATTTTTTTTCTAGATTTTTTTTCTAGATTTTTTTCTAGATTTTTTTTCTAGATTTTTTTCTAGATTTTTTTTCTAGATTTTTTTTCTAGATTTTTTTCTAGATTTTTTTTCTAGATTTTTTTTCTAGATTTTTTTTCTAGATTTTTTTCTAGATTTTTTTTCTAGATTTTTTTCTAGATTTTTTTTCTAGATTTTTTTTCTAGATTTTTTTTCTAGATTTTTTTCTAGATTTTTTTTCTAGATTTTTTTTCTAGATTTTTTTCTAGATTTTTTTTCTAGATTTTTTTCTAGATTTTTTTTCTAGATTTTTTTTCTAGATTTTTTTTCTAGATTTTTTTCTAGATTTTTTTTCTAGATTTCTTTTCTAGATTTTTTTTCTAGATTTTTTTCTAGATTTTTTTTCTAGATTTTTTTCTAGATTTTTTTTCTAGATTTTTTTTCTAGATTTTTTTCTAGATTTTTTTTCTAGATTTTTTTTCTAGATTTTTTTTCTAGATTTTTTTCTAGATTTTTTTTGTAGATTTTTTTTCTAGATTTTCTTCCAGATTTTTTTCTAGATTTTTTTCTAGATTTTTTTTCTAGATTTTTTTCTAGATTTTTTTCTAGATTTTTTTTCTAGATTTTTTTTCTAGATTTTTTTTCTAGATTTTTTTTCTAGATTTTTTTCTAGATTTTTTTTGTAGATTTTTTTTCTAGATTTTTTTTCTAGATTTTTTTCTAGATTTTTTTTCTAGATTTTTTTCTAGATTTTTTTTCCAGATTTTTTTCTAGCTTTTTTTTGTAGATTTTTTTTCTAGATTTTTTTCTAGATTTTTTTTCTAGATTTTTTTTCTAGATTTTTTTCTAGATTTTTTTTGTAGATTTTTTTTGTAGATTTTCTTCTAGATTTTTTTCTAGATTTTTTTTCTAGATTTTTTTCTAGATTTTTTTTCTAGATTTTTTTTCTAGATTTTTTTTCTAGATTTTTTTCTAGATTTTTTTTGTAGATTTTTTTTGTAGATTTTCTTCTAGATTTTTTTCTAGATTTTTTTTCTAGATTTTTTTCTAGATTTTTTTTCTAGATTTTTTTTCTAGATTTTTTTTCTAGATTTTTTTCTAGATTTTTTTCTAGATTTTTTTTCTAGATTTTTTTTCTAGATTTTTTTTCTAGATTTTTTTTCTAGATTTTTTTCTAGATTTTTTTTCTAGATTTTTTTTCTAGATTTTTTTTCTAGATTTTTTTCTAGATTTTTTTTCTAGATTTTTTTTCTAGATTTTTTTTCTAGATTTTTTTCTAGATTTTTTTTCTAGATTTTTTTCTAGATTTTTTTTCTAGATTTTTTTCTAGATTTTTTTTCTAGATTTTTTTTGTAGATTTTTTTTCTAGATTTTTTTCTAGATTTTTTTTGTAGATTTTTTTTGTAGATTTTTTTCTAGATTTTTTTTCTAGATTTTTTTTCTAGATTTTTTTTCTAGATTTTTTTCTAGATTTTTTTTGTAGATTTTTTTTCTAGATTTTTTTTCTAGATTTTTATTCTAGATTTTTTTTCTAGATTTTTTTCTAGATTTTTTTTGTAGATTTTTTTTCCAGATTTTTTTCTAGATTTTTATTCTAGATTTTTTTTCTAGATTTTTTTCTAGATTTTTTTTGTAGATTTTTTTTCCAGATTTTTTTCTAGATTTTTTTTGTAGATTTTTTTTCTAGATTTTTTTCTAGATTTTTTTTCTAGATTTTTTTTCTAGATTTTTTTCTAGATTTTTTTTCTAGATTTTTTTTCTAGATTTTTTTTCTAGATTTTTTTCTAGATTTTTTTTCTAGATTTTTTTTGTAGATTTTTTTTCTAGATTTTTTTTCTAGATTTTTTTTCTAGATTTTTTTCTAGATTTTTTTCTAGATTTTTTTTTGTAGATTTTTTTTCTAGATTTTTTTTCTAGATTTTTTTCTAGATTTTTTTTCTAGATTTTTTTCTAGATTTTTTTTCTAGATTTTTTTTCTAGATTTTTTTTCTAGATTTTTTTCTAGATTTTTTTTCTAGATTTTTTTCTAGATTTTTTTCTAGATTTTTTTTCTATATTTTTTTTCTATATTTTTTTTCTAGATTTTTTTCTAGATTTTTTTTGTAGATTTTTTTTCTAGATTTTTTTTCTAGATTTTTTTCTAGATTTTTTTTCTAGATTTTTTTTCTAGATTTTTTTCTAGATTTTTTTTGTAGATTTTTTTTCCAGATTTTTTTCTAGCTTTTTTTTGTAGATTTTTTTTCTAGATTTTTTTCTAGATTTTTTTTCTAGATTTTTTTTCTAGATTTTTTTCTAGATTTTTTTTGTAGATTTTTTTTGTAGATTTTCTTCTAGATTTTTTTCTAGATTTTTTTTCTAGATTTTTTTCTAGATTTTTTTTCTAGATTTTTTTTCTAGATTTTTTTTCTAGATTTTTTTCTAGATTTTTTTTGTAGATTTTTTTTGTAGATTTTCTTCTAGATTTTTTTCTAGATTTTTTTTCTAGATTTTTTTCTAGATTTTTTTTCTAGATTTTTTTTCTAGATTTTTTTTCTAGATTTTTTTCTAGATTTTTTTCTAGATTTTTTTTCTAGATTTTTTTTCTAGATTTTTTTTCTAGATTTTTTTTCTAGATTTTTTTCTAGATTTTTTTTCTAGATTTTTTTTCTAGATTTTTTTTCTAGATTTTTTTCTAGATTTTTTTTCTAGATTTTTTTTCTAGATTTTTTTTCTAGATTTTTTTCTAGATTTTTTTTCTAGATTTTTTTCTAGATTTTTTTTCTAGATTTTTTTCTAGATTTTTTTTCTAGATTTTTTTTCTAGATTTTTTTTCTAGATTTTTTTTCTAGATTTTTTTTCTAGATTTTTTTCTAGATTTTTTTTGTAGATTTTTTTTCTAGATTTTTTTTCTAGATTTTTATTCTAGATTTTTTTTCTAGATTTTTTTCTAGATTTTTTTTGTAGATTTTTTTTCCAGATTTTTTTCTAGATTTTTATTCTAGATTTTTTTTCTAGATTTTTTTCTAGATTTTTTTTGTAGATTTTTTTTCCAGATTTTTTTCTAGATTTTTTTTGTAGATTTTTTTTCTAGATTTTTTTCTAGATTTTTTTTCTAGATTTTTTTTCTAGATTTTTTTCTAGATTTTTTTTCTAGATTTTTTTTCTAGATTTTTTTTCTAGATTTTTTTCTAGATTTTTTTTCTAGATTTTTTTTGTAGATTTTTTTTCTAGATTTTTTTTCTAGATTTTTTTTCTAGATTTTTTTCTAGATTTTTTTTCTAGATTTTTTTTCTAGATTTTTTTTCTAGATTTTTTTCTAGATTTTTTTTTGTAGATTTTTTTTCTAGATTTTTTTTCTAGATTTTTTTCTAGATTTTTTTTCCAGATTTTTTTCTAGATTTTTTTTCTAGATTTTTTTTCTAGATTTTTTTCTAGATTTTTTTCTAGATTTTTTTTCTAGATTTTTTTTCTAGATTTTTTTTCTAGATTTTTTTTCTATATTTTTTTCTAGATTTTATTTCTAGATTTTTTTTCTAGATTTTTTTTCTAGATTTTTTTCTAGATTTTTTTTCTAGATTTTTATTCTAGATTTTTTTTCTAGATTTTTTTCTAGATTTTTTTTGTAGATTTTTTTTCCAGATTTTTTTCTAGATTTTTTTTGTAGATTTTTTTTCTAGATTTTTTTCTAGATTTTTTTTCTAGATTTTTTTCTAGATTTTTTTTCTAGATTTTTTTTCTAGATTTTTTTTCCAGATTTTTTTCTAGATTTTTTTTCTAGATTTTTTTTGTAGATTTTTTTTCTAGATTTTTTTTCTAGATTTTTTTTCTAGATTTTTTTCTAGATTTTTTTTCTAGATTTTTTTTCTAGATTTTTTTTCTAGATTTTTTTCTAGATTTTTTTTTGTAGATTTTTTTTCTAGATTTTTTTTCTAAATTTGTTCTAGATTTTTTTTGTAGATTTTTTTTCTAGAATTTTTTTCTAGATTTTTTTCTAGATTTTTTTTCTAGATTTTTTTTCTAGATTTTTTTCTAGATTTTTTTTGTAGATTTTTTTTCTAGATTTTTTTCTAGATTTTTTTTCTAGATTTTTTTCTAGATTTTTTTTCTAGATTTTTTTTCTAGATTTTTTTTCTAGATTTTTTTCTAGATTTTTTTTCTAGATTTTTTTTCTAGATTTTTTTTCTAGATTTTTTTCTAGATTTCTTTTCTAGATTTTTTTCTAGATTTTTTTTGTAGATTTTTTTTCTAGATTTTTTTCTAGATTTTTTTTCTAGATTTTTTTTCTAGATTTTTTTTCTAGATTTTTTTCTAGATTTTTTTTGTAGATTTTTTTTCTAGATTTTTTTTCTAGATTTTTTTCTAGATTTTTTTCTAGATTTTTTTTCTAGATTTTTTTCTAGATTTTTTTTCTAGATTTTTTTCTAGATTTTTTTCTAGATTTTTTTTCTAGATTTTTTTTCTAGATTTTTTTTCTAGATTTTTTTTCTAGATTTTTTTCTAGATTTTTTTTCTAGATTTTTTTCTAGATTTTTTTTCTAGATTTTTTTTGTAGATTTTTTTTCCAGATTTTTTTCTAGATTTTTTTTCTAGATTTTTTTTCTAGATTTTTTTCTAGATTTTTTTTCTAGATTATTTTTCTAGATTTTTTTTCTAGATTTTTTTCTAGATTTTTTTTCTAGATTTTTTTTCTAGATTTTTTTCTAGATTTTTTTTCTAGATTTTTTTCTAGATTTTTTTTCTAGATTTTTTTTCTAGATTTTTTTTCTAGATTTTTTTCTAGATTTTTTTTCAAGATTTTTTTTCTAGATTTTTTTTCTAGATTTTTTTCTAGATTTTTTTTCTAGATTTTTTTCTAGATTTTTTTTGTAGATTTTTTTTCTAGATTTTTTTCTAGATTTTTTTTATAGATTTTTTTTCTAGATTTTTTTTCTAGATTTTTTTCTAGATTTTTTTTGTAGATTTTTTTTCTAGATTTTTTTTCTAGATTTTTTTCTAGATTTTTATTCTAGATTTTTTTTCTAGATTTTTTTCTAGATTTTTTTTGTAGATTTTTTTTCCAGATTTTTTTCTAGCTTTTTTTTGTAGATTTTTTTTCTAGATTTTTTTCTAGATTTTTTTTCTAGATTTTTTTTCTAGATTTTTTTCTAGATTTTTTTTCTAGATTTTTTCTAGATTTTTTTTCTAGATTTTTTTTCTAGATTTTTTTCTAGATTTTATTTCTAGATTTTTTTCTAGATTTTTTTTCTAGATTTTTTTCTAGATTTTTTTTCTAGATTTTTTTTCTAGATTTTTTTCTAGATTTTTTTTGTAGATTTTTTTGTAGATTTTCTTCTAGATTTTTTTCTAGATTTTTTTTCTAGATTTTTTTCTAGATTTTTTTTCTAGATTTTTTTTCTAGATTTTTTTTCTAGATTTTTTTCTAGATTTTTTTCTAGATTTTTTTTCTAGATTTTTTTTCTAGATTTTTTTTCTAGATTTTTTTTCTAGATTTTTTTCTAGATTTTTTTTCTAGATTTTTTTCTAGATTTTTTTTCTAGATTTTTTTTCTAGATTTTTTTTCTAGATTTTTTTCTAGATTTTTTTTCTAGATTTTTTTTCTAGATTTTTTTCTAGATTTTTTTTCTAGATTTTTTTCTAGATTTTTTTCTAGATTTTTTTTCTAGATTTTTTTTCTAGATTTTTTTTCTAGATTTTTTTCTAGATTTTTTTCTAGATTTTTTTTCTAGATTTTTTTTCTAGATTTTTTTTCTAGATTTTTTTTCTAGATTTTTTTCTAGATTTTTTTTCTAGATTTTTTTCTAGATTTTTTTCTAGATTTTTTTCTAGATTTTTTTTCTAGATTTTTTTTCTAGATTTTTTTTCTAGATTTTTTTTCTAGATTTTTTTCTAGATTTTTTTTCTAGATTTTTTTCTAGATTTTTTTTCTAGATTTTTTTTCTAGATTTTTTTCTAGATTTTTTTTCTAGATTTTTTTTCTAGATTTTTTTTCTAGATTTTTTTCTAGATTTTTTTTCTAGATTTTTTTCTAGATTTTTTTTCTAGATTTTTTTTCTAGATTTTTTTTCTAGATTTTTTTTCTAGATTTTTTTTCTAGATTTTTTTTCTAGATTTTTTTCTAGATTTTTTTTCTAGATTTTTTTCTAGATTTTTTTTCTAGATTTTTTTTCTAGATTTTTTTTCTAGATTTTTTTCTAGATTTTTTTTCTAGATTTTTTTTCTAGATTTTTTTCTAGATTTTTTTTCTAGATTTTTTTCTAGATTTTTTTCTAGATTTTTTTTCTAGATTTTTTTTCTAGATTTTTTTTCTAGATTTTTTTCTAGATTTTTTTCTAGATTTTTTTTCTAGATTTTTTTTCTAGATTTTTTTTCTAGATTTTTTTTCTAGATTTTTTTCTAGATTTTTTTTCTAGATTTTTTTCTAGATTTTTTTCTAGATTTTTTTCTAGATTTTTTTTCTAGATTTTTTTTCTAGATTTTTTTTCTAGATTTTTTTTCTAGATTTTTTTCTAGATTTTTTTTCTAGATTTTTTTCTAGATTTTTTTTCTAGATTTTTTTTCTAGATTTTTTTCTAGATTTTTTTTCTAGATTTTTTTTCTAGATTTTTTTTCTAGATTTTTTTCTAGATTTTTTTTCTAGATTTTTTTCTAGATTTTTTTTCTAGATTTTTTTTCTAGATTTTTTTCTAGATTTTTTTTCTAGATTTTTTTTCTAGATTTTTTTTCTAGATTTTTTTCTAGATTTTTTTTGTAGATTTTTTTTCTAGATTTTTTTCTAGATTTTTTTTCTAGATTTTTTTTCTAGATTTTTTTTCTAGATTTTTTTTCTAGATTTTTTTCTAGATTTTTATTCTAGATTTTTTTTCTAGATTTTTTTTCTAGATTTTTTTCTAGATTTTTTTTCTAGATTTTTTTTCTAGATTTTTTTCTAGATTTTTTTTCTAGATTTTTTTCTAGATTTTTTTCTAGATTTTTTTTCTAGATTTTTTTTCTAGATTTTTTTTCTAGATTTTTTTCTAGATTTTTTTCTAGATTTTTTTTATAGATTTTTTTTCTAGATTTTTTTTCTAGATTTTTTTCTAGATTTTTTTTCTAGATTTTTTTCTAGATTTTTTTTCTAGATTTTTTTTCTAGATTTTTTTCTAGATTTTTTTTCTAGATTTTTTTTCTAGATTTTTTTTCTAGATTTTTTTCTAGATTTTTTTTCTAGATTTTTTTCTAGATTTTTTTTCTAGATTTTTTTTCTAGATTTTTTTCTAGATTTTTTTTCTAGATTTTTTTTCTAGATTTTTTTTCTAGATTTTTTTCTAGATTTTTTTTGTAGATTTTTTTTCTAGATTTTTTTCTAGATTTTTTTTCTAGATTTTTTTTCTAGATTTTTTTTCTAGATTTTTTTCTAGATTTTTTTTGTAGATTTTTTTTCTAGATTTTTTTTCTAGATTTTTTTCTAGATTTTTATTCTAGATTTTTTTTCTAGATTTTTTTCTAGATTTTTTTTGTAGATTTTTTTTCCAGATTTTTTTCTAGATTTTTTTTGTAGATTTTTTTCTAGATTTTTTTCTAGATTTTTTTTCTAGATTTTTTTCTAGATTTTTTTTCTAGATTTTTTTTCTAGATTTTTTTTCTAGATTTTTTTCTAGATTTTTTTTCTAGATTTTTTTTGTAGATTTTTTTTCTAGATTTTTTTTCTAGATTTTTTTCTAGATTTTTTTCTAGATTTTTTTTATAGATTTTTTTTCTAGATTTTTTTTCTAGATTTTTTTTCTAGATTTTTTTCTAGATTTTTTTTCTAGATTTTTTTCTAGATTTTTTTTCTAGATTTTTTTTCTAGATTTTTTTCTAGATTTTTTTTCTAGATTTTTTTCTAGATTTTTTTTCTAGATTTTTTTTCTAGATTTTTTTCTAGATTTTTTTTCTAGATTTTTTTTCTAGATTTTTTTTCTAGATTTTTTTCTAGATTTTTTTTGTAGATTTTTTTTCTAGATTTTTTTCTAGATTTTTTTTCTAGATTTTTTTTCTAGATTTTTTTTCTAGATTTTTTTCTAGATTTTTTTTGTAGATTTTTTTTCTAGATTTTTTTCTAGATTTTTTTTTGTAGATTTTTTTTCTAGATTTTTTTTCTAGATTTTTTTCTAGATTTTTTTTCCAGATTTTTTTCTAGATTTTTTTTCTAGATTTTTTTTCTAGATTTTTTTCTAGATTTTTTTCTAGATTTTTTTTCTAGATTTTTTTTCTAGATTTTTTTTCTAGATTTTTTTCTAGATTTTTTTTCTAGATTTTTTTCTAGATTTTTTTCTAGATTTTTTTTCTAGATTTTTTTTCTAGATTTTTTTTGTAGATTTTTTTTCTAAATTTGTTCTAGATTTTTTTTGTAGATTTTTTTTCTAGAATTTTTTTCTAGATTTTTTTCTAGATTTGTTTTCTAGATTTTTTTTCTAGATTTTTTTCTAGATTTTTTTTGTAGATTTTTTTTCCAGATTTTTTTCTAGATTTTTTTTGTAGATTTTTTTTCTAGATTTTTTTTCTAGATTTTTTTCTAGATTTTTATTCTAGATTTTTTTTCTAGATTTTTTTCTAGATTTTTTTTGTAGATTTTTTTTCCAGATTTTTTTCTAGCTTTTTTTTGTAGATTTTTTTTCTAGATTTTTTTCTAGATTTTTTTTCTAGATTTTTTTTCTAGATTTTTTTTCTAGATTTTTTTCTAGATTTTTTTTGTAGATTTTTTTTGTAGATTTTTTTTCTAGATTTTTTTCTAGATTTTTATTCTAGATTTTTTTTCTAGATTTTTTTCTAGATTTTTTTTGTAGATTTTTTTTCCAGATTTTTTTCTAGATTTTTTTTGTAGATTTTTTTTCTAGATTTTTTTCTAGATTTTTTTTCTAGATTTTTTTTATAGATTTTTTTTCTAGATTTTTTTTCTAGATTTTTTTTCTAGATTTTTTTCTAGATTTTTTTTCTAGATTTTTTTCTAGATTTTTTTTCTAGATTTTTTTTCTAGATTTTTTTCTAGATTTTTTTTCTAGATTTTTTTCTAGATTTTTTTTCTAGATTTTTTTTCTAGATTTTTTTCTAGATTTTTTTTCTAGATTTTTTTTCTAGATTTTTTTTCTAGATTTTTTTCTAGATTTTTTTTGTAGATTTTTTTTCTAGATTTTTTTCTAGATTTTTTTTCTAGATTTTTTTTCTAGATTTTTTTTCTAGATTTTTTTCTAGATTTTTTTTGTAGATTTTTTTTCTAGATTTTTTTCTAGATTTTTTTTTGTAGATTTTTTTTCTAGATTTTTTTTCTAGATTTTTTTCTAGATTTTTTTTCCAGATTTTTTTCTAGATTTTTTTTCTAGATTTTTTTTCTAGATTTTTTTCTAGATTTTTTTCTAGATTTTTTTTCTAGATTTTTTTTCTAGATTTTTTTTCTAGATTTTTTTCTAGATTTTTTTTCTAGATTTTTTTCTAGATTTTTTTCTAGATTTTTTTTCTAGATTTTTTTTCTAGATTTTTTTTGTAGATTTTTTTTCTAAATTTGTTCTAGATTTTTTTTGTAGATTTTTTTTCTAGAATTTTTTTCTAGATTTTTTTCTAGATTTGTTTTCTAGATTTTTTTTCTAGATTTTTTTCTAGATTTTTTTTGTAGATTTTTTTTCCAGATTTTTTTCTAGATTTTTTTTGTAGATTTTTTTTCTAGATTTTTTTTCTAGATTTTTTTCTAGATTTTTATTCTAGATTTTTTTTCTAGATTTTTTTCTAGATTTTTTTTGTAGATTTTTTTTCCAGATTTTTTTCTAGCTTTTTTTTGTAGATTTTTTTTCTAGATTTTTTTCTAGATTTTTTTTCTAGATTTTTTTTCTAGATTTTTTTTCTAGATTTTTTTCTAGATTTTTTTTGTAGATTTTTTTTGTAGATTTTTTTTCTAGATTTTTTTCTAGATTTTTATTCTAGATTTTTTTTCTAGATTTTTTTCTAGATTTTTTTTGTAGATTTTTTTTCCAGATTTTTTTCTAGATTTTTTTTGTAGATTTTTTTTCTAGATTTTTTTCTAGATTTTTTTTCTAGATTTTTTTCTAGATTTTTTTTCTAGATTTTTTTTCTAGATTTTTTTTCCAGATTTTTTTCTAGATTTTTTTTCTAGATTTTTTTTCTAGATTTTTTTCTAGATTTTTTTCTAGATTTTTTTTATAGATTTTTTTTCTAGATTTTTTTTCTAGATTTTTTTCTAGATTTTTTTTCTAGATTTTTTTCTAGATTTTTTTTCTAGATTTTTTTTCTAGATTTTTTTCTAGATTTTTTTTCTAGATTTTTTTTCTAGATTTTTTTTCTAGATTTTTTTCTAGATTTTTTTTCTAGATTTTTTTCTAGATTTTTTTTCTAGATTTTTTTTCTAGATTTTTTTCTAGATTTTTTTTCTAGATTTTTTTTCTAGATTTTTTTTCTAGATTTTTTTCTAGATTTTTTTTG
This sequence comes from Oncorhynchus mykiss, assembly GCF_057628025.1. NCBI lineage: Eukaryota > Metazoa > Chordata > Actinopteri > Salmoniformes > Salmonidae > Oncorhynchus > Oncorhynchus mykiss. Next base: position 1,368,156 of record NW_028322057.1, read on the forward strand.
TAGATTTTTTTTCTAGATTTTTTTCTAGATTTTTTTTCTAGATTTTTTTTCTAGATTTTTTTTCTAGATTTTTTTCTAGATTTTTTTTGTAGATTTTTTTTCTAGATTTTTTTTCTAGATTTTTTTCTAGATTTTTATTCTAGATTTTTTTTCTAGATTTTTTTCTAGATTTTTTTTGTAGATTTTTTTTCCAGATTTTTTTCTAGATTTTTTTTGTAGATTTTTTTTCTAGATTTTTTTCTAGATTTTTTTTCTAGATTTTTTTCTAGATTTTTTTTCTAGATTTTTTTTCTAGATTTTTTTTCTAGATTTTTTTCTAGATTTTTTTTCTAGATTTTTTTTGTAGATTTTTTTTCTAGATTTTTTTTCTAGATTTTTTTCTAGATTTTTTTCTAGATTTTTTTTATAGATTTTTTTTCTAGATTTTTTTTCTAGATTTTTTTTCTAGATTTTTTTCTAGATTTTTTTTCTAGATTTTTTTCTAGATTTTTTTTCTAGATTTTTTTTCTAGATTTTTTTCTAGATTTTTTTTCTAGATTTTTTTCTAGATTTTTTTTCTAGATTTTTTTTCTAGATTTTTTTCTAGATTTTTTTTCTAGATTTTTTTTCTAGATTTTTTTTCTAGATTTTTTTCTAGATTTTTTTTGTAGATTTTTTTTCTAGATTTTTTTCTAGATTTTTTTTCTAGATTTTTTTTCTAGATTTTTTTTCTAGATTTTTTTCTAGATTTTTTTTGTAGATTTTTTTTCTAGATTTTTTTCTAGATTTTTTTTTGTAGATTTTTTTTCTAGATTTTTTTTCTAGATTTTTTTCTAGATTTTTTTTCCAGATTTTTTTCTAGATTTTTTTTCTAGATTTTTTTTCTAGATTTTTTTCTAGATTTTTTTCTAGATTTTTTTTCTAGATTTTTTTTCTAGATTTTTTTCTAGATTTTTTTTCTAGATTTTTTTCTAGATTTTTTTCTAGATTTTTTTTCTAGATTTTTTTTCTAGATTTTTTTTGTAGATTTTTTTTCTAAATTTGTTCTAGATTTTTTTTGTAGATTTTTTTTCTAGAATTTTTTTCTAGATTTTTTTCTAGATTTGTTTTCTAGATTTTTTTTCTAGATTTTTTTCTAGATTTTTTTTGTAGATTTTTTTTCCAGATTTTTTTCTAGATTTTTTTTGTAGATTTTTTTTCTAGATTTTTTTTCTAGATTTTTTTCTAGATTTTTATTCTAGATTTTTTTTCTAGATTTTTTTCTAGATTTTTATTCTAGATTTTTTTTCTAGATTTTTTTCTAGCTTTTTTTTGTAGATTTTTTTTCTAGATTTTTTTCTAGATTTTTTTTGTAGATTTTTTTTCTAGATTTTTTTTCTAGATTTTTTTCTAGATTTTTTTTGTAGATTTTTTTTGTAGATTTTTTTTCTAGATTTTTTTCTAGATTTTTATTCTAGATTTTTTTTCTAGATTTTTTTCTAGATTTTTTTTGTAGATTTTTTTTCCAGATTTTTTTCTAGATTTTTTTTGTAGATTTTTTTTCTAGATTTTTTTCTAGATTTTTTTTCTAGATTTTTTTCTAGATTTTTTTTCTAGATTTTTTTTCTAGATTTTTTTTCCAGATTTTTTTCTAGATTTTTTTTCTAGATTTTTTTTGTAGATTTTTTTTCTAGATTTTTTTTCTAGATTTTTTTTCTAGATTTTTTTCTAGATTTTTTTTCTAGATTTTTTTTCTAGATTTTTTTTCTAGATTTTTTTCTAGATTTTTTTTTGTAGATTTTTTTTCTAGATTTTTTTTCTAAATTTGTTCTAGATTTTTTTTGTAGATTTTTTTTCTAGAATTTTTTTCTAGATTTTTTTCTAGATTTTTTTTCTAGATTTTTTTTCTAGATTTTTTTCTAGATTTTTTTTGTAGATTTTTTTTCCAGATTTTTTTCTAGATTTTTTTTGTAGATTTTTTTTCTAGATTTTTTTCTAGATTTTTATTCTAGATTTTTTTTCTAGATTTTTTTCTAGATTTTTTTTGTAGATTTTTTTTCCAGATTTTTTTCTAGCTTTTTTTTGTAGATTTTTTTTCTAGATTTTTTTCTAGATTTTTTTTCTAGATTTTTTTTCTAGATTTTTTTCTAGATTTTTTTTCTAGATTTTTTCTAGATTTTTTTTCTAGATTTTTTTCTAGATTTTTTTTGTAGATTTTTTTTCCAGATTTTTTTCTAGATTTTTTTTGTAGATTTTTTTTCTAGATTTTTTTCTAGATTTTTTTTCTAGATTTTTTTTCTAGATTTTTTTTCTAGATTTTTTTCTAGATTTTTTTTGTAGATTTTTTTTGTAGATTTTTTTTGTAGATTTTTTTCTAGATTTTTATTCTAGATTTTTTTTCTAGATTTTTTTCTAGATTTTTTTTGTAGATTTTTTTTCCAGATTTTTTTCTAGATTTTTTTTGTAGATTTTTTTTCTAGATTTTTTTCTAGATTTTTTTTCTAGATTTTTTTCTAGATTTTTTTTCTAGATTTTTTTTCTAGATTTTTTTTCCAGATTTTTTTCTAGATTTTTTTTCTAGATTTTTTTTGTAGATTTTTTTTCTAGATTTTTTTTCTAGATTTTTTTTCTAGATTTTTTTCTAGATTTTTTTTCTAGATTTTTTTTCTAGATTTTTTTTCTAGATTTTTTTTGTAGATTTTTTTTCTAGAATTTTTTTCTAGATTTTTTTCTAGATTTTTTTTCTAGATTTTTTTTCTAGATTTTTTTCTAGATTTTTTTTGTAGATTTTTTTTCCAGATTTTTTTCTAGATTTTTTTTGTAGATTTTTTTTCAAGATTTTTTTCTAGATTTTTATTCTAGATTTTTTTTCTAGATTTTTTTCTAGATTTTTTTTGTAGATTTTTTTTCCAGATTTTTTTCTAGCTTTTTTTTGTAGCTTTTTTTTCTAGATTTTTTTCTAGATTTTTTTTCTAGATTTTTTTTCTAGATTTTTTTCTAGATTTTTTTTCTAGATTTTTTCTAGATTTTTTTTCTAGATTTTTTTTCTAGATTTTTTTCTAGATTTTATTTCTAGATTTTTTTTCTAGATTTTTTTTCTAGATTTTTTTCTAGATTTTTTTTCTAGATTTTTATTCTAGATTTTTTTTCTAGATTTTTTTCTAGATTTTTTTTGTAGATTTTTTTTCCAGATTTTTTTCTAGATTTTTTTTGTAGATTTTTTTTCTAGATTTTTTTCTAGATTTTTTTTCTAGATTTTTTTCTAGATTTTTTTTCTAGATTTTTTTTCTAGATTTTTTTTCCAGATTTTTTTCTAGATTTTTTTTCTAGATTTTTTTTGTAGATTTTTTTTCTAGATTTTTTTTCTAGATTTTTTTTCTAGATTTTTTTCTAGATTTTTTTTCTAGATTTTTTTTCTAGATTTTTTTTCTAGATTTTTTTCTAGATTTTTTTTTGTAGATTTTTTTTCTAGATTTTTTTTCTAAATTTGTTCTAGATTTTTTTTGTAGATTTTTTTTCTAGAATTTTTTTCTAGATTTTTTTCTAGATTTTTTTTCTAGATTTTTTTTCTAGATTTTTTTCTAGATTTTTTTTGTAGATTTTTTTTCCAGATTTTTTTCTAGATTTTTTTTGTAGATTTTTTTTCTAGATTTTTTTTCTAGATTTTTTTCTAGATTTTTATTCTAGATTTTTTTTCTAGATTTTTTTGTAGATTTTTTTTGTAGATTTTTTTTCCAGATTTTTTTCTAGCTTTTTTTTGTAGATTTTTTTTCTAGATTTTTTTCTAGATTTTTTTTCTAGATTTTTTTCTAGATTTTTTTTCTAGATTTTTTTCTAGATTTTTTTCTAGATTTTTTTTCTAGATTTTTTTTCTAGATTTTTTTTCTAGATTTTTTTCTAGATTTTTTTTCTAGATTTTTTTCTAGATTTTTTTCTAGATTTTTTTTCTAGATTTTTTTTCTAGATTTTTTTTCTAGATTTTTTTCTAGATTTTTTTCTAGATTTTTTTTCTAGATTTTTTTTCTAGATTTTTTTTCTAGATTTTTTTTCTAGATTTTTTTCTAGATTTTTTTTCTAGATTTTTTTTCTAGATTTTTTTTCTAGATTTTTTTCTAGATTTTTTTTCTAGATTTTTTTCTAGATTTTTTTTCTAGATTTTTTTTCTAGATTTTTTTCTAGATTTTTTTTCTAGATTTTTTTTCTAGATTTTTTTTCTAGATTTTTTTCTAGATTTTTTTTGTAGATTTTTTTTCTAGATTTTTTTCTAGATTTTTTTTCTAGATTTTTTTTCTAGATTTTTTTTCTAGATTTTTTTCTAGATTTTTTTTGTAGATTTTTTTTCTAGATTTTTTTTCTAGATTTTTTTCTAGATTTTTATTCTAGATTTTTTTTCTAGATTTTTTTCTAGATTTTTTTTGTAGATTTTTTTCTAGATTTTTTTTCTAGATTTTTTTTCTAGATTTTTTTTGTAGATTTTTTTTCTAGATTTTTTTTCTAGATTTTTTTCTAGATTTTTATTCTAGATTTTTTTTCTAGATTTTTTTCTAGATTTTTTTTGTAGATTTTTTTCTAGATTTTTTTTCTAGATTTTTTTTCTAGATTTTTTTTCTAGATTTTTTTCTAGATTTTTTTTCTAGATTTTTTTTGTAGATTTTTTTTCTAGATTTTTTTTCTAGATTTTTTTTCTAGATTTTTTTCTAGATTTTTTTTCTAGATTTTTTTTCTAGATTTTTTTTCTAGATTTTTTTCTAGATTTTTTTTTGTAGATTTTTTTTCTAGATTTTTTTTCTAGATTTTTTTCTAGATTTTTTTTCCAGATTTTTTTCTAGATTTTTTTTCTAGATTTTTTTTCTAGATTTTTTTCTAGATTTTTTTCTAGATTTTTTTTCTAGATTTTTTTTCTAGATTTTTTTTCTAGATTTTTTTCTAGATTTTTTTTCTAGATTTTTTTCTAGATTTATTTCTAGATTTATTTTCTAGATTTTTTTCTAGATTTTTTTTGTAGATTTGTTTTCTAAATTTGCTCTAGATTTTTTTTGTAGATTTTTTTTCTATAATTTTTTTCTAGATTTTTTTCTAGATTTTTTTTCTAGATTTTTTTTCTAGATTTTTTTCTAGATTTTTTTTGTAGATTTTTTTTCTAGATTTTTTTCTAGATTTTTTTTCTAGATTTTTTTTCTAGATTTTTTTTCTAGATTTTTTTGTAGATTTTTTTTGTAGATTTTTTTTGTAGATTTTTTTTATAGATTTTTTTCTAGATTTTTTTTCTAGATTTTTTTTCCAGATTTTTTTCTAGATTTTTTTTGTAGATTTTTTTTGTAGATTTTTTTCTAGATTTTTTTTCTAGATTTTTTTCTAGATTTTTTTTCTAGATTTTTATTCTAGATTTTTTTTCTAGATTTTTTTCTAGATTTTTTTTGTAGATTTTTTTTCCAGATTTTTTTCTAGATTTTTTTTGTAGATTTTTTTTCTAGATTTTTTTCTAGATTTTTTTTCTAGATTTTTTTCTAGATTTTTTTTCTAGATTTTTTTTCTAGATTTTTTCTAGATTTTTTTTCTAGATTTTTTTTCTAGATTTTTTTCTAGATTATTTTCTAGATTTTTTTTCTAGATTTTTTTTCTAGATTTTTTTTGTAGATTTTTTTTCTAAATTTGTTCTAGATTTTTTTTGTAGATTTTTTTTCTAGAATTTTTTTCTAGATTTTTTTCTAGATTTTTTTTCTAGATTTTTTTTCTAGATTTTTTTCTAGATTTTTTTTGTAGATTTTTTTTCTAGATTTTTTTCTAGATTTTTTTTCTAGATTTTTTTTCTAGATTTTTTTTCTAGATTTTTTTGTAGATTTTTTTTGTAGATTTTTTTTGTAGATTTTTTTTATAGATTTTTTTCTAGATTTTTTTTCTAGATTTTTTTTCCAGATTTTTTTCTAGATTTTTTTTGTAGATTTTTTTTGTAGATTTTTTTTCTAGATTTTTTTTCTAGATTTTTTTCTAGATTTTATTTCTAGATGATTTTTCTAGATTTTTTTTCTAGATTTTTTTCTAGATTTTTTTTCTAGATTTTTTTTCTAGATTTTTTTTCTAGATTTTTTTTCTAGATTTTTTTTCTAGATTTTTTTCTAGATTTTTTTTCTAGATTTTTTTTCTAGATTTTTTTTCTAGATTTTTTTCTAGATTTTTTTTCTAGATTTTTTTCTAGATTTTTTTTCTAGATTTTTTTTCTAGATTTTTTTTCTAGATTTTTTTCTAGATTTTTTTTCTAGATTTCTTTTCTAGATTTTTTTTCTAGATTTTTTTCTAGATTTTTTTTCTAGATTTTTTTTCTAGATTTTTTTTCTAGATTTTTTTCTAGATTTTTTTTGTAGATTTTTTTTCTAGATTTTCTTCCAGATTTTTTTCTAGATTTTTTTCTAGATTTTTTTCTAGATTTTTTTTCTAGATTTTTTTTCTAGATTTTTTTCTAGATTTTTTTTCTAGATTTTTTTTCTAGATTTTTTTTCTAGATTTTTTTCTAGATTTTTTTTGTAGATTTTTTTTCTAGATTTTCTTCCAGATTTTTTTCTAGATTTTTTTCTAGATTTTTTTTCTAGATTTTTTTCTAGATTTTTTTCTAGATTTTTTTTCTAGATTTTTTTTCTAGATTTTTTTTCTAGATTTTTTTTCTAGATTTTTTTCTAGATTTTTTTTCTAGATTTTTTTCTAGATTTTTTTTCTAGATTTTTTTTGTAGATTTTTTTTCCAGATTTTTTTCTAGATTTTTTTTCTAGATTTTTTTTCTAGATTTTTTTCTAGATTTTTTTTCTAGATTTTTTTTCTAGATTTTTTTTCTAGATTTTTTTCTAGATTTTTTTTCTAGATTTTTTTTCTAGATTTTTTTCTAGATTTTTTTTCTAGATTTTTTTCTAGATTTTTTTTCTAGATTTTTTTTCTAGATTTTTTTTCTAGATTTTTTTCTAGATTTTTTTTCTAGATTTTTTTTCTAGATTTTTTTTCTAGATTTTTTTCTAGATTTTTTTTCTAGATTTTTTTCTAGATTTTTTTTGTAGATTTTTTTTCTAGATTTTTTTCTAGATTTTTTTTATAGATTTTTTTTCTAGATTTTTTTTCTAGATTTTTTTCTAGATTTTTTTTGTAGATTTTTTTTCTAGATTTTTTTTCTAGATTTTTTTCTAGATTTTTATTCTAGATTTTTTTTCTAGATTTTTTTCTAGATTTTTTTTGTAGATTTTTTTTCCAGATTTTTTTCTAGCTTTTTTTTGTAGATTTTTTTTCTAGATTTTTTTCTAGATTTTTTTTCTAGATTTTTTTTCTAGATTTTTTTCTAGATTTTTTTTCTAGATTTTTTCTAGATTTTTTTTCTAGATTTTTTTTCTAGATTTTTTTCTAGATTTTATTTCTAGATTTTTTTCTAGATTTTTTTTCTAGATTTTTTTCTAGATTTTTTTTCTAGATTTTTTTTCTAGATTTTTTTCTAGATTTTTTTTGTAGATTTTTTTGTAGATTTTCTTCTAGATTTTTTTCTAGATTTTTTTTCTAGATTTTTTTCTAGATTTTTTTTCTAGATTTTTTTTCTAGATTTTTTTTCTAGATTTTTTTCTAGATTTTTTTCTAGATTTTTTTTCTAGATTTTTTTTCTAGATTTTTTTTCTAGATTTTTTTTCTAGATTTTTTTCTAGATTTTTTTTCTAGATTTTTTTCTAGATTTTTTTTCTAGATTTTTTTTCTAGATTTTTTTTCTAGATTTTTTTCTAGATTTTTTTTCTAGATTTTTTTTCTAGATTTTTTTCTAGATTTTTTTTCTAGATTTTTTTCTAGATTTTTTTCTAGATTTTTTTTCTAGATTTTTTTTCTAGATTTTTTTTCTAGATTTTTTTCTAGATTTTTTTCTAGATTTTTTTTCTAGATTTTTTTTCTAGATTTTTTTTCTAGATTTTTTTTCTAGATTTTTTTCTAGATTTTTTTTCTAGATTTTTTTCTAGATTTTTTTCTAGATTTTTTTCTAGATTTTTTTTCTAGATTTTTTTTCTAGATTTTTTTTCTAGATTTTTTTTCTAGATTTTTTTCTAGATTTTTTTTCTAGATTTTTTTCTAGATTTTTTTTCTAGATTTTTTTTCTAGATTTTTTTCTAGATTTTTTTTCTAGATTTTTTTTCTAGATTTTTTTTCTAGATTTTTTTCTAGATTTTTTTTCTAGATTTTTTTCTAGATTTTTTTTCTAGATTTTTTTTCTAGATTTTTTTCTAGATTTTTTTTCTAGATTTTTTTTCTAGATTTTTTTCTAGATTTTTTTTGTAGATTTTTTTGTAGATTTTCTTCTAGATTTTTTTCTAGATTTTTTTTCTAGATTTTTTTCTAGATTTTTTTTGTAGATTTTTTTGTAGATTTTCTTCTAGATTTTTTTCTAGATTTTTTTTCTAGATTTTTTTCTAGATTTTTTTTCTAGATTTTTTTTCTAGATTTTTTTTCTAGATTTTTTTCTAGATTTTTTTCTAGATTTTTTTTCTAGATTTTTTTTCTAGATTTTTTTTCTAGATTTTTTTTCTAGATTTTTTTCTAGATTTTTTTTCTAGATTTTTTTCTAGATTTTTTTTCTAGATTTTTTTTCTAGATTTTTTTTCTAGATTTTTTTCTAGATTTTTTTTCTAGATTTTTTTTCTAGATTTTTTTCTAGATTTTTTTTCTAGATTTTTTTCTAGATTTTTTTCTAGATTTTTTTTCTAGATTTTTTTTCTAGATTTTTTTTCTAGATTTTTTTCTAGATTTTTTTCTAGATTTTTTTTCTAGATTTTTTTTCTAGATTTTTTTTCTAGATTTTTTTTCTAGATTTTTTTCTAGATTTTTTTTCTAGATTTTTTTCTAGATTTTTTTCTAGATTTTTTTCTAGATTTTTTTTCTAGATTTTTTTTCTAGATTTTTTTTCTAGATTTTTTTTCTAGATTTTTTTCTAGATTTTTTTTCTAGATTTTTTTCTAGATTTTTTTTCTAGATTTTTTTTCTAGATTTTTTTCTAGATTTTTTTTCTAGATTTTTTTTCTAGATTTTTTTTCTAGATTTTTTTCTAGATTTTTTTTCTAGATTTTTTTCTAGATTTTTTTTCTAGATTTTTTTTCTAGATTTTTTTCTAGATTTTTTTTCTAGATTTTTTTTCTAGATTTTTTTTCTAGATTTTTTTCTAGATTTGTTTTGTAGATTTTTTTTCTAGATTTTTTTCTAGATTTTTTTTCTAGATTTTTTTTCTAGATTTTTTTTCTAGATTTTTTTTCTAGATTTTTTTCTAGATTTTTATTCTAGATTTTTTTTCTAGATTTTTTTTCTAGATTTTTTTCTAGATTTTTTTTCTAGATTTTTTTTCTAGATTTTTTTCTAGATTTTTTTTCTAGATTTTTTTCTAGATTTTTTTCTAGATTTTTTTTCTAGATTTTTTTTCTAGATTTTTTTTCTAGATTTTTTTCTAGATTTTTTTCTAGATTTTTTTTATAGATTTTTTTTCTAGATTTTTTTTCTAGATTTTTTTCTAGATTTTTTTTCTAGATTTTTTTCTAGATTTTTTTTCTAGATTTTTTTTCTAGATTTTTTTCTAGATTTTTTTTCTAGATTTTTTTTCTAGATTTTTTTTCTAGATTTTTTTCTAGATTTTTTTTCTAGATTTTTTTCTAGATTTTTTTTCTAGATTTTTTTTCTAGATTTTTTTCTAGATTTTTTTTCTAGATTTTTTTTCTAGATTTTTTTTCTAGATTTTTTTCTAGATTTTTTTTGTAGATTTTTTTTCTAGATTTTTTTCTAGATTTTTTTTCTAGATTTTTTTTCTAGATTTTTTTTCTAGATTTTTTTCTAGATTTTTTTTGTAGATTTTTTTTCTAGATTTTTTTTCTAGATTTTTTTCTAGATTTTTATTCTAGATTTTTTTTCTAGATTTTTTTCTAGATTTTTTTTGTAGATTTTTTTTCCAGATTTTTTTCTAGATTTTTTTTGTAGATTTTTTTTCTAGATTTTTTTCTAGATTTTTTTTCTAGATTTTTTTCTAGATTTTTTTTCTAGATTTTTTTTCTAGATTTTTTTTCTAGATTTTTTTCTAGATTTTTTTTCTAGATTTTTTTTGTAGATTTTTTTTCTAGATTTTTTTTCTAGATTTTTTTCTAGATTTTTTTCTAGATTTTTTTTATAGATTTTTTTTCTAGATTTTTTTTCTAGATTTTTTTCTAGATTTTTTTCTAGATTTTTTTTCTAGATTTTTTTTCTAGATTTTTTTTCTAGATTTTTTTCTAGATTTTTTTCTAGATTTTTTTTCTAGATTTTTTTTCTAGATTTTTTTTCTAGATTTTTTTTCTAGATTTTTTTCTAGATTTTTTTTCTAGATTTTTTTCTAGATTTTTTTCTAGATTTTTTTCTAGATTTTTTTTCTAGATTTTTTTTCTAGATTTTTTTTCTAGATTTTTTTTCTAGATTTTTTTCTAGATTTTTTTTCTAGATTTTTTTCTAGATTTTTTTTCTAGATTTTTTTTCTAGATTTTTTTCTAGATTTTTTTTCTAGATTTTTTTTCTAGATTTTTTTTCTAGATTTTTTTCTAGATTTTTTTTCTAGATTTTTTTCTAGATTTTTTTTCTAGATTTTTTTTCTAGATTTTTTTCTAGATTTTTTTTCTAGATTTTTTTTCTAGATTTTTTTTCTAGATTTTTTTCTAGATTTGTTTTGTAGATTTTTTTTCTAGATTTTTTTCTAGATTTTTTTTCTAGATTTTTTTTCTAGATTTTTTTTCTAGATTTTTTTTCTAGATTTTTTTCTAGATTTTTATTCTAGATTTTTTTTCTAGATTTTTTTTCTAGATTTTTTTCTAGATTTTTTTTCTAGATTTTTTTTCTAGATTTTTTTCTAGATTTTTTTTCTAGATTTTTTTCTAGATTTTTTTCTAGATTTTTTTTCTAGATTTTTTTTCTAGATTTTTTTTCTAGATTTTTTTCTAGATTTTTTTCTAGATTTTTTTTATAGATTTTTTTTCTAGATTTTTTTTCTAGATTTTTTTCTAGATTTTTTTTCTAGATTTTTTTCTAGATTTTTTTTCTAGATTTTTTTTCTAGATTTTTTTCTAGATTTTTTTTCTAGATTTTTTTTCTAGATTTTTTTTCTAGATTTTTTTCTAGATTTTTTTTCTAGATTTTTTTCTAGATTTTTTTTCTAGATTTTTTTTCTAGATTTTTTTCTAGATTTTTTTTCTAGATTTTTTTTCTAGATTTTTTTTCTAGATTTTTTTCTAGATTTTTTTTGTAGATTTTTTTTCTAGATTTTTTTCTAGATTTTTTTTCTAGATTTTTTTTCTAGATTTTTTTTCTAGATTTTTTTCTAGATTTTTTTTGTAGATTTTTTTTCTAGATTTTTTTTCTAGATTTTTTTCTAGATTTTTATTCTAGATTTTTTTTCTAGATTTTTTTCTAGATTTTTTTTGTAGATTTTTTTTCCAGATTTTTTTCTAGATTTTTTTTGTAGATTTTTTTTCTAGATTTTTTTCTAGATTTTTTTTCTAGATTTTTTTCTAGATTTTTTTTCTAGATTTTTTTTCTAGATTTTTTTTCTAGATTTTTTTCTAGATTTTTTTTCTAGATTTTTTTTGTAGATTTTTTTTCTAGATTTTTTTTCTAGATTTTTTTCTAGATTTTTTTCTAGATTTTTTTTATAGATTTTTTTTCTAGATTTTTTTTCTAGATTTTTTTTCTAGATTTTTTTCTAGATTTTTTTTCTAGATTTTTTTCTAGATTTTTTTTCTAGATTTTTTTTCTAGATTTTTTTCTAGATTTTTTTTCTAGATTTTTTTCTAGATTTTTTTTCTAGATTTTTTTTCTAGATTTTTTTCTAGATTTTTTTTCTAGATTTTTTTTCTAGATTTTTTTTCTAGATTTTTTTCTAGATTTTTTTTGTAGATTTTTTTTCTAGATTTTTTTCTAGATTTTTTTTCTAGATTTTTTTTCTAGATTTTTTTTCTAGATTTTTTTCTAGATTTTTTTTGTAGATTTTTTTTCTAGATTTTTTTCTAGATTTTTTTTTGTAGATTTTTTTTCTAGATTTTTTTCTAGATTTTTTTTATAGATTTTTTTTCTAGATTTTTTTTCTAGATTTTTTTCTAGATTTTTTTTGTAGATTTTTTTTCTAGATTTTTTTTCTAGATTTTTTTCTAGATTTTTATTCTAGATTTTTTTTCTAGATTTTTTTCTAGATTTTTTTTGTAGATTTTTTTTCCAGATTTTTTTCTAGCTTTTTTTTGTAGATTTTTTTTCTAGATTTTTTTCTAGATTTTTTTTCTAGATTTTTTTTCTAGATTTTTTTCTAGATTTTTTTTCTAGATTTTTTCTAGATTTTTTTTCTAGATTTTTTTTCTAGATTTTTTTCTAGATTTTATTTCTAGATTTTTTTCTAGATTTTTTTTCTAGATTTTTTTCTAGATTTTTTTTCTAGATTTTTTTTCTAGATTTTTTTCTAGATTTTTTTTGTAGATTTTTTTGTAGATTTTCTTCTAGATTTTTTTCTAGATTTTTTTTCTAGATTTTTTTCTAGATTTTTTTTCTAGATTTTTTTTCTAGATTTTTTTTCTAGATTTTTTTCTAGATTTTTTTCTAGATTTTTTTTCTAGATTTTTTTTCTAGATTTTTTTTCTAGATTTTTTTTCTAGATTTTTTTCTAGATTTTTTTTCTAGATTTTTTTCTAGATTTTTTTTCTAGATTTTTTTTCTAGATTTTTTTTCTAGATTTTTTTCTAGATTTTTTTTCTAGATTTTTTTTCTAGATTTTTTTCTAGATTTTTTTTCTAGATTTTTTTCTAGATTTTTTTCTAGATTTTTTTTCTAGATTTTTTTTCTAGATTTTTTTTCTAGATTTTTTTCTAGATTTTTTTCTAGATTTTTTTTCTAGATTTTTTTTCTAGATTTTTTTTCTAGATTTTTTTTCTAGATTTTTTTCTAGATTTTTTTTCTAGATTTTTTTCTAGATTTTTTTCTAGATTTTTTTCTAGATTTTTTTTCTAGATTTTTTTTCTAGATTTTTTTTCTAGATTTTTTTTCTAGATTTTTTTCTAGATTTTTTTTCTAGATTTTTTTCTAGATTTTTTTTCTAGATTTTTTTTCTAGATTTTTTTCTAGATTTTTTTTCTAGATTTTTTTTCTAGATTTTTTTTCTAGATTTTTTTCTAGATTTTTTTTCTAGATTTTTTTCTAGATTTTTTTTCTAGATTTTTTTTCTAGATTTTTTTCTAGATTTTTTTTCTAGATTTTTTTTCTAGATTTTTTTTCTAGATTTTTTTCTAGATTTGTTTTGTAGATTTTTTTTCTAGATTTTTTTCTAGATTTTTTTTCTAGATTTTTTTTCTAGATTTTTTTTCTAGATTTTTTTTCTAGATTTTTTTCTAGATTTTTATTCTAGATTTTTTTTCTAGATTTTTTTTCTAGATTTTTTTCTAGATTTTTTTTCTAGATTTTTTTTCTAGATTTTTTTCTAGATTTTTTTTCTAGATTTTTTTCTAGATTTTTTTTCTAGATTTTTTTTCTAGATTTTTTTCTAGATTTTTTTTCTAGATTTTTTTTCTAGATTTTTTTTCTAGATTTTTTTCTAGATTTTTTTTCTAGATTTTTTTCTAGATTTTTTTTCTAGATTTTTTTTCTAGATTTTTTTCTAGATTTTTTTTCTAGATTTTTTTTCTAGATTTTTTTTCTAGATTTTTTTCTAGATTTTTTTTGTAGATTTTTTTTCTAGATTTTTTTCTAGATTTTTTTTCTAGATTTTTTTTCTAGATTTTTTTTCTAGATTTTTTTCTAGATTTTTTTTGTAGATTTTTTTTCTAGATTTTTTTTCTAGATTTTTTTCTAGATTTTTATTCTAGATTTTTTTTCTAGATTTTTTTCTAGATTTTTTTTGTAGATTTTTTTTCCAGATTTTTTTCTAGATTTTTTTTGTAGATTTTTTTTCTAGATTTTTTTCTAGATTTTTTTTCTAGATTTTTTTCTAGATTTTTTTTCTAGATTTTTTTTCTAGATTTTTTTTCTAGATTTTTTTCTAGATTTTTTTTCTAGATTTTTTTTGTAGATTTTTTTTCTAGATTTTTTTTCTAGATTTTTTTCTAGATTTTTTTCTAGATTTTTTTTATAGATTTTTTTTCTAGATTTTTTTTCTAGATTTTTTTTCTAGATTTTTTTCTAGATTTTTTTTCTAGATTTTTTTCTAGATTTTTTTTCTAGATTTTTTTTCTAGATTTTTTTCTAGATTTTTTTTCTAGATTTTTTTCTAGATTTTTTTTCTAGATTTTTTTTCTAGATTTTTTTCTAGATTTTTTTTCTAGATTTTTTTTCTAGATTTTTTTTCTAGATTTTTTTCTAGATTTTTTTTGTAGATTTTTTTTCTAGATTTTTTTCTAGATTTTTTTTCTAGATTTTTTTTCTAGATTTTTTTTCTAGATTTTTTTCTAGATTTTTTTTGTAGATTTTTTTTCTAGATTTTTTTCTAGATTTTTTTTTGTAGATTTTTTTTCTAGATTTTTTTTCTAGATTTTTTTCTAGATTTTTTTTCCAGATTTTTTTCTAGATTTTTTTTCTAGATTTTTTTTCTAGATTTTTTTCTAGATTTTTTTCTAGATTTTTTTTCTAGATTTTTTTTCTAGATTTTTTTTCTAGATTTTTTTCTAGATTTTTTTTCTAGATTTTTTTCTAGATTTTTTTCTAGATTTTTTTTCTAGATTTTTTTTCTAGATTTTTTTTGTAGATTTTTTTTCTAAATTTGTTCTAGATTTTTTTTGTAGATTTTTTTTCTAGAATTTTTTTCTAGATTTTTTTCTAGATTTTTTTTGTAGATTTTTTTTCTAGATTTTTTTTCTAGATTTTTTTCTAGATTTTTATTCTAGATTTTTTTTCTAGATTTTTTTCTAGATTTTTTTTGTAGATTTTTTTTCTAGATTTTTTTCTAGATTTTTTTTGTAGATTTTTTTTCTAGATTTTTTTTCTAGATTTTTTTCTAGATTTTTTTTGTAGATTTTTTTTCTAGATTTTTTTCTAGATTTTTTTTTGTAGATTTTTTTTCTAGATTTTTTTCTAGATTTTTTTTATAGATTTTTTTTCTAGATTTTTTTTCTAGATTTTTTTCTAGATTTTTTTTGTAGATTTTTTTTCTAGATTTTTTTTCTAGATTTTTTTCTAGATTTTTATTCTAGATTTTTTTTCTAGATTTTTTTCTAGATTTTTTTTGTAGATTTTTTTTCCAGATTTTTTTCTAGCTTTTTTTTGTAGATTTTTTTTCTAGATTTTTTTCTAGATTTTTTTTCTAGATTTTTTTTCTAGATTTTTTTCTAGATTTTTTTTCTAGATTTTTTCTAGATTTTTTTTCTAGATTTTTTTTCTAGATTTTTTTCTAGATTTTATTTCTAGATTTTTTTCTAGATTTTTTTTCTAGATTTTTTTCTAGATTTTTTTTCTAGATTTTTTTTCTAGATTTTTTTCTAGATTTTTTTTGTAGATTTTTTTGTAGATTTTCTTCTAGATTTTTTTCTAGATTTTTTTTCTAGATTTTTTTCTAGATTTTTTTTCTAGATTTTTTTTCTAGATTTTTTTTCTAGATTTTTTTCTAGATTTTTTTCTAGATTTTTTTTCTAGATTTTTTTTCTAGATTTTTTTTCTAGATTTTTTTTCTAGATTTTTTTCTAGATTTTTTTTCTAGATTTTTTTCTAGATTTTTTTTCTAGATTTTTTTTCTAGATTTTTTTTCTAGATTTTTTTCTAGATTTTTTTTCTAGATTTTTTTTCTAGATTTTTTTCTAGATTTTTTTTCTAGATTTTTTTCTAGATTTTTTTCTAGATTTTTTTTCTAGATTTTTTTTCTAGATTTTTTTTCTAGATTTTTTTCTAGATTTTTTTCTAGATTTTTTTTCTAGATTTTTTTTCTAGATTTTTTTTCTAGATTTTTTTTCTAGATTTTTTTCTAGATTTTTTTTCTAGATTTTTTTCTAGATTTTTTTCTAGATTTTTTTCTAGATTTTTTTTCTAGATTTTTTTTCTAGATTTTTTTTCTAGATTTTTTTTCTAGATTTTTTTCTAGATTTTTTTTCTAGATTTTTTTCTAGATTTTTTTTCTAGATTTTTTTTCTAGATTTTTTTCTAGATTTTTTTTCTAGATTTTTTTTCTAGATTTTTTTTCTAGATTTTTTTCTAGATTTTTTTTCTAGATTTTTTTCTAGATTTTTTTTCTAGATTTTTTTTCTAGATTTTTTTCTAGATTTTTTTTCTAGATTTTTTTTCTAGATTTTTTTTCTAGATTTTTTTCTAGATTTGTTTTGTAGATTTTTTTTCTAGATTTTTTTCTAGATTTTTTTTCTAGATTTTTTTTCTAGATTTTTTTTCTAGATTTTTTTTCTAGATTTTTTTCTAGATTTTTATTCTAGATTTTTTTTCTAGATTTTTTTTCTAGATTTTTTTCTAGATTTTTTTTCTAGATTTTTTTTCTAGATTTTTTTCTAGATTTTTTTTCTAGATTTTTTTCTAGATTTTTTTTCTAGATTTTTTTTCTAGATTTTTTTCTAGATTTTTTTTCTAGATTTTTTTTCTAGATTTTTTTTCTAGATTTTTTTCTAGATTTTTTTTCTAGATTTTTTTCTAGATTTTTTTTCTAGATTTTTTTTCTAGATTTTTTTCTAGATTTTTTTTCTAGATTTTTTTTCTAGATTTTTTTTCTAGATTTTTTTCTAGATTTTTTTTGTAGATTTTTTTTCTAGATTTTTTTCTAGATTTTTTTTCTAGATTTTTTTTCTAGATTTTTTTTCTAGATTTTTTTCTAGATTTTTTTTGTAGATTTTTTTTCTAGATTTTTTTTCTAGATTTTTTTCTAGATTTTTATTCTAGATTTTTTTTCTAGATTTTTTTCTAGATTTTTTTTGTAGATTTTTTTTCCAGATTTTTTTCTAGATTTTTTTTGTAGATTTTTTTTCTAGATTTTTTTCTAGATTTTTTTTCTAGATTTTTTTCTAGATTTTTTTTCTAGATTTTTTTTCTAGATTTTTTTTCTAGATTTTTTTCTAGATTTTTTTTCTAGATTTTTTTTGTAGATTTTTTTTCTAGATTTTTTTTCTAGATTTTTTTCTAGATTTTTTTCTAGATTTTTTTTATAGATTTTTTTTCTAGATTTTTTTTCTAGATTTTTTTTCTAGATTTTTTTCTAGATTTTTTTTCTAGATTTTTTTCTAGATTTTTTTTCTAGATTTTTTTTCTAGATTTTTTTCTAGATTTTTTTTCTAGATTTTTTTCTAGATTTTTTTTCTAGATTTTTTTTCTAGATTTTTTTCTAGATTTTTTTTCTAGATTTTTTTTCTAGATTTTTTTTCTAGATTTTTTTCTAGATTTTTTTTGTAGATTTTTTTTCTAGATTTTTTTCTAGATTTTTTTTCTAGATTTTTTTTCTAGATTTTTTTTCTAGATTTTTTTCTAGATTTTTTTTGTAGATTTTTTTTCTAGATTTTTTTCTAGATTTTTTTTTGTAGATTTTTTTTCTAGATTTTTTTTCTAGATTTTTTTCTAGATTTTTTTTCCAGATTTTTTTCTAGATTTTTTTTCTAGATTTTTTTTCTAGATTTTTTTCTAGATTTTTTTCTAGATTTTTTTTCTAGATTTTTTTTCTAGATTTTTTTTCTAGATTTTTTTCTAGATTTTTTTTCTAGATTTTTTTCTAGATTTTTTTCTAGATTTTTTTTCTAGATTTTTTTTCTAGATTTTTTTTGTAGATTTTTTTTCTAAATTTGTTCTAGATTTTTTTTGTAGATTTTTTTTCTAGAATTTTTTTCTAGATTTTTTTCTAGATTTTTTTTGTAGATTTTTTTTCTAGATTTTTTTTCTAGATTTTTTTCTAGATTTTTATTCTAGATTTTTTTTCTAGATTTTTTTCTAGATTTTTTTTGTAGATTTTTTTTCTAGATTTTTTTCTAGATTTTTTTTGTAGATTTTTTTTCTAGATTTTTTTCTAGATTTTTTTTCTAGATTTTTTTTCTAGATTTTTTTTCTAGATTTTTTTCTAGATTTTTTTTGTAGATTTTTTTTCTAGATTTTTTTTCTAGATTTTTTTCTAGATTTTTATTCTAGATTTTTTTTCTAGATTTTTTTCTAGATTTTTTTTGTAGATTTTTTTTCCAGATTTTTTTCTAGATTTTTTTTGTAGATTTTTTTTCTAGATTTTTTTCTAGATTTTTTTTCTAGATTTTTTTCTAGATTTTTTTTCTAGATTTTTTTTCTAGATTTTTTTTCTAGATTTTTTTCTAGATTTTTTTTCTAGATTTTTTTTGTAGATTTTTTTTCTAGATTTTTTTTCTAGATTTTTTTCTAGATTTTTTTCTAGATTTTTTTTATAGATTTTTTTTCTAGATTTTTTTTCTAGATTTTTTTTCTAGATTTTTTTCTAGATTTTTTTTCTAGATTTTTTTCTAGATTTTTTTTCTAGATTTTTTTTCTAGATTTTTTTCTAGATTTTTTTTCTAGATTTTTTTCTAGATTTTTTTTCTAGATTTTTTTTCTAGATTTTTTTCTAGATTTTTTTTCTAGATTTTTTTTCTAGATTTTTTTTCTAGATTTTTTTCTAGATTTTTTTTGTAGATTTTTTTTCTAGATTTTTTTCTAGATTTTTTTTCTAGATTTTTTTTCTAGATTTTTTTTCTAGATTTTTTTCTAGATTTTTTTTGTAGATTTTTTTTCTAGATTTTTTTCTAGATTTTTTTTTGTAGATTTTTTTTCTAGATTTTTTTTCTAGATTTTTTTCTAGATTTTTTTTCCAGATTTTTTTCTAGATTTTTTTTCTAGATTTTTTTTCTAGATTTTTTTCTAGATTTTTTTCTAGATTTTTTTTCTAGATTTTTTTTCTAGATTTTTTTTCTAGATTTTTTTCTAGATTTTTTTTCTAGATTTTTTTCTAGATTTTTTTCTAGATTTTTTTTCTAGATTTTTTTTCTAGATTTTTTTTGTAGATTTTTTTTCTAAATTTGTTCTAGATTTTTTTTGTAGATTTTTTTTCTAGAATTTTTTTCTAGATTTTTTTCTAGATTTGTTTTCTAGATTTTTTTCTCGATTTTTTTCTAGATTTTTTTTGTAGATTTTTTTTCCAGATTTTTTTCTAGATTTTTTTTGTAGATTTTTTTTCTAGATTTTTTTTCTAGATTTTTTTCTAGATTTTTATTCTAGATTTTTTTTCTAGATTTTTTTCTAGATTTTTTTTGTAGATTTTTTTTCCAGATTTTTTTCTAGCTTTTTTTTGTAGATTTTTTTTCTAGATTTTTTTTCTAGATTTTTTTCTAGATTTTTTTTGTAGATTTTTTTTGTAGATTTTTTTTCTAGATTTTTTTCTAGATTTTTATTCTAGATTTTTTTTCTAGATTTTTTTCTAGATTTTTTTTGTAGATTTTTTTTCCAGATTTTTTTCTAGATTTTTTTTGTAGATTTTTTTTCTAGATTTTTTTCTAGATTTTTTTTCTAGATTTTTTTCTAGATTTTTTTTCTAGATTTTTTTTCTAGATTTTTTTTCCAGATTTTTTTCTAGATTTTTTTTCTAGATTTTTTTTGTAGATTTTTTTTCTAGATTTTTTTTCTAGATTTTTTTTCTAGATTTTTTTCTAGATTTTTTTTCTAGATTTTTTTTCTAGATTTTTTTTCTAGATTTTTTTCTAGATTTTTTTTTGTAGATTTTTTTTCTAGATTTTTTTTCTAAATTTGTTCTAGATTTTTTTTGTAGATTTTTTTTCTAGAATTTTTTTCTAGATTTTTTTCTAGATTTTTTTTCTAGATTTTTTTTCTAGATTTTTTTCTAGATTTTTTTTGTAGATTTTTTTTCCAGATTTTTTTCTAGATTTTTTTTGTAGATTTTTTTTCTAGATTTTTTTCTAGATTTTTATTCTAGATTTTTTTTCTAGATTTTTTTCTAGATTTTTTTTGTAGATTTTTTTTCCAGATTTTTTTCTAGCTTTTTTTTGTAGATTTTTTTTCTAGATTTTTTTCTAGATTTTTTTTCTAGATTTTTTTTCTAGATTTTTTTCTAGATTTTTTTTCTAGATTTTTTCTAGATTTTTTTTCTAGATTTTTTTCTAGATTTTTTTTGTAGATTTTTTTTCCAGATTTTTTTCTAGATTTTTTTTGTAGATTTTTTTTCTAGATTTTTTTCTAGATTTTTTTTCTAGATTTTTTTTCTAGATTTTTTTTCTAGATTTTTTTCTAGATTTTTTTTGTAGATTTTTTTTGTAGATTTTTTTTCTAGATTTTTTTCTAGATTTTTATTCTAGATTTTTTTTCTAGATTTTTTTCTAGATTTTTTTTGTAGATTTTTTTTCCAGATTTTTTTCTAGATTTTTTTTGTAGATTTTTTTTCTAGATTTTTTTCTAGATTTTTTTTCTAGATTTTTTTCTAGATTTTTTTTCTAGATTTTTTTTCTAGATTTTTTTTCCAGATTTTTTTCTAGATTTTTTTTCTAGATTTTTTTTGTAGATTTTTTTTCTAGATTTTTTTTCTAGATTTTTTTTCTAGATTTTTTTTCTAGATTTTTTTCTAGATTTGTTTTTGTAGATTTTTTTTCTAGATTTTTTTTCTAAATTTGTTCTAGATTTTTTTTGTAGATTTTTTTTCTAGAATTTTTTTCTAGATTTTTTTCTAGATTTTTTTTCTAGATTTTTTTTCTAGATTTTTTTCTAGATTTTTTTTGTAGATTTTTTTTCCAGATTTTTTTCTAGATTTTTTTTGTAGATTTTTTTTCTAGATTTTTTTCTAGATTTTTATTCTAGATTTTTTTTCTAGATTTTTTTCTAGATTTTTTTTGTAGATTTTTTTTCCAGATTTTTTTCTAGCTTTTTTTTGTAGATTTTTTTTCTAGATTTTTTTCTAGATTTTTTTTCTAGATTTTTTTTCTAGATTTTTTTCTAGATTTTTTTTCTAGATTTTTTCTAGATTTTTTTTCTAGATTTTTTTTCTAGATTTTTTTCTAGATTTTATTTCTAGATTTTTTTTCTAGATTTTTTTTCTAGATTTTTTTCTAGATTTTTTTTCTAGATTTTTATTCTAGATTTTTTTTCTAGATTTTTTTCTAGATTTTTTTTGTAGATTTTTTTTCCAGATTTTTTTCTAGATTTTTTTTGTAGATTTTTTTTCTAGATTTTTTTCTAGATTTTTTTTCTAGATTTTTTTCTAGATTTTTTTTCTAGATTTTTTTTCTAGATTTTTTTTCCAGATTTTTTTCTAGATTTTTTTTCTAGATTTTTTTTGTAGATTTTTTTTCTAGATTTTTTTTCTAGATTTTTTTTCTAGATTTTTTTCTAGATTTTTTTTCTAGATTTTTTTCTAGATTTTTTTTCTAGATTTTTTTTCTAGATTTTTTTCTAGATTTTTTTTCTAGATTTTTTTCTAGATTTTTTTTCTAGATTTTTTTTCTAGATTTTTTTCTAGATTTTTTTTCTAGATTTTTTTTCTAGATTTTTTTCTAGATTTTTTTCTAGATTTTTTTTGTAGATTTTTTTTCTAGATTTTTTTCTAGATTTTTTTTCTAGATTTTTTTTCTAGATTTTTTTTCTAGATTTTTTTCTAGATTTTTTTTGTAGATTTTTTTTCTAGATTTTTTTCTAGATTTTTTTTTGTAGATTTTTTTTCTAGATTTTTTTTCTAGATTTTTTTCTAGATTTTTTTTCCAGATTTTTTTCTAGATTTTTTTTCTAGATTTTTTTTCTAGATTTTTTTCTAGATTTTTTTCTAGATTTTTTTTCTAGATTTTTTTTCTAGATTTTTTTTCTAGATTTTTTTCTCGATTTTTTTTCTAGATTTTTTTCTAGATTTTTTTCTAGATTTTTTTTCTAGATTTTTTTTCTAGATTTTTTTTGTAGATTTTTTTTCTAAATTTGTTCTAGATTTTTTTTGTAGATTTTTTTTCTAGAATTTTTTTCTAGATTTTTTTCTAGATTTGTTTTCTAGATTTTTTTCTCGATTTTTTTCTAGATTTTTTTTGTAGATTTTTTTTCCAGATTTTTTTCTAGATTTTTTTTGTAGATTTTTTTTCTAGATTTTTTTTCTAGATTTTTTTCTAGATTTTTATTCTAGATTTTTTTTCTAGATTTTTTTCTAGATTTTTTTTGTAGATTTTTTTTCCAGATTTTTTTCTAGCTTTTTTTTGTAGATTTTTTTTCTAGATTTTTTTTCTAGATTTTTTTCTAGATTTTTTTTGTAGATTTTTTTTGTAGATTTTTTTTCTAGATTTTTTTCTAGATTTTTATTCTAGATTTTTTTTCTAGATTTTTTTCTAGATTTTTTTTGTAGATTTTTTTTCCAGATTTTTTTCTAGATTTTTTTTGTAGATTTTTTTTCTAGATTTTTTTCTAGATTTTTTTTCTAGATTTTTTTCTAGATTTTTTTTCTAGATTTTTTTTCTAGATTTTTTTTCCAGATTTTTTTCTAGATTTTTTTTCTAGATTTTTTTTGTAGATTTTTTTTCTAGATTTTTTTTCTAGATTTTTTTTCTAGATTTTTTTCTAGATTTTTTTTCTAGATTTTTTTTCTAGATTTTTTTTCTAGATTTTTTTCTAGATTTTTTTTTGTAGATTTTTTTTCTAGATTTTTTTTCTAAATTTGTTCTAGATTTTTTTTGTAGATTTTTTTTCTAGAATTTTTTTCTAGATTTTTTTCTAGATTTTTTTTCTAGATTTTTTTTCTAGATTTTTTTCTAGATTTTTTTTGTAGATTTTTTTTCCAGATTTTTTTCTAGATTTTTTTTGTAGATTTTTTTTCTAGATTTTTTTCTAGATTTTTATTCTAGATTTTTTTTCTAGATTTTTTTCTAGATTTTTTTTGTAGATTTTTTTTCCAGATTTTTTTCTAGCTTTTTTTTGTAGATTTTTTTTCTAGATTTTTTTCTAGATTTTTTTTCTAGATTTTTTTTCTAGATTTTTTTCTAGATTTTTTTTCTAGATTTTTTCTAGATTTTTTTTCTAGATTTTTTTCTAGATTTTTTTTGTAGATTTTTTTTCCAGATTTTTTTCTAGATTTTTTTTGTAGATTTTTTTTCTAGATTTTTTTCTAGATTTTTTTTGTAGATTTTTTTTCCAGATTTTTTTCTAGATTTTTTTTGTAGATTTTTTTTCTAGATTTTTTTCTAGATTTTTTTTCTAGATTTTTTTCTAGATTTTTTTTCTAGATTTTTTTTCTAGATTTTTTTTCTAGATTTTTTTCTAGATTTTTTTTCTAGATTTTTTTTGTAGATTTTTTTTCTAGATTTTTTTTCTAGATTTTTTTTCTAGATTTTTTTCTAGATTTTTTTTCTAGATTTTTTTTCTAGATTTTTTTTCTAGATTTTTTTCTAGATTTTTTTTTGTAGATTTTTTTTCTAGATTTTTTTTCTAGATTTTTTTCTAGATTTTTTTTCCAGATTTTTTTCTAGATTTTTTTTCTAGATTTTTTTTCTAGATTTTTTTCTAGATTTTTTTTCTAGATTTTTTTCTAGATTTTTTTTCTAGATTTTTTTTGTAGATTTTTTTTCTAGATTTTTTTTCTAGATTTTTTTTCTAGATTTTTTTCTAGATTTTTTTTCTAGATTTTTTTTCTAGATTTTTTTTCTAGATTTTTTTCTAGATTTTTTTTTGTAGATTTTTTTTCTAGATTTTTTTTCTAGATTTTTTTCTAGATTTTTTTTCCAGATTTTTTTCTAGATTTTTTTTCTAGATTTTTTTTCTAGATTTTTTTCTAGATTTTTTTCTAGATTTTTTTTCTAGATTTTTTTTCTAGATTTTTTTTCTAGATTTTTTTCTAGATTTTTTTTCTAGATTTTTTTCTAGATTTTTTTCTAGATTTTTTTTCTAGATCTTTTTCTAGATTTTTTTTGTAGATTTTTTTTCTAAATTTGCTCTAGATTTTTTTTGTAGATTTTTTTTCTAGAATTTTTTTCTAGATTTTTTTCTAGATTTTTTTTCTAGATTTTTTTTCTAGATTTTTTTCTAGATTTTTTTTGTAGATTTTTTTTCTAGATTTTTTTCTAGATTTTTTTCTAGATTTTTTTTCTAGATTTTTTTTCTAGATTTTTTTGTAGATTTTTTTTGTAGATTTTTTTTGTAGATTTTTTTTATAGATTTTTTTCTAGATTTTTTTTCTAGATTTTTTTTCCAGATTTTTTTCTAGATTTTTTTTGTAGATTTTTTTTGTAGATTTTTTTCTAGATTTTTTTTCTAGATTTTTTTCTAGATTTTTTTTCTAGATTTTTATTCTAGATTTTTTTTCTAGATTTTTTTCTAGATTTTTTTTGTAGATTTTTTTTCCAGATTTTTTTCTAGATTTTTTTTGTAGATTTTTTTTCTAGATTTTTTTCTAGATTTTTTTTCTAGATTTTTTTCTAGATTTTTTTTCTAGATTTTTTTTCTAGATTTTTTCTAGATTTTTTTTCTAGATTTTTTTTCTAGATTTTTTTCTAGATTTTATTTCTAGATTTTTTTTCTAGATTTTTTTTCTAGATTTTTTTCTAGATTTTTTTTCTAGATTTTTTTTCTAGATTTTTTTTCTAGATTTTTTTCTAGATTTTTTTTGTAGATTTTTTTTGTAGATTTTCTTCTAGATTTTTTTCTAGATTTTTTTTCTAGATTTTTTTCTAGATTTTTTTTCTAGATTTTTTTTCTAGATTTTTTTTCTAGATTTTTTTCTAGATTTTTTTCTAGATTTTTTTTCTAGATTTTTTTTCTAGATTTTTTTTCTAGATTTTTTTTCCTAGATTTTTTTCTAGATTTTTTTTCTAGATTTTTTTCTAGATTTTTTTTCTAGATTTTTTTTCTAGATTTTTTTTCTAGATTTTTTTCTAGATTTTTTTTCTAGATTTTTTTTCTAGATTTTTTTTCTAGATTTTTTTCTAGATTTTTTTTCTAGATTTTTTTCTAGATTTTTTTCTAGATTTTTTTTCTAGATTTTTTTTCTAGATTTTTTTTCTAGATTTTTTTCTAGATTTTTTTCTAGATTTTTTTTCTAGATTTTTTTTCTAGATTTTTTTTCTAGATTTTTTTTCTAGATTTTTTTCTAGATTTTTTTTCTAGATTTTTTTTCTAGATTTTTTTTCTAGATTTTTTTCTAGATTTTTTTTCTAGATTTTTTTCTAGATTTTTTTTCTAGATTTTTTTTCTAGATTTTTTTCTAGATTTTTTTTGTAGATTTTTTTTCTAGATTTTTTTCTAGATTTTTTTTCTAGATTTTTTTTCTAGATTTTTTTTCTAGATTTTTTTCTAGATTTTTTTTGTAGATTTTTTTTCTAGATTTTTTTTCTAGATTTTTTTCTAGATTTTTATTCTAGATTTTTTTTCTAGATTTTTTTCTAGATTTTTTTTGTAGATTTTTTTTCCAGATTTTTTTCTAGATTTTTTTTGTAGATTTTTTTTCTAGATTTTTTTCTAGATTTTTTTTCTAGATTTTTTTCTAGATTTTTTTTCTAGATTTTTTTTCTAGATTTTTTTTCTAGATTTTTTTCTAGATTTTTTTTCTAGATTTTTTTTGTAGATTTTTTTTCTAGATTTTTTTTCTAGATTTTTTTTCTAGATTTTTTTCTAGATTTTTTTTCTAGATTTTTTTTCTAGATTTTTTTTCTAGATTTTTTTCTAGATTTTTTTTTGTAGATTTTTTTTCTAGATTTTTTTTCTAGATTTTTTTCTAGATTTTTTTTCCAGATTTTTTTCTAGATTTTTTTTCTAGATTTTTTTTCTAGATTTTTTTCTAGATTTTTTTCTAGATTTTTTTTCTAGATTTTTTTTCTAGATTTTTTTTCTAGATTTTTTTCTAGATTTTTTTTCTAGATTTTTTTCTAGATTTTTTTCTAGATTTTTTTTCTAGATTTTTTTCTAGATTTTTTTTGTAGATTTTTTTTCTAAATTTGTTCTAGATTTTTTTTGTAGATTTTTTTTCTAGAATTTTTTTCTAGATTTTTTTCTAGATTTTTTTTCTAGATTTTTTTTCTAGATTTTTTTCTAGATTTTTTTTGTAGATTTTTTTTCTAGATTTTTTTTCTAGATTTTTTTGTAGATTTTTTTTGTAGATTTTTTTTGTAGATTTTTTTTATAGATTTTTTTCTAGATTTTTTTTCTAGATTTTTTTTCCAGATTTTTTTCTAGATTTTTTTTGTAGATTTTTTTTGTAGATTTTTTTCTAGATTTTTTTTCTAGATTTTTTTCTAGATTTTTTTTCTAGATTTTTATTCTAGATTTTTTTTCTAGATTTTTTTCTAGATTTTTTTTGTAGATTTTTTTTCCAGATTTTTTTCTAGATTTTTTTTCTAGATTTTTTTTCTAGATTTTTTTCTAGATTTTTTTTCTAGATTTTTTTTCTAGATTTTTTTTCTAGATTTTTTTCTAGATTTTTTTTCTAGATTTTTTTTGTAGATTTTTTTTCTAGATTTTTTTTCTAGATTTTTTTTCTAGATTTTTTTCTAGATTTTTTTTCTAGATTTTTTTTCTAGATTTTTTTTCTAGATTTTTTTCTAGATTTTTTTTTGTAGATTTTTTTTCTAGATTTTTTTTCTAGATTTTTTTCTAGATTTTTTTTCCAGATTTTTTTCTAGATTTTTTTTCTAGATTTTTTTTCTAGATTTTTTTCTAGATTTTTTTCTAGATTTTTTTTCTAGATTTTTTTTCTAGATTTTTTTTCTAGATTTTTTTCTAGATTTTTTTTCTAGATTTTTTTCTAGATTTTTTTCTAGATTTTTTTTCTAGATTTTTTTTCTAGATTTTTTTTGTAGATTTTTTTTCTAAATTTGTTCTAGATTTTTTTTGTAGATTTTTTTTGTAGAATTTTTTTCTAGATTTTTTTCTAGATTTTTTTTGTAGATTTTTTTTGTAGATTTTTTTCTAGATTTTTTTTCTAGATTTTTTTTCTAGATTTTTTTTCTAGATTTTTTTGTAGATTTTTTTTGTAGATTTTTTTTGTAGATTTTTTTTATAGATTTTTTTCTAGATTTTTTTTCTAGATTTTTTTTCCAGATTTTTTTCTAGATTTTTTTTGTAGATTTTTTTTGTAGATTTTTTTCTAGATTTTTTTTCTAGATTTTTTTCTAGATTTTTTTTCTAGATTTTTTTTCTAGATTTTTTTTCTAGATTTTTTTCTAGATTTTTTTCTAGATTTTTTTCTAGATTTTTTTTCTAGATTTTTTTTCTAGATTTTTTTTCTAGATTTTTTTTCTAGATTTTTTTCTAGATTTTTTTTCTAGATTTTTTTTCTAGATTTTTTTTCTAGATTTTTTTTCTAGATTTTTTTCTAGATTTTTTTTGTAGATTTTTTTTCCAGATTTTTTTCTAGATTTTTTTTGTAGATTTTTTTTCTAGATTTTTTTTCTAGATTTTTTTCTAGATTTTTATTCTAGATTTTTTTTCTAGATTTTTTTCTAGATTTTTTTTGTAGATTTTTTTTCCAGATTTTTTTCTAGCTTTTTTTTGTAGATTTTTTTTCTAGATTTTTTTTCTAGATTTTTTTCTAGATTTTTTTTGTAGATTTTTTTTGTAGATTTTTTTTCTAGATTTTTTTCTAGATTTTTATTCTAGATTTTTTTTCTAGATTTTTTTCTAGATTTTTTTTGTAGATTTTTTTTCCAGATTTTTTTCTAGATTTTTTTTGTAGATTTTTTTTCTAGATTTTTTTCTAGATTTTTTTTCTAGATTTTTTTCTAGATTTTTTTTCTAGATTTTTTTTCTAGATTTTTTTTCCAGATTTTTTTCTAGATTTTTTTTCTAGATTTTTTTTGTAGATTTTTTTTCTAGATTTTTTTTCTAGATTTTTTTTCTAGATTTTTTTCTAGATTTTTTTTCTAGATTTTTTTTCTAGATTTTTTTTCTAGATTTTTTTCTAGATTTTTTTTTGTAGATTTTTTTTCTAGATTTTTTTTCTAAATTTGTTCTAGATTTTTTTTGTAGATTTTTTTTCTAGAATTTTTTTCTAGATTTTTTTCTAGATTTTTTTTCTAGATTTTTTTTCTAGATTTTTTTCTAGATTTTTTTTGTAGATTTTTTTTCCAGATTTTTTTCTAGATTTTTTTTGTAGATTTTTTTTCTAGATTTTTTTCTAGATTTTTATTCTAGATTTTTTTTCTAGATTTTTTTCTAGATTTTTTTTGTAGATTTTTTTTCCAGATTTTTTTCTAGCTTTTTTTTGTAGATTTTTTTTCTAGATTTTTTTCTAGATTTTTTTTCTAGATTTTTTTTCTAGATTTTTTTCTAGATTTTTTTTCTAGATTTTTTCTAGATTTTTTTTCTAGATTTTTTTCTAGATTTTTTTTGTAGATTTTTTTTCCAGATTTTTTTCTAGATTTTTTTTGTAGATTTTTTTTCTAGATTTTTTTCTAGATTTTTTTTGTAGATTTTTTTTCCAGATTTTTTTCTAGATTTTTTTTGTAGATTTTTTTTCTAGATTTTTTTCTAGATTTTTTTTCTAGATTTTTTTCTAGATTTTTTTTCTAGATTTTTTTTCTAGATTTTTTTTCTAGATTTTTTTCTAGATTTTTTTTCTAGATTTTTTTTGTAGATTTTTTTTCTAGATTTTTTTTCTAGATTTTTTTTCTAGATTTTTTTCTAGATTTTTTTTCTAGATTTTTTTTCTAGATTTTTTTTCTAGATTTTTTTCTAGATTTTTTTTTGTAGATTTTTTTTCTAGATTTTTTTTCTAGATTTTTTTCTAGATTTTTTTTCCAGATTTTTTTCTAGATTTTTTTTCTAGATTTTTTTTCTAGATTTTTTTCTAGATTTTTTTTCTAGATTTTTTTCTAGATTTTTTTTCTAGATTTTTTTTGTAGATTTTTTTTCTAGATTTTTTTTCTAGATTTTTTTTCTAGATTTTTTTCTAGATTTTTTTTCTAGATTTTTTTTCTAGATTTTTTTTCTAGATTTTTTTCTAGATTTTTTTTTGTAGATTTTTTTTCTAGATTTTTTTTCTAGATTTTTTTCTAGATTTTTTTTCCAGATTTTTTTCTAGATTTTTTTTCTAGATTTTTTTTCTAGATTTTTTTCTAGATTTTTTTCTAGATTTTTTTTCTAGATTTTTTTTCTAGATTTTTTTTCTAGATTTTTTTCTAGATTTTTTTTCTAGATTTTTTTCTAGATTTTTTTCTAGATTTTTTTTCTAGATCTTTTTCTAGATTTTTTTTGTAGATTTTTTTTCTAAATTTGCTCTAGATTTTTTTTGTAGATTTTTTTTCTAGAATTTTTTTCTAGATTTTTTTCTAGATTTTTTTTCTAGATTTTTTTTCTAGATTTTTTTCTAGATTTTTTTTGTAGATTTTTTTTCTAGATTTTTTTCTAGATTTTTTTCTAGATTTTTTTTCTAGATTTTTTTTCTAGATTTTTTTGTAGATTTTTTTTGTAGATTTTTTTTGTAGATTTTTTTTATAGATTTTTTTCTAGATTTTTTTTCTAGATTTTTTTTCCAGATTTTTTTCTAGATTTTTTTTGTAGATTTTTTTTGTAGATTTTTTTCTAGATTTTTTTTCTAGATTTTTTTCTAGATTTTTTTTCTAGATTTTTATTCTAGATTTTTTTTCTAGATTTTTTTCTAGATTTTTTTTGTAGATTTTTTTTCCAGATTTTTTTCTAGATTTTTTTTGTAGATTTTTTTTCTAGATTTTTTTCTAGATTTTTTTTCTAGATTTTTTTCTAGATTTTTTTTCTAGATTTTTTTTCTAGATTTTTTCTAGATTTTTTTTCTAGATTTTTTTTCTAGATTTTTTTCTAGATTTTATTTCTAGATTTTTTTTCTAGATTTTTTTTCTAGATTTTTTTCTAGATTTTTTTTCTAGATTTTTTTTCTAGATTTTTTTTCTAGATTTTTTTCTAGATTTTTTTTGTAGATTTTTTTTGTAGATTTTCTTCTAGATTTTTTTCTAGATTTTTTTTCTAGATTTTTTTCTAGATTTTTTTTCTAGATTTTTTTTCTAGATTTTTTTTCTAGATTTTTTTCTAGATTTTTTTCTAGATTTTTTTTCTAGATTTTTTTTCTAGATTTTTTTTCTAGATTTTTTTTCCTAGATTTTTTTCTAGATTTTTTTTCTAGATTTTTTTCTAGATTTTTTTTCTAGATTTTTTTTCTAGATTTTTTTTCTAGATTTTTTTCTAGATTTTTTTTCTAGATTTTTTTTCTAGATTTTTTTTCTAGATTTTTTTCTAGATTTTTTTTCTAGATTTTTTTCTAGATTTTTTTCTAGATTTTTTTTCTAGATTTTTTTTCTAGATTTTTTTTCTAGATTTTTTTCTAGATTTTTTTCTAGATTTTTTTTCTAGATTTTTTTTCTAGATTTTTTTTCTAGATTTTTTTTCTAGATTTTTTTCTAGATTTTTTTTCTAGATTTTTTTTCTAGATTTTTTTTCTAGATTTTTTTCTAGATTTTTTTTCTAGATTTTTTTCTAGATTTTTTTTCTAGATTTTTTTTCTAGATTTTTTTCTAGATTTTTTTTGTAGATTTTTTTTCTAGATTTTTTTCTAGATTTTTTTTCTAGATTTTTTTTCTAGATTTTTTTTCTAGATTTTTTTCTAGATTTTTTTTGTAGATTTTTTTTCTAGATTTTTTTTCTAGATTTTTTTCTAGATTTTTATTCTAGATTTTTTTTCTAGATTTTTTTCTAGATTTTTTTTGTAGATTTTTTTTCCAGATTTTTTTCTAGATTTTTTTTGTAGATTTTTTTTCTAGATTTTTTTCTAGATTTTTTTTCTAGATTTTTTTCTAGATTTTTTTTCTAGATTTTTTTTCTAGATTTTTTTTCTAGATTTTTTTCTAGATTTTTTTTCTAGATTTTTTTTGTAGATTTTTTTTCTAGATTTTTTTTCTAGATTTTTTTTCTAGATTTTTTTCTAGATTTTTTTTCTAGATTTTTTTTCTAGATTTTTTTTCTAGATTTTTTTCTAGATTTTTTTTTGTAGATTTTTTTTCTAGATTTTTTTTCTAGATTTTTTTCTAGATTTTTTTTCCAGATTTTTTTCTAGATTTTTTTTCTAGATTTTTTTTCTAGATTTTTTTTCTAGATTTTTTTTCTAGATTTTTTTTCTAGATTTTTTTCTAGATTTTTTTTCTAGATTTTTTTCTAGATTTTTTTCTAGATTTTTTTTCTAGATTTTTTTCTAGATTTTTTTTGTAGATTTTTTTTCTAAATTTGTTCTAGATTTTTTTTGTAGATTTTTTTTCTAGAATTTTTTTCTAGATTTTTTTCTAGATTTTTTTTCTAGATTTTTTTTCTAGATTTTTTTCTAGATTTTTTTTCTAGATTTTTTTCTAGATTTTTTTTCTAGATTTTTTTTCTAGATTTTTTTTCCAGATTTTTTTCTAGATTTTTTTTCTAGATTTTTTTTGTAGATTTTTTTTCTAGATTTTTTTTCTAGATTTTTTTTCTAGATTTTTTTCTAGATTTTTTTTCTAGATTTTTTTTCTAGATTTTTTTTCTAGATTTTTTTCTAGATTTTTTTTTGTAGATTTTTTTTCTAGATTTTTTTTCTAAATTTGTTCTAGATTTTTTTTGTAGATTTTTTTTCTAGAATTTTTTTCTAGATTTTTTTCTAGATTTTTTTTCTAGATTTTTTTTCTAGATTTTTTTCTAGATTTTTTTTGTAGATTTTTTTTCCAGATTTTTTTCTAGATTTTTTTTGTAGATTTTTTTTCTAGATTTTTTTCTAGATTTTTATTCTAGATTTTTTTTCTAGATTTTTTTCTAGATTTTTTTTGTAGATTTTTTTTCCAGATTTTTTTCTAGCTTTTTTTTGTAGATTTTTTTTCTAGATTTTTTTCTAGATTTTTTTTCTAGATTTTTTTTCTAGATTTTTTTCTAGATTTTTTTTCTAGATTTTTTCTAGATTTTTTTTCTAGATTTTTTTCTAGATTTTTTTTGTAGATTTTTTTTCCAGATTTTTTTCTAGATTTTTTTTGTAGATTTTTTTTCTAGATTTTTTTCTAGATTTTTTTTGTAGATTTTTTTTCCAGATTTTTTTCTAGATTTTTTTTGTAGATTTTTTTTCTAGATTTTTTTCTAGATTTTTTTTCTAGATTTTTTTCTAGATTTTTTTTCTAGATTTTTTTTCTAGATTTTTTTTCTAGATTTTTTTCTAGATTTTTTTTCTAGATTTTTTTTGTAGATTTTTTTTCTAGATTTTTTTTCTAGATTTTTTTTCTAGATTTTTTTCTAGATTTTTTTTCTAGATTTTTTTTCTAGATTTTTTTTCTAGATTTTTTTCTAGATTTTTTTTGTAGATTTTTTTTCTAGATTTTTTTTCTAGATTTTTTTCTAGATTTTTTTTCCAGATTTTTTTCTAGATTTTTTTTCTAGATTTTTTTTCTAGATTTTTTTCTAGATTTTTTTTCTAGATTTTTTTCTAGATTTTTTTTCTAGATTTTTTTTGTAGATTTTTTTTCTAGATTTTTTTTCTAGATTTTTTTTCTAGATTTTTTTCTAGATTTTTTTTCTAGATTTTTTTTCTAGATTTTTTTTCTAGATTTTTTTCTAGATTTTTTTTTGTAGATTTTTTTTCTAGATTTTTTTTCTAGATTTTTTTCTAGATTTTTTTTCCAGATTTTTTTCTAGATTTTTTTTCTAGATTTTTTTTCTAGATTTTTTTCTAGATTTTTTTCTAGATTTTTTTTCTAGATTTTTTTTCTAGATTTTTTTTCTAGATTTTTTTCTAGATTTTTTTTCTAGATTTTTTTCTAGATTTTTTTCTAGATTTTTTTTCTAGATCTTTTTCTAGATTTTTTTTGTAGATTTTTTTTCTAAATTTGCTCTAGATTTTTTTTGTAGATTTTTTTTCTAGAATTTTTTTCTAGATTTTTTTCTAGATTTTTTTTCTAGATTTTTTTTCTAGATTTTTTTCTAGATTTTTTTTGTAGATTTTTTTTCTAGATTTTTTTCTAGATTTTTTTCTAGATTTTTTTTCTAGATTTTTTTTCTAGATTTTTTTGTAGATTTTTTTTGTAGATTTTTTTTGTAGATTTTTTTTATAGATTTTTTTCTAGATTTTTTTTCTAGATTTTTTTTCCAGATTTTTTTCTAGATTTTTTTTGTAGATTTTTTTTGTAGATTTTTTTCTAGATTTTTTTTCTAGATTTTTTTCTAGATTTTTTTTCTAGATTTTTATTCTAGATTTTTTTTCTAGATTTTTTTCTAGATTTTTTTTGTAGATTTTTTTTCCAGATTTTTTTCTAGATTTTTTTTGTAGATTTTTTTTCTAGATTTTTTTCTAGATTTTTTTTCTAGATTTTTTTCTAGATTTTTTTTCTAGATTTTTTTTCTAGATTTTTTCTAGATTTTTTTTCTAGATTTTTTTTCTAGATTTTTTTCTAGATTTTATTTCTAGATTTTTTTTCTAGATTTTTTTTCTAGATTTTTTTCTAGATTTTTTTTCTAGATTTTTTTTCTAGATTTTTTTTCTAGATTTTTTTCTAGATTTTTTTTGTAGATTTTTTTTGTAGATTTTCTTCTAGATTTTTTTCTAGATTTTTTTTCTAGATTTTTTTCTAGATTTTTTTTCTAGATTTTTTTTCTAGATTTTTTTTCTAGATTTTTTTCTAGATTTTTTTCTAGATTTTTTTTCTAGATTTTTTTTCTAGATTTTTTTTCTAGATTTTTTTTCCTAGATTTTTTTCTAGATTTTTTTTCTAGATTTTTTTCTAGATTTTTTTTCTAGATTTTTTTTCTAGATTTTTTTTCTAGATTTTTTTCTAGATTTTTTTTCTAGATTTTTTTTCTAGATTTTTTTTCTAGATTTTTTTCTAGATTTTTTTTCTAGATTTTTTTCTAGATTTTTTTCTAGATTTTTTTTCTAGATTTTTTTTCTAGATTTTTTTTCTAGATTTTTTTCTAGATTTTTTTCTAGATTTTTTTTCTAGATTTTTTTTCTAGATTTTTTTTCTAGATTTTTTTTCTAGATTTTTTTCTAGATTTTTTTTCTAGATTTTTTTTCTAGATTTTTTTTCTAGATTTTTTTCTAGATTTTTTTTCTAGATTTTTTTCTAGATTTTTTTTCTAGATTTTTTTTCTAGATTTTTTTCTAGATTTTTTTTGTAGATTTTTTTTCTAGATTTTTTTCTAGATTTTTTTTCTAGATTTTTTTTCTAGATTTTTTTTCTAGATTTTTTTCTAGATTTTTTTTGTAGATTTTTTTTCTAGATTTTTTTTCTAGATTTTTTTCTAGATTTTTATTCTAGATTTTTTTTCTAGATTTTTTTCTAGATTTTTTTTCTAGATTTTTTTCTAGATTTTTATTCTAGATTTTTTTTCTAGATTTTTTTCTAGATTTTTTTTCCAGATTTTTTTCTAGATTTTTTTTCT
This sequence comes from Oncorhynchus mykiss, assembly GCF_057628025.1. Classification (NCBI taxonomy): domain Eukaryota; kingdom Metazoa; phylum Chordata; class Actinopteri; order Salmoniformes; family Salmonidae; genus Oncorhynchus; species Oncorhynchus mykiss. Next base: position 1,402,389 of record NW_028322057.1, read on the forward strand.
AGATTTTTTTTCTAGATTTTTTTCTAGATTTTTTTCTAGATTTTTTTTCTAGATTTTTTTTCTAGATTTTTTTTCTAGATTTTTTTCTAGATTTTTTTTCTAGATTTTTTTCTAGATTTTTTTCTAGATTTTTTTTCTAGATCTTTTTCTAGATTTTTTTTGTAGATTTTTTTTCTAAATTTGCTCTAGATTTTTTTTGTAGATTTTTTTTCTAGAATTTTTTTCTAGATTTTTTTCTAGATTTTTTTTCTAGATTTTTTTTCTAGATTTTTTTCTAGATTTTTTTTGTAGATTTTTTTTCTAGATTTTTTTCTAGATTTTTTTCTAGATTTTTTTTCTAGATTTTTTTTCTAGATTTTTTTGTAGATTTTTTTTGTAGATTTTTTTTGTAGATTTTTTTTATAGATTTTTTTCTAGATTTTTTTTCCAGATTTTTTTCTAGATTTTTTTTGTAGATTTTTTTTGTAGATTTTTTTCTAGATTTTTTTTCTAGATTTTTTTCTAGATTTTTTTTCTAGATTTTTATTCTAGATTTTTTTTCTAGATTTTTTTTCTAGATTTTTTTCTAGATTTTTTTTGTAGATTTTTTTTCCAGATTTTTTTCTAGATTTTTTTTGTAGATTTTTTTTCTAGATTTTTTTCTAGATTTTTTTTCTAGATTTTTTTCTAGATTTTTTTTCTAGATTTTTTTTCTAGATTTTTTCTAGATTTTTTTTCTAGATTTTTTTTCTAGATTTTTTTCTAGATTTTATTTCTAGATTTTTTTTCTAGATTTTTTTTCTAGATTTTTTTCTAGATTTTTTTTCTAGATTTTTTTTCTAGATTTTTTTTCTAGATTTTTTTCTAGATTTTTTTTGTAGATTTTTTTTGTAGATTTTCTTCTAGATTTTTTTCTAGATTTTTTTTCTAGATTTTTTTCTAGATTTTTTTTCTAGATTTTTTTTCTAGATTTTTTTTCTAGATTTTTTTCTAGATTTTTTTCTAGATTTTTTTTCTAGATTTTTTTTCTAGATTTTTTTTCTAGATTTTTTTTCCTAGATTTTTTTCTAGATTTTTTTTCTAGATTTTTTTCTAGATTTTTTTTCTAGATTTTTTTTCTAGATTTTTTTTCTAGATTTTTTTCTAGATTTTTTTTCTAGATTTTTTTTCTAGATTTTTTTTCTAGATTTTTTTCTAGATTTTTTTTCTAGATTTTTTTCTAGATTTTTTTCTAGATTTTTTTTCTAGATTTTTTTTCTAGATTTTTTTTCTAGATTTTTTTCTAGATTTTTTTCTAGATTTTTTTTCTAGATTTTTTTTCTAGATTTTTTTTCTAGATTTTTTTTCTAGATTTTTTTCTAGATTTTTTTTCTAGATTTTTTTTCTAGATTTTTTTTCTAGATTTTTTTCTAGATTTTTTTTCTAGATTTTTTTCTAGATTTTTTTTCTAGATTTTTTTTCTAGATTTTTTTCTAGATTTTTTTTGTAGATTTTTTTTCTAGATTTTTTTCTAGATTTTTTTTCTAGATTTTTTTTCTAGATTTTTTTTCTAGATTTTTTTCTAGATTTTTTTTGTAGATTTTTTTTCTAGATTTTTTTTCTAGATTTTTTTCTAGATTTTTATTCTAGATTTTTTTTCTAGATTTTTTTCTAGATTTTTTTTGTAGATTTTTTTTCCAGATTTTTTTCTAGATTTTTTTTGTAGATTTTTTTTCTAGATTTTTTTCTAGATTTTTTTTCTAGATTTTTTTCTAGATTTTTTTTCTAGATTTTTTTTCTAGATTTTTTTTCTAGATTTTTTTCTAGATTTTTTTTCTAGATTTTTTTTGTAGATTTTTTTTCTAGATTTTTTTTCTAGATTTTTTTTCTAGATTTTTTTCTAGATTTTTTTTCTAGATTTTTTTTCTAGATTTTTTTTCTAGATTTTTTTCTAGATTTTTTTTTGTAGATTTTTTTTCTAGATTTTTTTTCTAGATTTTTTTCTAGATTTTTTTTCCAGATTTTTTTCTAGATTTTTTTTCTAGATTTTTTTTCTAGATTTTTTTCTAGATTTTTTTCTAGATTTTTTTTCTAGATTTTTTTTCTAGATTTTTTTTCTAGATTTTTTTCTAGATTTTTTTTCTAGATTTTTTTCTAGATTTTTTTCTAGATTTTTTTTCTAGATTTTTTTCTAGATTTTTTTTGTAGATTTTTTTTCTAAATTTGTTCTAGATTTTTTTTGTAGATTTTTTTTCTAGAATTTTTTTCTAGATTTTTTTCTAGATTTTTTTTCTAGATTTTTTTTCTAGATTTTTTTCTAGATTTTTTTTGTAGATTTTTTTTCTAGATTTTTTTTCTAGATTTTTTTGTAGATTTTTTTTGTAGATTTTTTTTGTAGATTTTTTTTATAGATTTTTTTCTAGATTTTTTTTCTAGATTTTTTTTCCAGATTTTTTTCTAGATTTTTTTTGTAGATTTTTTTTGTAGATTTTTTTCTAGATTTTTTTTCTAGATTTTTTTCTAGATTTTTTTTCTAGATTTTTATTCTAGATTTTTTTTCTAGATTTTTTTCTAGATTTTTTTTGTAGATTTTTTTTCCAGATTTTTTTCTAGATTTTTTTTCTAGATTTTTTTTCTAGATTTTTTTCTAGATTTTTTTTCTAGATTTTTTTTCTAGATTTTTTTTCTAGATTTTTTTCTAGATTTTTTTTCTAGATTTTTTTTGTAGATTTTTTTTCTAGATTTTTTTTCTAGATTTTTTTTCTAGATTTTTTTCTAGATTTTTTTTCTAGATTTTTTTTCTAGATTTTTTTTCTAGATTTTTTTCTAGATTTTTTTTTGTAGATTTTTTTTCTAGATTTTTTTTCTAGATTTTTTTCTAGATTTTTTTTCCAGATTTTTTTCTAGATTTTTTTTCTAGATTTTTTTTCTAGATTTTTTTCTAGATTTTTTTCTAGATTTTTTTTCTAGATTTTTTTTCTAGATTTTTTTTCTAGATTTTTTTCTAGATTTTTTTTCTAGATTTTTTTCTAGATTTTTTTCTAGATTTTTTTTCTAGATTTTTTTTCTAGATTTTTTTTGTAGATTTTTTTTCTAAATTTGTTCTAGATTTTTTTTGTAGATTTTTTTTGTAGAATTTTTTTCTAGATTTTTTTCTAGATTTTTTTTGTAGATTTTTTTTGTAGATTTTTTTCTAGATTTTTTTTCTAGATTTTTTTTCTAGATTTTTTTTCTAGATTTTTTTGTAGATTTTTTTTGTAGATTTTTTTTGTAGATTTTTTTTATAGATTTTTTTCTAGATTTTTTTTCTAGATTTTTTTTCCAGATTTTTTTCTAGATTTTTTTTGTAGATTTTTTTTGTAGATTTTTTTCTAGATTTTTTTTCTAGATTTTTTTCTAGATTTTTTTTCTAGATTTTTTTTCTAGATTTTTTTTCTAGATTTTTTTCTAGATTTTTTTCTAGATTTTTTTCTAGATTTTTTTTCTAGATTTTTTTTCTAGATTTTTTTTCTAGATTTTTTTTCTAGATTTTTTTCTAGATTTTTTTTCTAGATTTTTTTTCTAGATTTTTTTTCTAGATTTTTTTTCTAGATTTTTTTTCTAGATTTTTTTCTAGATTTTTTTTCTAGATTTTTTTTCTAGATTTTCTTCTAGATTTTTTTTCTAGATTTCTTTTCTAGATTTTTTTTCTAGATTTTTTTCTAGATTTTTTTTCTAGATTTTTTTCTAGATTTTTTTTCTAGATTTTTTTTCTAGATTTTTTTCTAGATTTTTTTTCTAGATTTTTTTCTAGATTTTTTTTGTAGATTTTTTTTCTAGATTTTCTTCTAGATTTTTTTCTAGATTTTTTTCTAGATTTTTTTTCTAGATTTTTTTTCTAGATTTTTTTTCTAGATTTTTTTCTAGATTTTTTTTCTAGATTTTTTTTCTAGATTTTTTTTCTAGATTTTTTTCTAGATTTTTTTTCTAGATTTTTTTCTAGATTTTTTTTCTAGATTTTTTTTCTAGATTTTTTTTCTAGATTTTTTTCTAGATTTTTTTTCTAGATTTTTTTTCTAGATTTTTTTTCTAGATTTCTTTCTAGATTTTTTTTGTAGATTTTTTCTAGATTTTTTTTCTAGATTTTTTTCTAGATTTTTTTTCTAGATTTTTTTTCTAGATTTTTTTTCTAGATTTTTTTTCTAGATTTTTTTCTAGATTTTTTTTCTAGATTTTTTTTCTAGATTTTTTTTCTAGATTTTTTTTCTAGATTTTTTTTCTAGATTTTTTTCTAGATTTTTTTTCTAGATTTTTTTTCTAGATTTTCTTCTAGATTTTTTTTCTAGATTTCTTTTCTAGATTTTTTTTCTAGATTTTTTTCTAGATTTTTTTTCTAGATTTTTTTCTAGATTTTTTTTCTAGATTTTTTTCTAGATTTTTTTCTAGATTTTTTTTCTAGATTTTTTTCTAGATTTTTTTTGTAGATTTTTTTTCTAAATTTGTTCTAGATTTTTTTTGTAGATTTTTTTTCTAGAATTTTTTTCTAGATTTTTTTCTAGATTTTTTTTCTAGATTTTTTTTCTAGATTTTTTTCTAGATTTTTTTTGTAGATTTTTTTTCTAGATTTTTTTTCTAGATTTTTTTGTAGATTTTTTTTGTAGATTTTTTTTGTAGATTTTTTTTATAGATTTTTTTCTAGATTTTTTTTCTAGATTTTTTTTCCAGATTTTTTTCTAGATTTTTTTTGTAGATTTTTTTTGTAGATTTTTTTCTAGATTTTTTTTCTAGATTTTTTTCTAGATTTTTTTTCTAGATTTTTATTCTAGATTTTTTTTCTAGATTTTTTTCTAGATTTTTTTTGTAGATTTTTTTTCCAGATTTTTTTCTAGATTTTTTTTCTAGATTTTTTTTCTAGATTTTTTTCTAGATTTTTTTTCTAGATTTTTTTTCTAGATTTTTTTTCTAGATTTTTTTCTAGATTTTTTTTCTAGATTTTTTTTGTAGATTTTTTTTCTAGATTTTTTTTCTAGATTTTTTTTCTAGATTTTTTTCTAGATTTTTTTTCTAGATTTTTTTTCTAGATTTTTTTTCTAGATTTTTTTCTAGATTTTTTTTTGTAGATTTTTTTTCTAGATTTTTTTTCTAGATTTTTTTCTAGATTTTTTTTCCAGATTTTTTTCTAGATTTTTTTTCTAGATTTTTTTTCTAGATTTTTTTCTAGATTTTTTTCTAGATTTTTTTTCTAGATTTTTTTTCTAGATTTTTTTTCTAGATTTTTTTCTAGATTTTTTTTCTAGATTTTTTTCTAGATTTTTTTCTAGATTTTTTTTCTAGATTTTTTTTCTAGATTTTTTTTGTAGATTTTTTTTCTAAATTTGTTCTAGATTTTTTTTGTAGATTTTTTTTGTAGAATTTTTTTCTAGATTTTTTTCTAGATTTTTTTTGTAGATTTTTTTTCCAGATTTTTTTCTAGATTTTTTTTGTAGATTTTTTTTGTAGATTTTTTTCTAGATTTTTTTTCTAGATTTTTTTCTAGATTTTTTTTCTAGATTTTTTTTCTAGATTTTTTTTCTAGATTTTTTTCTAGATTTTTTTCTAGATTTTTTTCTAGATTTTTTTTCTAGATTTTTTTTCTAGATTTTTTTTCTAGATTTTTTTTCTAGATTTTTTTCTAGATTTTTTTTCTAGATTTTTTTTCTAGATTTTTTTTCTAGATTTTTTTTCTAGATTTTTTTTCTAGATTTTTTTCTAGATTTTTTTTCTAGATTTTTTTTCTAGATTTTCTTCTAGATTTTTTTTCTAGATTTCTTTTCTAGATTTTTTTTCTAGATTTTTTTCTAGATTTTTTTCCTAGATTTTTTTCTAGATTTTTTTTCTAGATTTTTTTTCTAGATTTTTTTCTAGATTTTTTTTCTAGATTTTTTTCTAGATTTTTTTTGTAGATTTTTTTTCTAGATTTTCTTCTAGATTTTTTTCTAGATTTTTTTCTAGATTTTTTTTCTAGATTTTTTTTCTAGATTTTTTTTCTAGATTTTTTTCTAGATTTTTTTTCTAGATTTTTTTTCTAGATTTTTTTTCTAGATTTTTTTCTAGATTTTTTTTCTAGATTTTTTTCTAGATTTTTTTTCTAGATTTTTTTTCTAGATTTTTTTTCTAGATTTTTTTCTAGATTTTTTTTCTAGATTTTTTTTCTAGATTTTTTTTCTAGATTTCTTTCTAGATTTTTTTTGTAGATTTTTTCTAGATTTTTTTTCTAGATTTTTTTCTAGATTTTTTTCTAGATTTTTTTTGTAGATTTTTTTTCTAGATTTTTTTTCTAGATTTTTTTGTAGATTTTTTTTGTAGATTTTTTTTGTAGATTTTTTTTATAGATTTTTTTCTAGATTTTTTTTCTAGATTTTTTTTCCAGATTTTTTTCTAGATTTTTTTTGTAGATTTTTTTTGTAGATTTTTTTCTAGATTTTTTTTCTAGATTTTTTTCTAGATTTTTTTTCTAGATTTTTATTCTAGATTTTTTTTCTAGATTTTTTTCTAGATTTTTTTTGTAGATTTTTTTTCCAGATTTTTTTCTAGATTTTTTTTCTAGATTTTTTTTCTAGATTTTTTTCTAGATTTTTTTTCTAGATTTTTTTTCTAGATTTTTTTTCTAGATTTTTTTCTAGATTTTTTTTCTAGATTTTTTTTGTAGATTTTTTTTCTAGATTTTTTTTCTAGATTTTTTTTCTAGATTTTTTTCTAGATTTTTTTTCTAGATTTTTTTTCTAGATTTTTTTTCTAGATTTTTTTCTAGATTTTTTTTTGTAGATTTTTTTTCTAGATTTTTTTTCTAGATTTTTTTCTAGATTTTTTTTCCAGATTTTTTTCTAGATTTTTTTCTAGATTTTTTTTCTAGATTTTTTTCTAGATTTTTTTCTAGATTTTTTTTCTAGATTTTTTTTCTAGATTTTTTTTCTAGATTTTTTTCTAGATTTTTTTTCTAGATTTTTTTCTAGATTTTTTTCTAGATTTTTTTTCTAGATTTTTTTTCTAGATTTTTTTTGTAGATTTTTTTTCTAAATTTGTTCTAGATTTTTTTTGTAGATTTTTTTTGTAGAATTTTTTTCTAGATTTTTTTCTAGATTTTTTTTGTAGATTTTTTTTGTAGATTTTTTTCTAGATTTTTTTTCTAGATTTTTTTTCTAGATTTTTTTTCTAGATTTTTTTGTAGATTTTTTTTGTAGATTTTTTTTGTAGATTTTTTTTATAGATTTTTTTCTAGATTTTTTTTCTAGATTTTTTTTCCAGATTTTTTTCTAGATTTTTTTTGTAGATTTTTTTTGTAGATTTTTTTCTAGATTTTTTTTCTAGATTTTTTTCTAGATTTTTTTTCTAGATTTTTTTTCTAGATTTTTTTTCTAGATTTTTTTCTAGATTTTTTTCTAGATTTTTTTCTAGATTTTTTTTCTAGATTTTTTTTCTAGATTTTTTTTCTAGATTTTTTTTCTAGATTTTTTTCTAGATTTTTTTTCTAGATTTTTTTTCTAGATTTTTTTTCTAGATTTTTTTTCTAGATTTTTTTTCTAGATTTTTTTCTAGATTTTTTTTCTAGATTTTTTTTCTAGATTTTCTTCTAGATTTTTTTTCTAGATTTCTTTTCTAGATTTTTTTTCTAGATTTTTTTCTAGATTTTTTTCCTAGATTTTTTTCTAGATTTTTTTTCTAGATTTTTTTTCTAGATTTTTTTCTAGATTTTTTTTCTAGATTTTTTTCTAGATTTTTTTTGTAGATTTTTTTTCTAGATTTTCTTCTAGATTTCTTTCTAGATTTTTTTCTAGATTTTTTTTCTAGATTTTTTTTCTAGATTTTTTTTCTAGATTTTTTTCTAGATTTTTTTTCTAGATTTTTTTTCTAGATTTTTTTTCTAGATTTTTTTCTAGATTTTTTTTCTAGATTTTTTTCTAGATTTTTTTTCTAGATTTTTTTTCTAGATTTTTTTTCTAGATTTTTTTCTAGATTTTTTTTCTAGATTTTTTTTCTAGATTTTTTTTCTAGATTTCTTTCTAGATTTTTTTTGTAGATTTTTTCTAGATTTTTTTTCTAGATTTTTTTCTAGATTTTTTTTCTAGATTTTTTTTCTAGATTTTTTTTCTAGATTTTTTTTCTAGATTTTTTTCTAGATTTTTTTTCTAGATTTTTTTTCTAGATTTTTTTTCTAGATTTTTTTCTAGATTTTTTTTCTAGATTTTTTTCTAGATTTTTTTTCTAGATTTTTTTCTAGATTTTTTTTCTAGATTTTTTTTCTAGATTTTTTTTCTAGATTTTTTTTCTAGATTTTTTTCTAGATTTTTTTTGTAGATTTTTTTCTAGATTTTTTTTCTAGATTTTTTTCTAGATTTTTTTTCTAGATTTTTTTCTAGATTTTTTTTCTAGATTTTTTTTCTAGATTTTTTTTCTAGATTTTTTTTCTAGATTTTTTTCTAGATTTTTTTTCTAGATTTTTTTTCTAGATTTTTTTCTAGATTTTTTTTGTAGATTTTTTTTGTAGATTTTTTTTATAGATTTTTTTCTAGATTTTTTTTCTAGATTTTTTTTCCAGATTTTTTTCTAGATTTTTTTTGTAGATTTTTTTTGTAGATTTTTTTCTAGATTTTTTTTCTAGATTTTTTTCTAGATTTTTTTTCTAGATTTTTTTTCTAGATTTTTTTTCTAGATTTTTTTTCTAGATTTTTTTCTAGATTTTATTTCTAGATTTTTTTTCTAGATTTTTTTTCTAGATTTTTTTCTAGATTTTTTTTCTAGATTTTTTTTCTAGATTTTTTTTCTAGATTTTTTTCTAGATTTTTTCTCTAGATTTTTTTCTAGATTTTTTTTCTAGATTTTTTTTCTAGATTTTTTTTCTAGATTTTTTTCTAGATTTTTTTTCTAGATTTTTTTCTAGATTTTTTTTCTAGATTTTTTTTCTAGATTTTTTTTCTAGATTTTTTTCTAGATTTTTTTTGTAGATTTTTTTTCTAGATTTTTTTCTAGATTTTTTTCTAGATTTTTTTCTAGATTTTTTTTCTAGATTTTTTTTCTAGATTTTTTTTCTAGATTTTTTTTCTAGATTTTTTTCTAGATTTTTTTTCTAGATTTTTTTCTAGATTTTTTTTCTAGATTTTTTTTCTAGATTTTTTTTCTAGATTTTTTTCTAGATTTTTTTTCTAGATTTTTTTTCTAGATTTTCTTCTAGATTTTTTTTCTAGATTTCTTTTCTAGATTTTTTTTCTAGATTTTTTTCTAGATTTTTTTTCTAGATTTTTTTTAAAGATTTTTTTCTAGATTTTTTTCTAGATTTTTTTTCTAGATTTTTTTTCTAGATTTTTTTTCTAGATTTTTTTCTAGATTTTTTTTCTAGATTTTTTTCTAGATTTTTTTCTAGATTTTTTTTCTAGATTTTTTTCTAGATTTTTTTTGTAGATTTTTTTTCTAAATTTGTTCTAGATTTTTTTTGTAGATTTTTTTTCTAGAATTTTTTTCTAGATTTTTTTCTAGATTTTTTTTCTAGATTTTTTTTCTAGATTTTTTTCTAGATTTTTTTTGTAGATTTTTTTTCTAGATTTTTTTTCTAGATTTTTTTGTAGATTTTTTTTGTAGATTTTTTTTGTAGATTTTTTTTATAGATTTTTTTCTAGATTTTTTTTCTAGATTTTTTTTCCAGATTTTTTTCTAGATTTTTTTTGTAGATTTTTTTTGTAGATTTTTTTCTAGATTTTTTTTCTAGATTTTTTTCTAGATTTTTTTTCTAGATTTTTATTCTAGATTTTTTTTCTAGATTTTTTTCTAGATTTTTTTTGTAGATTTTTTTTGTAGATTTTTTTCTAGATTTTTTTTCTAGATTTTTTTTCTAGATTTTTTTTCTAGATTTTTTTCTAGATTTTTTCTCTAGATTTTTTTCTAGATTTTTTTTCTAGATTTTTTTTCTAGATTTTTTTTCTAGATTTTTTTCTAGATTTTTTTTCTAGATTTTTTTCTAGATTTTTTTTCTAGATTTTTTTTCTAGATTTTTTTCTAGATTTTTTTTCTAGATTTTTTTTCTAGATTTTTTTTCTAGATTTTTTTCTAGATTTTTTTTGTAGATTTTTTTTCTAGATTTTTTTCTAGATTTTTTTCTAGATTTTTTTCTAGATTTTTTTTCTAGATTTTTTTTCTAGATTTTTTTTCTAGATTTTTTTTCTAGATTTTTTTCTAGATTTTTTTTCTAGATTTTTTTTCTAGATTTTTTTTCTAGATTTTTTTTCTAGATTTTTTTTCTAGATTTTTTTCTAGATTTTTTTTCTAGATTTTTTTTCTAGATTTTTTTTCTAGATTTTTTTTCTAGATTTCTTTTCTAGATTTTTTTTCTAGATTTTTTTCTAGATTTTTTTTCTAGATTTTTTTTCTAGATTTTTTTCTAGATTTTTTTTCTAGATTTTTTTCTAGATTTTTTTTCTAGATTTTTTTTCTAGATTTTTTTTCTAGATTTTTTTTCTAGATTTTTTTCTAGATTTTTTTTGTAGATTTTTTTCTAGATTTTTTTTCTAGATTTTTTTCTAGATTTTTTTTCTAGATTTTTTTCTAGATTTTTTTTCTAGATTTTTTTTCTAGATTTTTTTTCTAGATTTTTTTTCTAGATTTTTTTCTAGATTTTTTTTCTAGATTTTTTTTCTAGATTTTTTTCTAGATTTTTTTTGTAGATTTTTTTTGTAGATTTTTTTTATAGATTTTTTTCTAGATTTTTTTTCTAGATTTTTTTTCCAGATTTTTTTCTAGATTTTTTTTGTAGATTTTTTTTGTAGATTTTTTTCTAGATTTTTTTTCTAGATTTTTTTCTAGATTTTTTTTCTAGATTTTTTTTCTAGATTTTTTTTCTAGATTTTTTTTCTAGATTTTTTTCTAGATTTTATTTCTAGATTTTTTTTCTAGATTTTTTTTCTAGATTTTTTTCTAGATTTTTTTTCTAGATTTTTTTTCTAGATTTTTTTTCTAGATTTTTTTCTAGATTTTTTCTCTAGATTTTTTTCTAGATTTTTTTTCTAGATTTTTTTTCTAGATTTTTTTTCTAGATTTTTTTCTAGATTTTTTTTCTAGATTTTTTTCTAGATTTTTTTTCTAGATTTTTTTTCTAGATTTTTTTCTAGATTTTTTTTCTAGATTTTTTTTCTAGATTTTTTTTCTAGATTTTTTTCTAGATTTTTTTTGTAGATTTTTTTTCTAGATTTTTTTCTAGATTTTTTTCTAGATTTTTTTCTAGATTTTTTTTCTAGATTTTTTTTCTAGATTTTTTTTCTAGATTTTTTTTCTAGATTTTTTTCTAGATTTTTTTTCTAGATTTTTTTTCTAGATTTTTTTTCTAGATTTTTTTTCTAGATTTTTTTTCTAGATTTTTTTCGAGATTTGTTTTCAAGATTTTTTTTCTAGATTTTCTTCTAGATTTTTTTTCTAGATTTCTTTTCTAGATTTTTTTTCTAGATTTTTTTCTAGATTTTTTTTCTAGATTTTTTTTCTAGATTTTTTTCTAGATTTTTTTCTAGATTTTTTTTCTAGATTTTTTTTCTAGATTTTTTTTCTAGATTTTTTTCTAGATTTTTTTTCTAGATTTTTTTCTAGATTTTTTTCTAGATTTTTTTTCTAGATTTTTTTCTAGATTTTTTTTGTAGATTTTTTTTCTAAATTTGTTCTAGATTTTTTTTGTAGATTTTTTTTCTAGAATTTTTTTCTAGATTTTTTTCTAGATTTTTTTTCTAGATTTTTTTTCTAGATTTTTTTCTAGATTTTTTTTGTAGATTTTTTTTCTAGATTTTTTTTCTAGATTTTTTTGTAGATTTTTTTTGTAGATTTTTTTTGTAGATTTTTTTTATAGATTTTTTTCTAGATTTTTTTTCTAGATTTTTTTTCCAGATTTTTTTCTAGATTTTTTTTGTAGATTTTTTTTGTAGATTTTTTTCTAGATTTTTTTTCTAGATTTTTTTCTAGATTTTTTTTCTAGATTTTTATTCTAGATTTTTTTTCTAGATTTTTTTCTAGATTTTTTTTGTAGATTTTTTTTCTAGATTTTTTTCTAGATTTTTTTTCTAGATTTTTTTTCTAGATTTTTTTTCTAGATTTTTTTCTAGATTTTTTCTCTAGATTTTTTTCTAGATTTTTTTTCTAGATTTTTTTTCTAGATTTTTTTTCTAGATTTTTTTCTAGATTTTTTTTCTAGATTTTTTTCTAGATTTTTTTTCTAGATTTTTTTTCTAGATTTTTTTCTAGATTTTTTTTCTAGATTTTTTTCTAGATTTTTTTTCTAGATTTTTTTTCTAGATTTTTTTTCTAGATTTTTTTTCTAGATTTTTTTCTAGATTTTTTTTCTAGATTTTTTTTCTAGATTTTTTTTCTAGATTTTTTTTCTAGATTTTTTTCTAGATTTTTTTTCTAGATTTTTTTTCTAGATTTTCTTCTAGATTTTTTTTCTAGATTTCTTTTCTAGATTTTTTTTCTAGATTTTTTTCTAGATTTTTTTTCTAGATTTTTTTTCTAGATTTTTTTCTAGATTTTTTTCTAGATTTTTTTTCTAGATTTTTTTTCTAGATTTTTTTTCTAGATTTTTTTCTAGATTTTTTTTCTAGATTTTTTTCTAGATTTTTTTCTAGATTTTTTTTCTAGATTTTTTTCTAGATTTTTTTTGTAGATTTTTTTTCTAAATTTGTTCTAGATTTTTTTTGTAGATTTTTTTTCTAGAATTTTTTTCTAGATTTTTTTCTAGATTTTTTTTCTAGATTTTTTTTCTAGATTTTTTTCTAGATTTTTTTTGTAGATTTTTTTTCTAGATTTTTTTTCTAGATTTTTTTGTAGATTTTTTTTGTAGATTTTTTTTGTAGATTTTTTTTATAGATTTTTTTCTAGATTTTTTTTCTAGATTTTTTTTCCAGATTTTTTTCTAGATTTTTTTTGTAGATTTTTTTTGTAGATTTTTTTCTAGATTTTTTTTCTAGATTTTTTTCTAGATTTTTTTTCTAGATTTTTATTCTAGATTTTTTTTCTAGATTTTTTTCCAGATTTTTTTCTAGATTTTTTTTCTAGATTTTTTTTCTAGATTTTTTTCTAGATTTTTTTTCTAGATTTTTTTTCTAGATTTTTTTTCTAGATTTTTTTCTAGATTTTTTTTCTAGATTTTTTTTGTAGATTTTTTTTCTAGATTTTTTTTCTAGATTTTTTTCTAGATTTTTTTTCTAGATTTTTTTTCTAGATTTTTTTTCTAGATTTTTTTTCTAGATTTTTTTTGTAGATTTTTTTTCTAAATTTGTTCTAGATTTTTTTTGTAGATTTTTTTTCTAGAATTTTTTTCTAGATTTTTTTCTAGATTTTTTTTGTAGATTTTTTTTGTAGATTTTTTTGTAGATTTTTTTTCTAGATTTTTTTTCTAGATTTTTTTTCTAGATTTTTTTGTAGATTTTTTTTGTAGATTTTTTTTGTAGATTTTTTTTATAGATTTTTTTCTAGATTTTTTTTCTAGATTTTTTTTCCAGATTTTTTTCTAGATTTTTTTTGTAGATTTTTTTTGTAGATTTTTTTCTAGATTTTTTTTCTAGATTTTTTTCTAGATTTTTTTTCTAGATTTTTTTTCTAGATTTTTTTTCTAGATTTTTTTTCTAGATTTTTTTCTAGATTTTATTTCTAGATTTTTTTTCTAGATTTTTTTTCTAGATTTTTTTCTAGATTTTTTTTCTAGATTTTTTTTCTAGATTTTTTTTCTAGATTTTTTTCTAGATTTTTTCTCTAGATTTTTTTCTAGATTTTTTTTCTAGATTTTTTTTCTAGATTTTTTTTCTAGATTTTTTTCTAGATTTTTTTTCTAGATTTTTTTCTAGATTTTTTTTCTAGATTTTTTTTCTAGATTTTTTTCTAGATTTTTTTTCTAGATTTTTTTTCTAGATTTTTTTTCTAGATTTTTTTCTAGATTTTTTTTCTAGATTTTTTTTCTAGATTTTTTTCTAGATTTTTTTCTAGATTTTTTTCTAGATTTTTTTTCTAGATTTTTTTTCTAGATTTTTTTTCTAGATTTTTTTTCTAGATTTTTTTCTAGATTTTTTTTCTAGATTTTTTTTCTAGATTTTTTTTCTAGATTTTTTTTCTAGATTTTTTTTCTAGATTTTTTTCTAGATTTTTTTTCTAGATTTTTTTTCTAGATTTTCTTCTAGATTTTTTTTCTAGATTTCTTTTCTAGATTTTTTTTCTAGATTTTTTTTCTAGATTTTTTTCTAGATTTTTTTTCTAGATTTTTTTTCTAGATTTTTTTCTAGATTTTTTTTCTAGATTTTTTTCTAGATTTTTTTTGTAGATTTTTTTTCTAGATTTTCTTCTAGATTTTTTTCTAGATTTTTTTCTAGATTTTTTTTCTAGATTTTTTTTCTAGATTTTTTTTCTAGATTTTTTTCTAGATTTTTTTTCTAGATTTTTTTTCTAGATTTTTTTTCTAGATTTTTTTCTAGATTTTTTTTCTAGATTTTTTTCTAGATTTTTTTTCTAGATTTTTTTTCTAGATTTTTTTTCTAGATTTTTTTCTAGATTTTTTTTCTAGATTTTTTTTCTAGATTTTTTTTCTAGATTTCTTTCTAGATTTTTTTTGTAGATTTTTTCTAGATTTTTTTTCTAGATTTTTTTCTAGATTTTTTTTCTAGATTTTTTTTCTAGATTTTTTTTCTAGATTTTTTTCTAGATTTTTTTTCTAGATTTTTTTTCTAGATTTTTTTCTAGATTTTTTTTCTAGATTTTTTTCTAGATTTTTTTAGTAGATTTTTTTTCTAGATTTTCTTCTAGATTTTTTTCTAGATTTTTTTCTAGATTTTTTTTCTAGATTTTTTTTCTAGATTTTTTTTCTAGATTTTTTTCTAGATTTTTTTTCTAGATTTTTTTTCTAGATTTTTTTTCTAGATTTTTTTCTAGATTTTTTTTCTAGATTTTTTTCTAGATTTTTTTTCTAGATTTTTTTTCTAGATTTTTTTCTAGATTTTTTTCTAGATTTTTTTTCTAGATTTTTTTTCTAGATTTTTTTCTAGATTTTTTTTCTAGATTTTTTTCTAGATTTTTTTTCTAGATTTTTTTTCTAGATTTTTTTTCTAGATTTTTTTTCTAGATTTTTTTCTAGATTTTTTTTGTAGATTTTTTTCTAGATTTTTTTTCTAGATTTTTTTCTAGATTTTTTTTCTAGATTTTTTTCTAGATTTTTTTTCTAGATTTTTTTTCTAGATTTTTTTTCTAGATTTTTTTTTCTAGATTTTTTTCTAGATTTTTTTTCTAGATTTTTTTTCTAGATTTTTTTCTAGATTTTTTTTGTAGATTTTTTTTGTAGATTTTTTTATAGATTTTTTTCTAGATTTTTTTTCTAGATTTTTTTTCCAGATTTTTTTCTAGATTTTTTTTGTAGATTTTTTTTGTAGATTTTTTTCTAGATTTTTTTTCTAGATTTTTTTCTAGATTTTTTTTCTAGATTTTTTTTCTAGATTTTTTTTCTAGATTTTTTTTCTAGATTTTTTTCTAGATTTTATTTCTAGATTTTTTTTCTAGATTTTTTTCTAGATTTTTTCTCTAGATTTTTTTCTAGATTTTTTTTCTAGATTTTTTTTCTAGATTTTTTTTCTAGATTTTTTTCTAGATTTTTTTTCTAGATTTTTTTCTAGATTTTTTTTCTAGATTTTTTTTCTAGATTTTTTTCTAGATTTTTTTTCTAGATTTTTTTTCTAGATTTTTTTTCTAGATTTTTTTCTAGATTTTTTTTGTAGATTTTTTTTCTAGATTTTTTTCTAGATTTTTTTCTAGATTTTTTTCTAGATTTTTTTTCTAGATTTTTTTTCTAGATTTTTTTTCTAGATTTTTTTTCTAGATTTTTTTCTAGATTTTTTTTCTAGATTTTTTTTCTAGATTTTTTTTCTAGATTTTTTTTCTAGATTTTTTTCTAGATTTTTTTTCTAGATTTTTTTTCTAGATTTTCTTCTAGATTTTTTTTCTAGATTTCTTTTCTAGATTTTTTTTCTAGATTTTTTTCTAGATTTTTTTTCTAGATTTTTTTCTAGATTTTTTTTCTAGATTTTTTTTCTAGATTTTTTTCTAGATTTTTTTTCTAGATTTTTTTCTAGATTTTTTTTGTAGATTTTTTTCTAGATTTTTTTTGTAGATTTTTTTCTAGATTTTTTTTCTAGATTTTTTTCTAGATTTTTTTTCTAGATTTTTTTCTAGATTTTTTTTCTAGATTTTTTTCTAGATTTTTTTTCTAGATTTTTTTCTAGATTTTTTTTCTAGATTTTTTTTCTAGATTTTTTTTCTAGATTTTTTTCTAGATTTTTTTTCTAGATTTTTTTTCTAGATTTTTTTTCTAGATTTCTTTCTAGATTTTTTTTGTAGATTTTTTCTAGATTTTTTTTCTAGATTTTTTTCTAGATTTTTTTTCTAGATTTTTTTTCTAGATTTTTTTTCTAGATTTTTTTCTAGATTTTTTTTCTAGATTTTTTTTCTAGATTTTTTTCTAGATTTTTTTTCTAGATTTTTTTCTAGATTTTTTTTGTAGATTTTTTTTCTAGATTTTCTTCTAGATTTTTTTCTAGATTTTTTTCTAGATTTTTTTTCTAGATTTTTTTTCTAGATTTTTTTTCTAGATTTTTTTCTAGATTTTTTTTCTAGATTTTTTTTCTAGATTTTTTTTCTAGATTTTTTTCTAGATTTTTTTTCTAGATTTTTTTCTAGATTTTTTTTCTAGATTTTTTTTCTAGATTTTTTTTCTAGATTTTTTTCTAGATTTTTTTTCTAGATTTTTTTTCTAGATTTTTTTTCTAGATTTCTTTCTAGATTTTTTTTGTAGATTTTTTCTAGATTTTTTTTCTAGATTTTTTTCTAGATTTTTTTTCTAGATTTTTTTTCTAGATTTTTTTTCTAGATTTTTTTTCTATATTTTTTTCTAGATTTTTTTTCTAGATTTTTTTTCTAGATTTTTTTTCTAGATTTTTTTCTAGATTTTTTTTCTAGATTTTTTTCTAGATTTTTTTTCTAGATTTTTTTCTAGATTTTTTTTCTAGATTTTTTTTCTAGATTTTTTTTCTAGATTTTTTTTCTAGATTTTTTTCTAGATTTTTTTTGTAGATTTTTTTCTAGATTTTTTTTCTAGATTTTTTTCTAGATTTTTTTTCTAGATTTTTTTCTAGATTTTTTTTCTAGATTTTTTTTCTAGATTTTTTTTCTAGATTTTTTTTTCTAGATTTTTTTCTAGATTTTTTTTCTAGATTTTTTTTCTAGATTTTTTTCTAGATTTTTTTTGTAGATTTTTTTTGTAGATTTTTTTCTAGATTTTTTTTCTAGATTTTTTTTCTAGATTTTTTTCTAGATTTTTTTCTAGATTTTTTTTCTAGATTTTTTTTGTAGATTTTTTTTCTAGATTTTTTTTCTAGATTTTTTTCTAGATTTTTTTTCCAGATTTTTTTCTAGATTTTTTTTCTAGATTTTTTTTCTAGATTTTTTTCTAGATTTTTTTCTAGATTTTTTTTGTAGATTTTTTTTCTAAATTTGTTCTAGATTTTTTTTGTAGATTTTTTTTCTAGAATTTTTTTCTAGATTTTTTTCTAGATTTTTTTTCTAGATTTTTTTTCTAGATTTTTTTCTAGATTTTTTTTGTAGATTTTTTTTCTAGATTTTTTTCTAGATTTTTTTTCTAGATTTTTTTTCTAGATTTTTTTTCTAGATTTTTTTGTAGATTTTTTTTGTAGATTTTTTTTGTAGATTTTTTTTATAGATTTTTTTCTAGATTTTTTTTCTAGATTTTTTTTCCAGATTTTTTTCTAGATTTTTTTTGTAGATTTTTTTTGTAGATTTTTTTCTAGATTTTTTTTCTAGATTTTTTTCTAGATTTTTTTTCTAGATTTTTTTTCTAGATTTTTTTTCTAGATTTTTTTCTAGATTTTTTTTCTAGATTTTTTTCTAGATTTTTTTTCTAGATTTTTTTTCTAGATTTTTTTCTAGATTTTTTTCTAGATTTTTTTTCTAGATTTTTTTTCTAGATTTTTTTCTAGATTTTATTTCTAGATTTTTTTTCTAGATTTTTTTTCTAGATTTTTTTCTAGATTTTTTTTCTAGATTTTTTTTCCAGATTTTTTTCTAGATTTTTTTTGTAGATTTTTTTTGTAGATTTTTTTCTAGATTTTTTTTCTAGATTTTTTTCTAGATTTTTTTTCTAGATTTTTATTCTAGATTTTTTTTCTAGATTTTTTTCTAGATTTTTTTTGTAGATTTTTTTTGTAGATTTTTTTCTAGATTTTTTTTCTAGATTTTTTTTCTAGATTTTTTTTCTAGATTTTTTTCTAGATTTTTTCTCTAGATTTTTTTCTAGATTTTTTTTCTAGATTTTTTTTCTAGATTTTTTTTCTAGATTTTTTTCTAGATTTTTTTTCTAGATTTTTTTCTAGATTTTTTTTCTAGATTTTTTTTCTAGATTTTTTTCTAGATTTTTTTTCTAGATTTTTTTTCTAGATTTTTTTTCTAGATTTTTTTCTAGATTTTTTTTGTAGATTTTTTTTCTAGATTTTTTTCTAGATTTTTTTCTAGATTTTTTTCTAGATTTTTTTTCTAGATTTTTTTTCTAGATTTTTTTTCTAGATTTTTTTTCTAGATTTTTTTCTAGATTTTTTTTCTAGATTTTTTTTCTAGATTTTTTTTCTAGATTTTTTTTCTAGATTTTTTTTCTAGATTTTTTTCTAGATTTTTTTTCTAGATTTTTTTTCTAGATTTTTTTTCTAGATTTTTTTTCTAGATTTCTTTTCTAGATTTTTTTTCTAGATTTTTTTCTAGATTTTTTTTCTAGATTTTTTTTCTAGATTTTTTTCTAGATTTTTTTTCTAGATTTTTTTCTAGATTTTTTTTCTAGATTTTTTTTCTAGATTTTTTTTCTAGATTTTTTTTCTAGATTTTTTTCTAGATTTTTTTTGTAGATTTTTTTCTAGATTTTTTTTCTAGATTTTTTTCTAGATTTTTTTTCTAGATTTTTTTCTAGATTTTTTTTCTAGATTTTTTTTCTAGATTTTTTTTCTAGATTTTTTTTCTAGATTTTTTTCTAGATTTTTTTTCTAGATTTTTTTTCTAGATTTTTTTCTAGATTTTTTTTGTAGATTTTTTTTGTAGATTTTTTTTATAGATTTTTTTCTAGATTTTTTTTCTAGATTTTTTTTCCAGATTTTTTTCTAGATTTTTTTTGTAGATTTTTTTTGTAGATTTTTTTCTAGATTTTTTTTCTAGATTTTTTTCTAGATTTTTTTTCTAGATTTTTTTTCTAGATTTTTTTTCTAGATTTTTTTTCTAGATTTTTTTCTAGATTTTATTTCTAGATTTTTTTTCTAGATTTTTTTTCTAGATTTTTTTCTAGATTTTTTTTCTAGATTTTTTTTCTAGATTTTTTTTCTAGATTTTTTTCTAGATTTTTTCTCTAGATTTTTTTCTAGATTTTTTTTCTAGATTTTTTTTCTAGATTTTTTTTCTAGATTTTTTTCTAGATTTTTTTTCTAGATTTTTTTCTAGATTTTTTTTCTAGATTTTTTTTCTAGATTTTTTTCTAGATTTTTTTTCTAGATTTTTTTTCTAGATTTTTTTTCTAGATTTTTTTCTAGATTTTTTTTGTAGATTTTTTTTCTAGATTTTTTTCTAGATTTTTTTCTAGATTTTTTTCTAGATTTTTTTTCTAGATTTTTTTTCTAGATTTTTTTTCTAGATTTTTTTTCTAGATTTTTTTCTAGATTTTTTTTCTAGATTTTTTTTCTAGATTTTTTTTCTAGATTTTTTTTCTAGATTTTTTTTCTAGATTTTTTTCGAGATTTGTTTTCAAGATTTTTTTTCTAGATTTTCTTCTAGATTTTTTTTCTAGATTTCTTTTCTAGATTTTTTTTCTAGATTTTTTTCTAGATTTTTTTTCTAGATTTTTTTTCTAGATTTTTTTCTAGATTTTTTTCTAGATTTTTTTTCTAGATTTTTTTTCTAGATTTTTTTTCTAGATTTTTTTCTAGATTTTTTTTCTAGATTTTTTTCTAGATTTTTTTCTAGATTTTTTTTCTAGATTTTTTTCTAGATTTTTTTTGTAGATTTTTTTTCTAAATTTGTTCTAGATTTTTTTTGTAGATTTTTTTTCTAGAATTTTTTTCTAGATTTTTTTCTAGATTTTTTTTCTAGATTTTTTTTCTAGATTTTTTTCTAGATTTTTTTTGTAGATTTTTTTTCTAGATTTTTTTTCTAGATTTTTTTGTAGATTTTTTTTGTAGATTTTTTTTGTAGATTTTTTTTATAGATTTTTTTCTAGATTTTTTTTCTAGATTTTTTTTCCAGATTTTTTTCTAGATTTTTTTTGTAGATTTTTTTTGTAGATTTTTTTCTAGATTTTTTTTCTAGATTTTTTTCTAGATTTTTTTTCTAGATTTTTATTCTAGATTTTTTTTCTAGATTTTTTTCTAGATTTTTTTTGTAGATTTTTTTTCTAGATTTTTTTCTAGATTTTTTTTCTAGATTTTTTTTCTAGATTTTTTTTCTAGATTTTTTTCTAGATTTTTTCTCTAGATTTTTTTCTAGATTTTTTTTCTAGATTTTTTTTCTAGATTTTTTTTCTAGATTTTTTTCTAGATTTTTTTTCTAGATTTTTTTCTAGATTTTTTTTCTAGATTTTTTTTCTAGATTTTTTTCTAGATTTTTTTTCTAGATTTTTTTCTAGATTTTTTTTCTAGATTTTTTTTCTAGATTTTTTTTCTAGATTTTTTTTCTAGATTTTTTTCTAGATTTTTTTTCTAGATTTTTTTTCTAGATTTTTTTTCTAGATTTTTTTTCTAGATTTTTTTCTAGATTTTTTTTCTAGATTTTTTTTCTAGATTTTCTTCTAGATTTTTTTTCTAGATTTCTTTTCTAGATTTTTTTTCTAGATTTTTTTCTAGATTTTTTTTCTAGATTTTTTTTCTAGATTTTTTTCTAGATTTTTTTCTAGATTTTTTTTCTAGATTTTTTTTCTAGATTTTTTTTCTAGATTTTTTTCTAGATTTTTTTTCTAGATTTTTTTCTAGATTTTTTTCTAGATTTTTTTTCTAGATTTTTTTCTAGATTTTTTTTGTAGATTTTTTTTCTAAATTTGTTCTAGATTTTTTTTGTAGATTTTTTTTCTAGAATTTTTTTCTAGATTTTTTTCTAGATTTTTTTTCTAGATTTTTTTTCTAGATTTTTTTCTAGATTTTTTTTGTAGATTTTTTTTCTAGATTTTTTTTCTAGATTTTTTTGTAGATTTTTTTTGTAGATTTTTTTTGTAGATTTTTTTTATAGATTTTTTTCTAGATTTTTTTTCTAGATTTTTTTTCCAGATTTTTTTCTAGATTTTTTTTGTAGATTTTTTTTGTAGATTTTTTTCTAGATTTTTTTTCTAGATTTTTTTCTAGATTTTTTTTCTAGATTTTTATTCTAGATTTTTTTTCTAGATTTTTTTCCAGATTTTTTTCTAGATTTTTTTTCTAGATTTTTTTTCTAGATTTTTTTCTAGATTTTTTTTCTAGATTTTTTTTCTAGATTTTTTTTCTAGATTTTTTTCTAGATTTTTTTTCTAGATTTTTTTTGTAGATTTTTTTTCTAGATTTTTTTTCTAGATTTTTTTCTAGATTTTTTTTCTAGATTTTTTTTCTAGATTTTTTTTCTAGATTTTTTTTCTAGATTTTTTTTGTAGATTTTTTTTCTAAATTTGTTCTAGATTTTTTTTGTAGATTTTTTTTCTAGAATTTTTTTCTAGATTTTTTTCTAGATTTTTTTTGTAGATTTTTTTTGTAGATTTTTTCTAGATTTTTTTTCTAGATTTTTTTCTAGATTTTTTTTCTAGATTTTTTTTCTAGATTTTTTTTCTAGATTTTTTTCTAGATTTTTTTTCTAGATTTTTTTTCTAGATTTTTTTCTAGATTTTTTTTCTAGATTTTTTTCTAGATTTTTTTAGTAGATTTTTTTTCTAGATTTTCTTCTAGATTTTTTTCTAGATTTTTTTCTAGATTTTTTTTCTAGATTTTTTTTCTAGATTTTTTTTCTAGATTTTTTTCTAGATTTTTTTTCTAGATTTTTTTTCTAGATTTTTTTTCTAGATTTTTTTCTAGATTTTTTTTCTAGATTTTTTTCTAGATTTTTTTTCTAGATTTTTTTTCTAGATTTTTTTTCTAGATTTTTTTCTAGATTTTTTTTCTAGATTTTTTTTCTAGATTTTTTTCTAGATTTTTTTTCTAGATTTTTTTCTAGATTTTTTTTCTAGATTTTTTTTCTAGATTTTTTTTCTAGATTTTTTTTCTAGATTTTTTTCTAGATTTTTTTTGTAGATTTTTTTCTAGATTTTTTTTCTAGATTTTTTTCTAGATTTTTTTTCTAGATTTTTTTCTAGATTTTTTTTCTAGATTTTTTTCTAGATTTTTTTTCTAGATTTTTTTTCTAGATTTTTTTCTAGATTTTTTTTCTAGATTTTTTTTCTAGATTTTTTTTCTAGATTTTTTTCTAGATTTTTTTTGTAGATTTTTTTTCTAGATTTTTTTCTAGATTTTTTTCTAGATTTTTTTCTAGATTTTTTTTCTAGATTTTTTTTCTAGATTTTTTTTCTAGATTTTTTTTCTAGATTTTTTTCTAGATTTTTTTTCTAGATTTTTTTTCTAGATTTTTTTTCTAGATTTTTTTTCTAGATTTTTTTCTAGATTTTTTTTCTAGATTTTTTTTCTAGATTTTCTTCTAGATTTTTTTTCTAGATTTCTTTTCTAGATTTTTTTTCTAGATTTTTTTCTAGATTTTTTTTCTAGATTTTTTTCTAGATTTTTTTTCTAGATTTTTTTTCTAGATTTTTTTCTAGATTTTTTTTCTAGATTTTTTTCTAGATTTTTTTTGTAGATTTTTTTCTAGATTTTTTTTGTAGATTTTTTTCTAGATTTTTTTTCTAGATTTTTTTCTAGATTTTTTTTCTAGATTTTTTTCTAGATTTTTTTTCTAGATTTTTTTCTAGATTTTTTTTCTAGATTTTTTTCTAGATTTTTTTTCTAGATTTTTTTTCTAGATTTTTTTTCTAGATTTTTTTCTAGATTTTTTTTCTAGATTTTTTTTCTAGATTTTTTTTCTAGATTTCTTTCTAGATTTTTTTTGTAGATTTTTTCTAGATTTTTTTTCTAGATTTTTTTCTAGATTTTTTTTCTAGATTTTTTTTCTAGATTTTTTTTCTAGATTTTTTTCTAGATTTTTTTTCTAGATTTTTTTTCTAGATTTTTTTCTAGATTTTTTTTCTAGATTTTTTTCTAGATTTTTTTTGTAGATTTTTTTTCTAGATTTTCTTCTAGATTTTTTTCTAGATTTTTTTCTAGATTTTTTTTCTAGATTTTTTTTCTAGATTTTTTTTCTAGATTTTTTTCTAGATTTTTTTTCTAGATTTTTTTTCTAGATTTTTTTTCTAGATTTTTTTCTAGATTTTTTTTCTAGATTTTTTTCTAGATTTTTTTTCTAGATTTTTTTTCTAGATTTTTTTTCTAGATTTTTTTCTAGATTTTTTTTCTAGATTTTTTTTCTAGATTTTTTTTCTAGATTTCTTTCTAGATTTTTTTTGTAGATTTTTTCTAGATTTTTTTTCTAGATTTTTTTCTAGATTTTTTTTCTAGATTTTTTTTCTAGATTTTTTTTCTAGATTTTTTTTCTATATTTTTTTCTAGATTTTTTTTCTAGATTTTTTTTCTAGATTTTTTTTCTAGATTTTTTTCTAGATTTTTTTTCTAGATTTTTTCTAGATTTTTTTTCTAGATTTTTTTCTAGATTTTTTTTCTAGATTTTTTTTCTAGATTTTTTTTCTAGATTTTTTTTCTAGATTTTTTTCTAGATTTTTTTTGTAGATTTTTTTCTAGATTTTTTTTCTAGATTTTTTTCTAGATTTTTTTTCTAGATTTTTTTCTAGATTTTTTTTCTAGATTTTTTTTCTAGATTTTTTTTCTAGATTTTTTTTTCTAGATTTTTTTCTAGATTTTTTTTCTAGATTTTTTTTCTAGATTTTTTTCTAGATTTTTTTTGTAGATTTTTTTTGTAGATTTTTTTATAGATTTTTTTCTAGATTTTTTTTCTAGATTTTTTTTCCAGATTTTTTTCTAGATTTTTTTTGTAGATTTTTTTTGTAGATTTTTTTCTAGATTTTTTTTCTAGATTTTTTTCTAGATTTTTTTTCTAGATTTTTTTTCTAGATTTTTTTTCTAGATTTTTTTTCTAGATTTTTTTCTAGATTTTATTTCTAGATTTTTTTTCTAGATTTTTTTCTAGATTTTTTCTCTAGATTTTTTTCTAGATTTTTTTTCTAGATTTTTTTTCTAGATTTTTTTTCTAGATTTTTTTCTAGATTTTTTTTCTAGATTTTTTTCTAGATTTTTTTTCTAGATTTTTTTTCTAGATTTTTTTCTAGATTTTTTTTCTAGATTTTTTTTCTAGATTTTTTTTCTAGATTTTTTTCTAGATTTTTTTTGTAGATTTTTTTTCTAGATTTTTTTCTAGATTTTTTTCTAGATTTTTTTCTAGATTTTTTTCTAGATTTTTTTTCTAGATTTTTTTTCTAGATTTTTTTTCTAGATTTTTTTCTAGATTTTTTTTCTAGATTTTTTTTCTAGATTTTTTTTCTAGATTTTTTTTCTAGATTTTTTTCTAGATTTTTTTTCTAGATTTTTTTTCTAGATTTTCTTCTAGATTTTTTTTCTAGATTTCTTTTCTAGATTTTTTTTCTAGATTTTTTTCTAGATTTTTTTTCTAGATTTTTTTCTAGATTTTTTTTCTAGATTTTTTTCTAGATTTTTTTTCTAGATTTTTTTTCTAGATTTTTTTCTAGATTTTTTTTCTAGATTTTTTTCTAGATTTTTTTTGTAGATTTTTTTCTAGATTTTTTTTGTAGATTTTTTTCTAGATTTTTTTTCTAGATTTTTTTCTAGATTTTTTTTCTAGATTTTTTTCTAGATTTTTTTTCTAGATTTTTTTTCTAGATTTTTTTTCTAGATTTTTTTTCTAGATTTTTTTCTAGATTTTTTTTCTAGATTTTTTTTCTAGATTTTTTTCTAGATTTTTTTTGTAGATTTTTTTTCCAGATTTTTTTCTAGATTTTTTTTGTAGATTTTTTTTGTAGATTTTTTTCTAGATTTTTTTTCTAGATTTTTTTCTAGATTTTTTTTCTAGATTTTTTTTCTAGATTTTTTTTCTAGATTTTTTTTCTAGATTTTTTTCTAGATTTTATTTCTAGATTTTTTTTCTAGATTTTTTTTCTAGATTTTTTTCTAGATTTTTTTTCTAGATTTTTTTTCTAGATTTTTTTTCTAGATTTTTTTCTAGATTTTTTCTCTAGATTTTTTTCTAGATTTTTTTTCTAGATTTTTTTTCTAGATTTTTTTTCTAGATTTTTTTCTAGATTTTTTTTCTAGATTTTTTTCTAGATTTTTTTTCTAGATTTTTTTCTAGATTTTTTTCTAGATTTTTTTCTAGATTTTTTTTCTAGATTTTTTTTCTAGATTTTTTTTCTAGATTTTTTTTCTAGATTTTTTTCTAGATTTTTTTTCTAGATTTTTTTTCTAGATTTTTTTTCTAGATTTTTTTTCTAGATTTTTTTCTAGATTTTTTTTCTAGATTTTTTTTCTAGATTTTCTTCTAGATTTTTTTTCTAGATTTCTTTTCTAGATTTTTTTTCTAGATTTTTTTCTAGATTTTTTTTCTAGATTTTTTTTCTAGATTTTTTTCTAGATTTTTTTCTAGATTTTTTTCTAGATTTTTTTTCTAGATTTTTTTTCTAGATTTTTTTTCTAGATTTTTTTCTAGATTTTTTTTCTAGATTTTTTTCTAGATTTTTTTCTAGATTTTTTTTCTAGATTTTTTTCTAGATTTTTTTTGTAGATTTTTTTTCTAAATTTGTTCTAGATTTTTTTTGTAGATTTTTTTTCTAGAATTTTTTTCTAGATTTTTTTCTAGATTTTTTTTCTAGATTTTTTTTCTAGATTTTTTTCTAGATTTTTTTTGTAGATTTTTTTTCTAGATTTTTTTTCTAGATTTTTTTGTAGATTTTTTTTGTAGATTTTTTTTGTAGATTTTTTTTATAGATTTTTTTCTAGATTTTTTTTCTAGATTTTTTTTCCAGATTTTTTTCTAGATTTTTTTTGTAGATTTTTTTTGTAGATTTTTTTCTAGATTTTTTTTCTAGATTTTTTTCTAGATTTTTTTTCTAGATTTTTATTCTAGATTTTTTTTCTAGATTTTTTTCCAGATTTTTTTCTAGATTTTTTTTCTAGATTTTTTTTCTAGATTTTTTTCTAGATTTTTTTTCTAGATTTTTTTTCTAGATTTTTTTTCTAGATTTTTTTCTAGATTTTTTTTCTAGATTTTTTTTCTAGATTTTTTTTCTAGATTTTTTTTCTAGATTTTTTTTCTAGATTTTTTTCTAGATTTTTTTTCTAGATTTTTTTTCTAGATTTTTTTTCTAGATTTTTTTCTAGATTTTTTTTTGTAGATTTTTTTTCTAGATTTTTTTTCTAGATTTTTTTCTAGATTTTTTTTCCAGATTTTTTTCTAGATTTTTTTTCTAGATTTTTTTTCTAGATTTTTTTCTAGATTTTTTTCTAGATTTTTTTTCTAGATTTTTTTTCTAGATTTTTTTTCTAGATTTTTTTCTAGATTTTTTTTCTAGATTTTTTTCTAGATTTTTTTCTAGATTTTTTTTCTAGATTTTTTTTCTAGATTTTTTTTGTAGATTTTTTTTCTAAATTTGTTCTAGATTTTTTTTGTAGATTTTTTTTCTAGAATTTTTTTCTAGATTTTTTTCTAGATTTTTTTTGTAGATTTTTTTTGTAGATTTTTTTCTAGATTTTTTTTCTAGATTTTTTTTCTAGATTTTTTTTCTAGATTTTTTTGTAGATTTTTTTTGTAGATTTTTTTTGTAGATTTTTTTTATAGATTTTTTTCTAGATTTTTTTTCTAGATTTTTTTTCCAGATTTTTTTCTAGATTTTTTTTGTAGATTTTTTTTGTAGATTTTTTTCTAGATTTTTTTTCTAGATTTTTTTCTAGATTTTTTTTCTAGATTTTTTTTCTAGATTTTTTTTCTAGATTTTTTTTCTAGATTTTTTTCTAGATTTTATTTCTAGATTTTTTTTCTAGATTTTTTTTCTAGATTTTTTTCTAGATTTTTTTTCTAGATTTTTTTTCTAGATTTTTTTTCTAGATTTTTTTCTAGATTTTTTCTCTAGATTTTTTTCTAGATTTTTTTTCTAGATTTTTTTTCTAGATTTTTTTTCTAGATTTTTTTCTAGATTTTTTTTCTAGATTTTTTTCTAGATTTTTTTTCTAGATTTTTTTTCTAGATTTTTTTCTAGATTTTTTTTCTAGATTTTTTTTCTAGATTTTTTTTCTAGATTTTTTTCTAGATTTTTTTTCTAGATTTTTTTTCTAGATTTTTTTCTAGATTTTTTTCTAGATTTTTTTCTAGATTTTTTTTCTAGATTTTTTTTCTAGATTTTTTTTCTAGATTTTTTTTCTAGATTTTTTTCTAGATTTTTTTTCTAGATTTTTTTTCTAGATTTTTTTTCTAGATTTTTTTTCTAGATTTTTTTTCTAGATTTTTTTCTAGATTTTTTTTCTAGATTTTTTTTCTAGATTTTCTTCTAGATTTTTTTTCTAGATTTCTTTTCTAGATTTTTTTTCTAGATTTTTTTTCTAGATTTTTTTCTAGATTTTTTTTCTAGATTTTTTTTCTAGATTTTTTTCTAGATTTTTTTTCTAGATTTTTTTCTAGATTTTTTTTGTAGATTTTTTTTCTAGATTTTCTTCTAGATTTTTTTCTAGATTTTTTTCTAGATTTTTTTTCTAGATTTTTTTTCTAGATTTTTTTTCTAGATTTTTTTCTAGATTTTTTTTCTAGATTTTTTTTCTAGATTTCTTTTCTAGATTTTTTTCTAGATTTTTTTTCTAGATTTTTTTCTAGATTTTTTTTCTAGATTTTTTTTCTAGATTTTTTTTCTAGATTTTTTTCTAGATTTTTTTTCTAGATTTTTTTTCTAGATTTTTTTTCTAGATTTCTTTCTAGATTTTTTTTGTAGATTTTTTCTAGATTTTTTTTCTAGATTTTTTTCTAGATTTTTTTTCTAGATTTTTTTTCTAGATTTTTTTTCTAGATTTTTTTTCTAGATTTTTTTCTAGATTTTTTTTCTAGATTTTTTTTCTAGATTTTTTTTCTAGATTTTTTTCTAGATTTTTTTTCTAGATTTTTTTCTAGATTTTTTTTCTAGATTTTTTTCTAGATTTTTTTTCTAGATTTTTTTTCTAGATTTTTTTTCTAGATTTTTTTTCTAGATTTTTTTCTAGATTTTTTTTGTAGATTTTTTTCTAGATTTTTTTTCTAGATTTTTTTCTAGATTTTTTTTCTAGATTTTTTTCTAGATTTTTTTTCTAGATTTTTTTTCTAGATTTTTTTTCTAGATTTTTTTTTCTAGATTTTTTTCTAGATTTTTTTTCTAGATTTTTTTTCTAGATTTTTTTCTAGATTTTTTTTGTAGATTTTTTTTGTAGATTTTTTTTATAGATTTTTTTCTAGATTTTTTTTCTAGATTTTTTTTCCAGATTTTTTTCTAGATTTTTTTTGTAGATTTTTTTTGTAGATTTTTTTCTAGATTTTTTTTCTAGATTTTTTTCTAGATTTTTTTTCTAGATTTTTTTTCTAGATTTTTTTTCTAGATTTTTTTTCTAGATTTTTTTCTAGATTTTATTTCTAGATTTTTTTTCTAGATTTTTTTCTAGATTTTTTCTCTAGATTTTTTTCTAGATTTTTTTTCTAGATTTTTTTTCTAGATTTTTTTTCTAGATTTTTTTCTAGATTTTTTTTCTAGATTTTTTTCTAGATTTTTTTTGTAGATTTTTTTTCTAGATTTTTTTCTAGATTTTTTTCTAGATTTTTTTTCTAGATTTTTTTTCTAGATTTTTTTTCTAGATTTTTTTTCTAGATTTTTTTCTAGATTTTATTTCTAGATTTTTTTTCTAGATTTTTTTCTAGATTTTTTCTCTAGATTTTTTTCTAGATTTTTTTTCTAGATTTTTTTTCTAGATTTTATTTCTAGATTTTTTTTCTAGATTTTTTTTCTAGATTTTTTTCTAGATTTTTTTTCTAGATTTTTTTTCTAGATTTTTTTTCTAGATTTTTTTCTAGATTTTTTCTCTAGATTTTTTTCTAGATTTTTTTTCTAGATTTTTTTTCTAGATTTTTTTTCTAGATTTTTTTCTAGATTTTTTTTCTAGATTTTTTTCTAGATTTTTTTTCTAGATTTTTTTTCTAGATTTTTTTTCTAGATTTTTTTCTAGATTTTTTTTCTAGATTTTTTTTCTAGATTTTTTTTCTAGATTTTTTTCTAGATTTTTTCTCTAGATTTTTTTCTAGATTTTTTTTCTAGATTTTTTTTCTAGATTTTTTTTCTAGATTTTTTTCTAGATTTTTTTTCTAGATTTTTTTCTAGATTTTTTTTCTAGATTTTTTTTCTAGATTTTTTTCTAGATTTTTTTTCTAGATTTTTTTTCTAGATTTTTTTTCTAGATTTTTTTCTAGATTTTTTTTCTAGATTTTTTTTCTAGATTTTTTTCTAGATTTTTTTCTAGATTTTTTTCTAGATTTTTTTTCTAGATTTTTTTTCTAGATTTTTTTTCTAGATTTTTTTTCTAGATTTTTTTCTAGATTTTTTTTCTAGATTTTTTTTCTAGATTTTTTTTCTAGATTTTTTTTCTAGATTTTTTTTCTAGATTTTTTTCTAGATTTTTTTTCTAGATTTTTTTTCTAGATTTTCTTCTAGATTTTTTTTCTAGATTTCTTTTCTAGATTTTTTTTCTAGATTTTTTTTCTAGATTTTTTTCTAGATTTTTTTTCTAGATTTTTTTTCTAGATTTTTTTCTAGATTTTTTTTCTAGATTTTTTTCTAGATTTTTTTTGTAGATTTTTTTTCTAGATTTTCTTCTAGATTTTTTTCTAGATTTTTTTCTAGATTTTTTTTCTAGATTTTTTTTCTAGATTTTTTTTCTAGATTTTTTTCTAGATTTTTTTTCTAGATTTTTTTTCTAGATTTTTTTTCTAGATTTTTTTCTAGATTTTTTTTCTAGATTTTTTTCTAGATTTTTTTTCTAGATTTTTTTTCTAGATTTTTTTTCTAGATTTTTTTCTAGATTTTTTTTCTAGATTTTTTTTCTAGATTTTTTTTCTAGATTTCTTTCTAGATTTTTTTTGTAGATTTTTTCTAGATTTTTTTTCTAGATTTTTTTCTAGATTTTTTTTCTAGATTTTTTTTCTAGATTTTTTTTCTAGATTTTTTTTCTAGATTTTTTTCTAGATTTTTTTTCTAGATTTTTTTTCTAGATTTTTTTTCTAGATTTTTTTCTAGATTTTTTTTCTAGATTTTTTTCTAGATTTTTTTTCTAGATTTTTTTCTAGATTTTTTTTCTAGATTTTTTTTCTAGATTTTTTTTCTAGATTTTTTTTCTAGATTTTTTTCTAGATTTTTTTTGTAGATTTTTTTCTAGATTTTTTTTCTAGATTTTTTTCTAGATTTTTTTTCTAGATTTTTTTCTAGATTTTTTTTCTAGATTTTTTTTCTAGATTTTTTTTCTAGATTTTTTTTTCTAGATTTTTTTCTAGATTTTTTTTCTAGATTTTTTTTCTAGATTTTTTTTCTAGATTTTTTTCTAGATTTTTTTCTAGATTTTTTTTCTAGATTTTTTTTCTAGATTTTTTTTCTAGATTTTTTTTCTAGATTTTTTTTCTAGATTTTTTTCTAGATTTTTTTTCTAGATTTTTTTTCTAGATTTTCTTCTAGATTTTTTTTCTAGATTTCTTTTCTAGATTTTTTTTCTAGATTTTTTTTCTAGATTTTTTTCTAGATTTTTTTTCTAGATTTTTTTTCTAGATTTTTTTCTAGATTTTTTTTCTAGATTTTTTTCTAGATTTTTTTTGTAGATTTTTTTTCTAGATTTTCTTCTAGATTTTTTTCTAGATTTTTTTCTAGATTTTTTTTCTAGATTTTTTTTCTAGATTTTTTTTCTAGATTTTTTTCTAGATTTTTTTTCTAGATTTTTTTTCTAGATTTTTTTTCTAGATTTTTTTCTAGATTTTTTTTCTAGATTTTTTTCTAGATTTTTTTTCTAGATTTTTTTTCTAGATTTTTTTTCTAGATTTTTTTCTAGATTTTTTTTCTAGATTTTTTTTCTAGATTTTTTTTCTAGATTTCTTTCTAGATTTTTTTTGTAGATTTTTTCTAGATTTTTTTTCTAGATTTTTTTCTAGATTTTTTTTCTAGATTTTTTTTCTAGATTTTTTTTCTAGATTTTTTTTCTAGATTTTTTTCTAGATTTTTTTTCTAGATTTTTTTTCTAGATTTTTTTTCTAGATTTTTTTCTAGATTTTTTTTCTAGATTTTTTTCTAGATTTTTTTTCTAGATTTTTTTCTAGATTTTTTTTCTAGATTTTTTTTCTAGATTTTTTTTCTAGATTTTTTTTCTAGATTTTTTTCTAGATTTTTTTTGTAGATTTTTTTCTAGATTTTTTTTCTAGATTTTTTTTCTAGATTTTTTTTTCTAGATTTTTTTCTAGATTTTTTTTCTAGATTTTTTTTCTAGATTTTTTTCTAGATTTTTTTTGTAGATTTTTTTTGTAGATTTTTTTTATAGATTTTTTTCTAGATTTTTTTTCTAGATTTTTTTTCCAGATTTTTTTCTAGATTTTTTTTGTAGATTTTTTTTGTAGATTTTTTTCTAGATTTTTTTTCTAGATTTTTTTCTAGATTTTTTTTCTAGATTTTTTTTCTAGATTTTTTTTCTAGATTTTTTTTCTAGATTTTTTTCTAGATTTTATTTCTAGATTTTTTTTCTAGATTTTTTTCTAGATTTTTTCTCTAGATTTTTTTCTAGATTTTTTTTCTAGATTTTTTTTCTAGATTTTTTTTCTAGATTTTTTTCTAGATTTTTTTTCTAGATTTTTTTCTAGATTTTTTTTCTAGATTTTTTTTCTAGATTTTTTTCTAGATTTTTTTTCTAGATTTTTTTTCTAGATTTTTTTTCTAGATTTTTTTCTAGATTTTTTTTGTAGATTTTTTTTCTAGATTTTTTTCTAGATTTTTTTCTAGATTTTTTTCTAGATTTTTTTTCTAGATTTTTTTTCTAGATTTTTTTTCTAGATTTTTTTTCTAGATTTTTTTCTAGATTTTTTTTCTAGATTTTTTTTCTAGATTTTTTTTCTAGATTTTTTTTCTAGATTTTTTTTCTAGATTTTTTTCTAGATTTTTTTTCTAGATTTTTTTTCTAGATTTTCTTCTAGATTTTTTTTCTAGATTTCTTTTCTAGATTTTTTTTCTAGATTTTTTTCTAGATTTTTTTTCTAGATTTTTTTCTAGATTTTTTTTCTAGATTTTTTTTCTAGATTTTTTTCTAGATTTTTTTTCTAGATTTTTTTCTAGATTTTTTTTGTAGATTTTTTTCTAGATTTTTTTTGTAGATTTTTTTCTAGATTTTTTTTCTAGATTTTTTTCTAGATTTTTTTTCTAGATTTTTTTCTAGATTTTTTTTCTAGATTTTTTTTCTAGATTTTTTTTCTAGATTTTTTTTCTAGATTTTTTTCTAGATTTTTTTTCTAGATTTTTTTTCTAGATTTTTTTCTAGATTTTTTTTGTAGATTTTTTTTGTAGATTTTTTTTATAGATTTTTTTCTAGATTTTTTTTCTAGATTTTTTTTCCAGATTTTTTTCTAGATTTTTTTTGTAGATTTTTTTTGTAGATTTTTTTCTAGATTTTTTTTCTAGATTTTTTTCTAGATTTTTTTTCTAGATTTTTTTTCTAGATTTTTTTTCTAGATTTTTTTTCTAGATTTTTTTCTAGATTTTATTTCTAGATTTTTTTTCTAGATTTTTTTTCTAGATTTTTTTCTAGATTTTTTTTCTAGATTTTTTTTCTAGATTTTTTTTCTAGATTTTTTTCTAGATTTTTTCTCTAGATTTTTTTCTAGATTTTTTTTCTAGATTTTTTTTCTAGATTTTTTTTCTAGATTTTTTTCTAGATTTTTTTTCTAGATTTTTTTCTAGATTTTTTTTCTAGATTTTTTTTCTAGATTTTTTTCTAGATTTTTTTTCTAGATTTTTTTTCTAGATTTTTTTTCTAGATTTTTTTCTAGATTTTTTTTGTAGATTTTTTTTCTAGATTTTTTTCTAGATTTTTTTCTAGATTTTTTTCTAGATTTTTTTTCTAGATTTTTTTTCTAGATTTTTTTTCTAGATTTTTTTTCTAGATTTTTTTCTAGATTTTTTTTCTAGATTTTTTTTCTAGATTTTTTTTCTAGATTTTTTTTCTAGATTTTTTTTCTAGATTTTTTTCTAGATTTTTTTTCTAGATTTTTTTTCTAGATTTTTTTTCTAGATTTTTTTTCTAGATTTTTTTCTAGATTTTTTTTCTAGATTTTTTTTCTAGATTTTTTTCTAGATTTTTTTTCTAGATTTTTTTCTAGATTTTTTTCTAGATTTTTTTTCTAGATTTTTTTCTAGATTTTTTTTGTAGATTTTTTTTCTAAATTTGTTCTAGATTTTTTTTGTAGATTTTTTTTCTAGAATTTTTTTCTAGATTTTTTTCTAGATTTTTTTTCTAGATTTTTTTTCTAGATTTTTTTCTAGATTTTTTTTGTAGATTTTTTTTCTAGATTTTTTTTCTAGATTTTTTTGTAGATTTTTTTTGTAGATTTTTTTTGTAGATTTTTTTTATAGATTTTTTTCTAGATTTTTTTTCTAGATTTTTTTTCCAGATTTTTTTCTAGATTTTTTTTGTAGATTTTTTTTGTAGATTTTTTTCTAGATTTTTTTTCTAGATTTTTTTCTAGATTTTTTTTCTAGATTTTTATTCTAGATTTTTTTTCTAGATTTTTTTCTAGATTTTTTTTGTAGATTTTTTTTCTAGATTTTTTTCTAGATTTTTTTTCTAGATTTTTTTTCTAGATTTTTTTTCTAGATTTTTTTCTAGATTTTTTCTCTAGATTTTTTTCTAGATTTTTTTTCTAGATTTTTTTTCTAGATTTTTTTTCTAGATTTTTTTCTAGATTTTTTTTCTAGATTTTTTTCTAGATTTTTTTTCTAGATTTTTTTTCTAGATTTTTTTCTAGATTTTTTTTCTAGATTTTTTTTCTAGATTTTTTTTCTAGATTTTTTTCTAGATTTTTTTTGTAGATTTTTTTTCTAGATTTTTTTCTAGATTTTTTTCTAGATTTTTTTCTAGATTTTTTTTCTAGATTTTTTTTCTAGATTTTTTTTCTAGATTTTTTTTCTAGATTTTTTTCTAGATTTTTTTTCTAGATTTTTTTTCTAGATTTTTTTTCTAGATTTTTTTTCTAGATTTTTTTTCTAGATTTTTTTCTAGATTTTTTTTCTAGATTTTTTTTCTAGATTTTCTTCTAGATTTTTTTTCTAGATTTCTTTTCTAGATTTTTTTTCTAGATTTTTTTCTAGATTTTTTTTCTAGATTTTTTTTCTAGATTTTTTTCTAGATTTTTTTCTAGATTTTTTTTCTAGATTTTTTTTCTAGATTTTTTTTCTAGATTTTTTTCTAGATTTTTTTTCTAGATTTTTTTCTAGATTTTTTTCTAGATTTTTTTTCTAGATTTTTTTCTAGATTTTTTTTGTAGATTTTTTTTCTAAATTTGTTCTAGATTTTTTTTGTAGATTTTTTTTCTAGAATTTTTTTCTAGATTTTTTTCTAGATTTTTTTTCTAGATTTTTTTTCTAGATTTTTTTCTAGATTTTTTTTGTAATTTTTTTTCTAGATTTTTTTTCTAGATTTTTTTGTAGATTTTTTTTGTAGATTTTTTTTGTAGATTTTTTTTATAGATTTTTTTCTAGATTTTTTTTCTAGATTTTTTTTCCAGATTTTTTTCTAGATTTTTTTTGTAGATTTTTTTTGTAGATTTTTTTCTAGATTTTTTTTCTAGATTTTTTTCTAGATTTTTTTTCTAGATTTTTATTCTAGATTTTTTTTCTAGATTTTTTTCTAGATTTTTTTTGTAGATTTTTTTTCCAGATTTTTTTCTAGATTTTTTTTCTAGATTTTTTTTCTAGATTTTTTTCTAGATTTTTTTTCTAGATTTTTTTTCTAGATTTTTTTTGTAGATTTTTTTCTAGATTTTTTTTCTAGATTTTTTTTGTAGATTTTTTTTCTAGATTTTTTTTCTAGATTTTTTTTCTAGATTTTTTTCTAGATTTTTTTTCTAGATTTTTTTTCTAGATTTTTTTTCTAGATTTTTTTCTAGATTTTTTTTTGTAGATTTTTTTTCTAGATTTTTTTTCTAGATTTTTTTCTAGATTTTTTTTCCAGATTTTTTTCTAGATTTTTTTTCTAGATTTTTTTTCTAGATTTTTTTCTAGATTTTTTTCTAGATTTTTTTTCTAGATTTTTTTTCTAGATTTTTTTTCTAGATTTTTTTCTAGATTTTTTTCTAGATTTTTTTTCTAGATTTTTTTTGTAGATTTTTTTTCTAAATTTGTTCTAGATTTTTTTTGTAGATTTTTTTTCTAGAATTTTTTTCTAGATTTTTTTCTAGATTTTTTTTGTAGATTTTTTTTGTAGATTTTTTTCTAGATTTTTTTTCTAGATTTTTTTTCTAGATTTTTTTTCTAGATTTTTTTGTAGATTTTTTTTGTAGATTTTTTTTGTAGATTTTTTTTATAGATTTTTTTCTAGATTTTTTTTCTAGATTTTTTTTGTAGATTTTTTTTGTAGATTTTTTTCTAGATTTTTTTTCTAGATTTTTTTCTAGATTTTTTTTCTAGATTTTTTTTCTAGATTTTTTTTCTAGATTTTTTTTCTAGATTTTTTTCTAGATTTTATTTCTAGATTTTTTTTCTAGATTTTTTTTCTAGATTTTTTTCTAGATTTTTTTTCTAGATTTTTTTTCTAGATTTTTTTTCTAGATTTTTTTCTAGATTTTTTCTCTAGATTTTTTTCTAGATTTTTTTTCTAGATTTTTTTTCTAGATTTTTTTTCTAGATTTTTTTCTAGATTTTTTTTCTAGATTTTTTTCTAGATTTTTTTTCTAGATTTTTTTTCTAGATTTTTTTCTAGATTTTTTTTCTAGATTTTTTTTCTAGATTTTTTTTCTAGATTTTTTTCTAGATTTTTTTTCTAGATTTTTTTTCTAGATTTTTTTCTAGATTTTTTTCTAGATTTTTTTCTAGATTTTTTTTCTAGATTTTTTTTCTAGATTTTTTTTCTAGATTTTTTTTCTAGATTTTTTTCTAGATTTTTTTTCTAGATTTTTTTTCTAGATTTTTTTTCTAGATTTTTTTTCTAGATTTTTTTTCTAGATTTTTTTCTAGATTTTTTTTCTAGATTTTTTTCTAGATTTTTTTTGTAGATTTTTTTTCTAGATTTTCTTCTAGATTTTTTTCTAGATTTTTTTCTAGATTTTTTTTCTAGATTTTTTTTCTAGATTTTTTTTCTAGATTTTTTTCTAGATTTTTTTTCTAGATTTTTTTTCTAGATTTTTTTTCTAGATTTTTTTCTAGATTTTTTTTCTAGATTTTTTTCTAGATTTTTTTTCTAGATTTTTTTTCTAGATTTTTTTTCTAGATTTTTTTTCTAGATTTTTTTCTAGATTTTTTTCTAGATTTTTTTTCTAGATTTTTTTTCTAGATTTTTTTTCTAGATTTTTTTTCTAGATTTTTTTCTAGATTTTTTTTCTAGATTTTTTTTCTAGATTTTTTTTCTAGATTTTTTTTCTAGATTTTTTTCTAGATTTTTTTTGTAGATTTTTTTCTAGATTTTTTTTCTAGATTTTTTTCTAGATTTTTTTTCTAGATTTTTTTCTAGATTTTTTTTCTAGATTTTTTTTCTAGATTTTTTTTCTAGATTTTTTTTCTAGATTTTTTTCTAGATTTTTTTTCTAGATTTTTTTTCTAGATTTTTTTCTAGATTTTTTTTGTAGATTTTTTTTGTAGATTTTTTTTATAGATTTTTTTCTAGATTTTTTTTCTAGATTTTTTTTCCAGATTTTTTTCTAGATTTTTTTTGTAGATTTTTTTTGTAGATTTTTTTCTAGATTTTTTTTCTAGATTTTTTTCTAGATTTTTTTTCTAGATTTTTTTTCTAGATTTTTTTTCTAGATTTTTTTTCTAGATTTTTTTCTAGATTTTATTTCTAGATTTTTTTTCTAGATTTTTTTTCTAGATTTTTTTCTAGATTTTTTTTCTAGATTTTTTTTCTAGATTTTTTTTCTAGATTTTTTTCTAGATTTTTTCTCTAGATTTTTTTCTAGATTTTTTTTCTAGATTTTTTTTCTAGATTTTTTTTCTAGATTTTTTTCTAGATTTTTTTTCTAGATTTTTTTCTAGATTTTTTTTCTAGATTTTTTTTCTAGATTTTTTTCTAGATTTTTTTTCTAGATTTTTTTTCTAGATTTTTTTTCTAGATTTTTTTCTAGATTTTTTTTCTAGATTTTTTTTCTAGATTTTTTTCTAGATTTTTTTTCCAGATTTTTTTCTAGATTTTTTTTCTAGATTTTTTTTCTAGATTTTTTTCTAGATTTTTTTCTAGATTTTTTTTCTAGATTTTTTTTCTAGATTTTTTTTCTAGATTTTTTTTCTAGATTTTTTTTCTAGATTTTTTTCTAGATTTTATTTCTAGATTTTTTTTCTAGATTTTTTTTCTAGATTTTTTTCTAGATTTTTTTTCTAGATTTTTATTCCAGATTTTTTTTCTAGATTTTTTTCTAGATTTTTTTTGTAGATTTTTTTTCCAGATTTTTTTCTAGATTTTTTTTGTAGATTTTTTTTCTAGATTTTTTTCTAGATTTTTTTTCTAGATTTTTTTCTAGATTTTTTTTCTAGATTTTTTTTCTAGATTTTTTTTCCAGATTTTTTTCTAGATTTTTTTTCTAGATTTTTTTTGTAGATTTTTTTTCTAGATTTTTTTTCTAGATTTTTTTTCTAGATTTTTTTCTAGATTTTTTTTCTAGATTTTTTTTCTAGATTTTTTTTCTAGATTTTTTTCTAGATTTTTTTTTGTAGATTTTTTTTCTAGATTTTTTTTCTAAATTTGTTCTAGATTTTTTTTGTAGATTTTTTTTCTAGAATTTTTTTCTAGATTTTTTTCTAGATTTTTTTTCTAGATTTTTTTTCTAGATTTTTTTCTAGATTTTTTTTGTAGATTTTTTTTCTAGATTTTTATTCTAGATTTTTTTTCTAGATTTTTTTCTAGATTTTTTTTCTAGATTTTTTTTCTAGATTTTTTTCTAGATTTTTTTTCTAGATTTTTTTTCTAGATTTTTTTTCTAGATTTTTTTCTAGATTTTTTTTCTAGATTTTTTTTGTAGATTTTTTTTCTAGATTTTTTTTCTAGATTTTTTTTCTAGATTTTTTTCTAGATTTTTTTTCTAGATTTTTTTTCTAGATTTTTTTTCTAGATTTTTTTCTAGATTTTTTTTTGTAGATTTTTTTTCTAGATTTTTTTTCTAGATTTTTTTCTAGATTTTTTTTCCAGATTTTTTTCTAGATTTTTTTTCTAGATTTTTTTTCTAGATTTTTTTCTAGATTTTTTTCTAGATTTTTTTTCTAGATTTTTTTTCTAGATTTTTTTTCTAGATTTTTTTCTAGATTTTTTTCTAGATTTTTTTTCTAGATTTTTTTTGTAGATTTTTTTTCTAAATTTGTTCTAGATTTTTTTTGTAGATTTTTTTTCTAGAATTTTTTTCTAGATTTTTTTCTAGATTTTTTTTGTAGATTTTTTTTGTAGATTTTTTTCTAGATTTTTTTTCTAGATTTTTTTTCTAGATTTTTTTTCTAGATTTTTTTGTAGATTTTTTTTGTAGATTTTTTTTGTAGATTTTTTTTATAGATTTTTTTCTAGATTTTTTTTCTAGATTTTTTTTGTAGATTTTTTTTGTAGATTTTTTTCTAGATTTTTTTTCTAGATTTTTTTCTAGATTTTTTTTCTAGATTTTTTTTCTAGATTTTTTTTCTAGATTTTTTTTCTAGATTTTTTTCTAGATTTTATTTCTAGATTTTTTTCTAGATTTTTTTTCTAGATTTTTTTTCTAGATTTTTTTTCTAGATTTTTTTCTAGATTTTTTTTTGTAGATTTTTTTTCTAGATTTTTTTTCTAGATTTTTTTCTAGATTTTTTTTCCAGATTTTTTTCTAGATTTTTTTTCTAGATTTTTTTTCTAGATTTTTTTCTAGATTTTTTTCTAGATTTTTTTTCTAGATTTTTTTTCTAGATTTTTTTTCTAGATTTTTTTCTAGATTTTTTTCTAGATTTTTTTTCTAGATTTTTTTTGTAGATTTTTTTTCTAAATTTGTTCTAGATTTTTTTTGTAGATTTTTTTTCTAGAATTTTTTTCTAGATTTTTTTCTAGATTTTTTTTGTAGATTTTTTTTGTAGATTTTTTTCTAGATTTTTTTTCTAGATTTTTTTTCTAGATTTTTTTTCTAGATTTTTTTGTAGATTTTTTTTGTAGATTTTTTTTGTAGATTTTTTTTATAGATTTTTTTCTAGATTTTTTTTCTAGATTTTTTTTGTAGATTTTTTTTGTAGATTTTTTTCTAGATTTTTTTTCTAGATTTTTTTCTAGATTTTTTTTCTAGATTTTTTTTCTAGATTTTTTTTCTAGATTTTTTTTCTAGATTTTTTTCTAGATTTTATTTCTAGATTTTTTTTCTAGATTTTTTTTCTAGATTTTTTTCTAGATTTTTTTTCTAGATTTTTTTTCTAGATTTTTTTTCTAGATTTTTTTCTAGATTTTTTCTCTAGATTTTTTTCTAGATTTTTTTTCTAGATTTTTTTTCTAGATTTTTTTTCTAGATTTTTTTCTAGATTTTTTTTCTAGATTTTTTTCTAGATTTTTTTTCTAGATTTTTTTTCTAGATTTTTTTCTAGATTTTTTTTCTAGATTTTTTTTCTAGATTTTTTTTCTAGATTTTTTTCTAGATTTTTTTTCTAGATTTTTTTTCTAGATTTTTTTCTAGATTTTTTTCTAGATTTTTTTCTAGATTTTTTTTCTAGATTTTTTTTCTAGATTTTTTTTCTAGATTTTTTTTCTAGATTTATTTCTAGATTTTTTTTCTAGATTTTTTTTCTAGATTTTTTTCTAGATTTTTTTTCTAGATTTTTTTTCTAGATTTTTTTCTAGATTTTTTTTCCAGATTTTTTTCTAGATTTTTTTTCTAGATTTTTTTCTAGATTTTTTTTCTAGATTTTTTTTCTAGATTTTTTTTCTAGATTTTTTTTCTAGATTTTTTTCTAGATTTTTTTTGTAGATTTTTTTTCTAGATTTTTTTTCTAGATTTTTTTCTAGATTTTTATTCTAGATTTTTTTCTAGATTTTTATTCTAGATTTTTTTTCTAGATTTTTTTTCTAGATTTTTTTCTAGATTTTTTTTCTAGATTTTTTTTCTAGATTTTTTTTCTAGATTTTTTTCTAGATTTTTTTTTGTAGATTTTTTTTCTAGATTTTTTTTCTAGATTTTTTTCTAGATTTTTTTTCCAGATTTTTTTCTAGATTTTTTTTCTAGATTTTTTTTCTAGATTTTTTTCTAGATTTTTTTCTAGATTTTTTTTCTAGATTTTTTTTCTAGATTTTTTTCTAGATTTTTTTTGTAGATTTTTTTTCTAGATTTTCTTCTAGATTTTTTTCTAGATTTTTTTCTAGATTTTTTTTCTAGATTTTTTTTCTAGATTTTTTTTCTAGATTTTTTTCTAGATTTTTTTTCTAGATTTTTTTTCTAGATTTTTTTTCTAGATTTTTTTCTAGATTTTTTTTCTAGATTTTTTTCTAGATTTTTTTTCTAGATTTTTTTTCTAGATTTTTTTTCTAGATTTTTTTCTAGATTTTTTTTCTAGATTTTTTTTCTAGATTTTTTTTCTAGATTTCTTTCTAGATTTTTTTTGTAGATTTTTTCTAGATTTTTTTTCTAGATTTTTTTCTAGATTTTTTTTCTAGATTTTTTTTCTAGATTTTTTTTCTAGATTTTTTTTCTAGATTTTTTTCTAGATTTTTTTTCTAGATTTTTTTTCTAGATTTTTTTTCTAGATTTTTTTCTAGATTTTTTTTCTAGATTTTTTTCTAGATTTTTTTTCTAGATTTTTTTCTAGATTTTTTTTCTAGATTTTTTTTCTAGATTTTTTTTCTAGATTTTTTTTCTAGATTTTTTTCTAGATTTTTTTTGTAGATTTTTTTCTAGATTTTTTTTCTAGATTTTTTTCTAGATTTTTTTTCTAGATTTTTTTCTAGATTTTTTTTCTAGATTTTTTTTCTAGATTTTTTTTCTAGATTTTTTTTCTAGATTTTTTTCTAGATTTTTTTTCTAGATTTTTTTTCTAGATTTTTTTCTAGATTTTTTTTGTAGATTTTTTTTGTAGATTTTTTTTATAGATTTTTTTCTAGATTTTTTTTCTAGATTTTTTTTCCAGATTTTTTTCTAGATTTTTTTTGTAGATTTTTTTTGTAGATTTTTTTCTAGATTTTTTTTCTAGATTTTTTTCTAGATTTTTTTCTAGATTTTTTTTGTAGATTTTTTTTGTAGATTTTTTTTATAGATTTTTTTCTAGATTTTTTTTCTAGATTTTTTTTCTAGATTTTTTTTCTAGATTTTTTTTCTAGATTTTTTTCTAGATTTTATTTCTAGATTTTTTTTCTAGATTTTTTTTCTAGATTTTTTTCTAGATTTTTTTTCTAGATTTTTTTTCTAGATTTTTTTTCTAGATTTTTTTCTAGATTTTTTCTCTAGATTTTTTTCTAGATTTTTTTTCTAGATTTTTTTCTAGATTTTTTTTGTAGATTTTTTTCTAGATTTTTTTTCTAGATTTTTTTCTAGATTTTTTTTCTAGATTTTTTTCTAGATTTTTTTTCTAGATTTTTTTTCTAGATTTTTTTTCTAGATTTTTTTTCTAGATTTTTTTCTAGATTTTTTTTCTAGATTTTTTTTCTAGATTTTTTTCTAGATTTTTTTTGTAGATTTTTTTTGTAGATTTTTTTTATAGATTTTTTTCTAGATTTTTTTTCTAGATTTTTTTTCCAGATTTTTTTCTAGATTTTTTTTGTAGATTTTTTTTGTAGATTTTTTTCTAGATTTTTTTTCTAGATTTTTTTCTAGATTTTTTTTCTAGATTTTTTTTCTAGATTTTTTTTCTAGATTTTTTTTCTAGATTTTTTTCTAGATTTTATTTCTAGATTTTTTTTCTAGATTTTTTTTCTAGATTTTTTTCTAGATTTTTTTTCTAGATTTTTTTTCTAGATTTTTTTTCTAGATTTTTTTCTAGATTTTTTCTCTAGATTTTTTTCTAGATTTTTTTTCTAGATTTTTTTTCTAGATTTTTTTTCTAGATTTTTTTCTAGATTTTTTTTCTAGATTTTTTTCTAGATTTTTTTTCTAGATTTTTTTTCTAGATTTTTTTCTAGATTTTTTTTCTAGATTTTTTTTCTAGATTTTTTTTCTAGATTTTTTTCTAGATTTTTTTTCTAGATTTTTTTTCTAGATTTTTTTCTAGATTTTTTTTCCAGATTTTTTTCTAGATTTTTTTTCTAGATTTTTTTTCTAGATTTTTTTCTAGATTTTTTTCTAGATTTTTTTTCTAGATTTTTTTTCTAGATTTTTTTTCTAGATTTTTTTTCTAGATTTTTTTTCTAGATTTTTTTCTAGATTTTATTTCTAGATTTTTTTTCTAGATTTTTTTTCTAGATTTTTTTCTAGATTTTTTTTCTAGATTTTTATTCCAGATTTTTTTTCTAGATTTTTTTCTAGATTTTTTTTGTAGATTTTTTTTCCAGATTTTTTTCTAGATTTTTTTTGTAGATTTTTTTTCTAGATTTTTTTCTAGATTTTTTTTCTAGATTTTTTTCTAGATTTTTTTTCTAGATTTTTTTTCTAGATTTTTTTTCCAGATTTTTTTCTAGATTTTTTTTCTAGATTTTTTTTGTAGATTTTTTTTCTAGATTTTTTTTCTAGATTTTTTTTCTAGATTTTTTTCTAGATTTTTTTTCTAGATTTTTTTTCTAGATTTTTTTTCTAGATTTTTTTCTAGATTTTTTTTTGTAGATTTTTTTTCTAGATTTTTTTTCTAAATTTGTTCTAGATTTTTTTTGTAGATTTTTTTTCTAGAATTTTTTTCTAGATTTTTTTCTAGATTTTTTTTCTAGATTTTTTTTCTAGATTTTTTTCTAGATTTTTTTTGTAGATTTTTTTTCTAGATTTTTATTCTAGATTTTTTTTCTAGATTTTTTTCTAGATTTTTTTTGTAGATTTTTTTTCCAGATTTTTTTCTAGATTTTTATTCTAGATTTTTTTTCTAGATTTTTTTCTAGATTTTTTTTGTAGATTTTTTTTCCAGATTTTTTTCTAGATTTTTTTTGTAGATTTTTTTTCTAGATTTTTTTCTAGATTTTTTTTCTAGATTTTTTTTCTAGATTTTTTTCTAGATTTTTTTTCTAGATTTTTTTTCTAGATTTTTTTTCTAGATTTTTTTCTAGATTTTTTTTCTAGATTTTTTTTGTAGATTTTTTTTCTAGATTTTTTTTCTAGATTTTTTTTCTAGATTTTTTTCTAGATTTTTTTTCTAGATTTTTTTTCTAGATTTTTTTTCTAGATTTTTTTCTAGATTTTTTTTTGTAGATTTTTTTTCTAGATTTTTTTTCTAGATTTTTTTCTAGATTTTTTTTCCAGATTTTTTTCTCGATTTTTTTTCTAGATTTTTTTTCTAGATTTTTTTCTAGATTTTTTTCTAGATTTTTTTTCTAGATTTTTTTTCTAGATTTTTTTTCTAGATTTTTTTTCTAGATTTTTTTTCTAGATTTTTTTCTAGATTTTATTTCTAGATTTTTTTTCTAGATTTTTTTTCTAGATTTTTTTCTAGATTTTTTTTCTAGATTTTTATTCTAGATTTTTTTTCTAGATTTTTTTTCTAGATTTTTTTTCTAGATTTTTTTCTAGATTTTTTTTGTAGATTTTTTTTCTAGATTTTTTTTCTAGATTTTTATTCTAGATTTTTTTTCTAGATTTTTTTCTAGATTTTTTTTGTAGATTTTTTTTCCAGATTTTTTTCTAGATTTTTATTCTAGATTTTTTTTCTAGATTTTTTTCTAGATTTTTTTTGT
Organism: Oncorhynchus mykiss; assembly: GCF_057628025.1. Lineage (NCBI taxonomy): Eukaryota > Metazoa > Chordata > Actinopteri > Salmoniformes > Salmonidae > Oncorhynchus > Oncorhynchus mykiss. Next base: position 1,446,455 of record NW_028322057.1, read on the forward strand.
AGATTTTTTTTCCAGATTTTTTTCTAGATTTTTTTTGTAGATTTTTTTTCTAGATTTTTTTCTAGATTTTTTTTCTAGATTTTTTTTCTAGATTTTTTTCTAGATTTTTTTTCTAGATTTTTTTTCTAGATTTTTTTTCTAGATTTTTTTCTAGATTTTTTTTCTAGATTTTTTTTGTAGATTTTTTTTCTAGATTTTTTTTCTAGATTTTTTTTCTAGATTTTTTTCTAGATTTTTTTTCTAGATTTTTTTTCTAGATTTTTTTTCTAGATTTTTTTCTAGATTTTTTTTTGTAGATTTTTTTTCTAGATTTTTTTTCTAGATTTTTTTCTAGATTTTTTTTCCAGATTTTTTTCTAGATTTTTTTTCTAGATTTTTTTTCTAGATTTTTTTCTAGATTTTTTTCTAGATTTTTTTTCTAGATTTTTTTTCTAGATTTTTTTTCTAGATTTTTTTTCTAGATTTTTTTTCTAGATTTTTTTCTAGATTTTATTTCTAGATTTTTTTTCTAGATTTTTTTTCTAGATTTTTTTCTAGATTTTTTTTCTAGATTTTTATTCTAGATTTTTTTTCTAGATTTTTTTCTAGATTTTTTTTGTAGATTTTTTTTCCAGATTTTTTTCTAGATTTTTTTTGTAGATTTTTTTTCTAGATTTTTTTCTAGATTTTTTTTCTAGATTTTTTTCTAGATTTTTTTTCTAGATTTTTTTTCTAGATTTTTTTTCCAGATTTTTTTCTAGATTTTTTTTCTAGATTTTTTTTGTAGATTTTTTTTCTAGATTTTTTTTCTAGATTTTTTTTCTAGATTTTTTTCTAGATTTTTTTTCTAGATTTTTTTTCTAGATTTTTTTTCTAGATTTTTTTCTAGATTTTTTTTTGTAGATTTTTTTTCTAGATTTTTTTTCTAAATTTGTTCTAGATTTTTTTTGTAGATTTTTTTTCTAGAATTTTTTTCTAGATTTTTTTCTAGATTTTTTTTCTAGATTTTTTTTCTAGATTTTTTTCTAGATTTTTTTTGTAGATTTTTTTTCTAGATTTTTTTCTAGATTTTTTTTCTAGATTTTTTTCTAGATTTTTTTTCTAGATTTTTTTTCTAGATTTTTTTTCTAGATTTTTTTCTAGATTTTTTTTCTAGATTTTTTTTCTAGATTTTTTTTCTAGATTTTTTTCTAGATTTTTTTTCTAGATTTTTTTCTAGATTTTTTTTGTAGATTTTTTTTCTAGATTTTTTTCTAGATTTTTTTTCTAGATTTTTTTTCTAGATTTTTTTTCTAGATTTTTTTCTAGATTTTTTTTGTAGATTTTTTTTCTAGATTTTTTTTCTAGATTTTTTTCTAGATTTTTTTCTAGATTTTTTTTCTAGATTTTTTTTCTAGATTTTTTTTCTAGATTTTTTTTCTAGATTTTTTTCTAGATTTTTTTTCTAGATTTTTTTCTAGATTTTTTTTCTAGATTTTTTTTCTAGATTTTTTTTCTAGATTTTTTTCTAGATTTTTTTTCTAGATTTTTTTCTAGATTTTTTTTCTAGATTTTTTTTCTAGATTTTTTTTCCAGATTTTTTTCTAGATTTTTTTTCTAGATTTTTTTTGTAGATTTTTTTTCTAGATTTTTTTTCTAGATTTTTTTTCTAGATTTTTTTCTAGATTTTTTTTCTAGATTTTTTTTCTAGATTTTTTTTCTAGATTTTTTTCTAGATTTTTTTTTGTAGATTTTTTTTCTAGATTTTTTTTCTAAATTTGTTCTAGATTTTTTTTGTAGATTTTTTTTCTAGAATTTTTTTCTAGATTTTTTTCTAGATTTTTTTTCTAGATTTTTTTTCTAGATTTTTTTCTAGATTTTTTTTGTAGATTTTTTTTCTAGATTTTTTTCTAGATTTTTTTTCTAGATTTTTTTCTAGATTTTTTTTCTAGATTTTTTTTCTAGATTTTTTTTCTAGATTTTTTTCTAGATTTTTTTTCTAGATTTTTTTTCTAGATTTTTTTTCTAGATTTTTTTCTAGATTTTTTTTCTAGATTTTTTTCTAGATTTTTTTTGTAGATTTTTTTTCTAGATTTTTTTCTAGATTTTTTTTCTAGATTTTTTTTCTAGATTTTTTTTCTAGATTTTTTTCTAGATTTTTTTTGTAGATTTTTTTTCTAGATTTTTTTTCTAGATTTTTTTCTAGATTTTTTTCTAGATTTTTTTTCTAGATTTTTTTTCTAGATTTTTTTTCTAGATTTTTTTTCTAGATTTTTTTCTAGATTTTTTTTCTAGATTTTTTTCTAGATTTTTTTTCTAGATTTTTTTTCTAGATTTTTTTTCTAGATTTTTTTCTAGATTTTTTTTCTAGATTTTTTTTCTAGATTTTTTTCTAGATTTTTTTTCTAGATTTTTTTCTAGATTTTTTTTCTAGATTTTTTTTCTAGATTTTTTTCTAGATTTTTTTTCTAGATTTTTTTTCTAGATTTTTTTTCTAGATTTTTTTCTAGATTTTTTTTCTAGATTTTTTTTCTAGATTTTTTTTCTAGATTTTTTTCTAGATTTTTTTCTAGATTTTTTTTCTAGATTTTTTTTCTAGATTTTTTTTCTAGATTTTTTTTCTAGATTTTTTTTCTAGATTTTTTTCTAGATTTTATTTCTAGATTTTTTTTCTAGATTTTTTTTCTAGATTTTTTTCTAGATTTTTTTTCTAGATTTTTATTCTAGATTTTTTTTCTAGATTTTTTTCTAGATTTTTTTTGTAGATTTTTTTTCCAGATTTTTTTCTAGATTTTTTTTGTAGATTTTTTTTCTAGATTTTTTTCTAGATTTTTTTTCTAGATTTTTTTCTAGATTTTTTTTCTAGATTTTTTTTCTAGATTTTTTTTCCAGATTTTTTTCTAGATTTTTTTTCTAGATTTTTTTTGTAGATTTTTTTTCTAGATTTTTTTTCTAGATTTTTTTTCTAGATTTTTTTCTAGATTTTTTTTCTAGATTTTTTTTCTAGATTTTTTTTCTAGATTTTTTTCTAGATTTTTTTTTGTAGATTTTTTTTCTAGATTTTTTTTCTAAATTTGTTCTAGATTTTTTTTGTAGATTTTTTTTCTAGAATTTTTTTCTAGATTTTTTTCTAGATTTTTTTTCTAGATTTTTTTTCTAGATTTTTTTCTAGATTTTTTTTGTAGATTTTTTTTCTAGATTTTTTTCTAGATTTTTTTTCTAGATTTTTTTCTAGATTTTTTTTCTAGATTTTTTTTCTAGATTTTTTTTCTAGATTTTTTTCTAGATTTTTTTTCTAGATTTTTTTTCTAGATTTTTTTTCTAGATTTTTTTCTAGATTTTTTTTCTAGATTTTTTTCTAGATTTTTTTTGTAGATTTTTTTTCTAGATTTTTTTCTAGATTTTTTTTCTAGATTTTTTTTCTAGATTTTTTTTCTAGATTTTTTTCTAGATTTTTTTTGTAGATTTTTTTTCTAGATTTTTTTTCTAGATTTTTTTCTAGATTTTTTTCTAGATTTTTTTTCTAGATTTTTTTTCTAGATTTTTTTTCTAGATTTTTTTTCTAGATTTTTTTCTAGATTTTTTTTCTAGATTTTTTTCTAGATTTTTTTTCTAGATTTTTTTTCTAGATTTTTTTTCTAGATTTTTTTCTAGATTTTTTTTCTAGATTTTTTTCTAGATTTTTTTTCTAGATTTTTTTTCTAGATTTTTTTTCCAGATTTTTTTCTAGATTTTTTTTCTAGATTTTTTTTGTAGATTTTTTTTCTAGATTTTTTTTCTAGATTTTTTTTCTAGATTTTTTTCTAGATTTTTTTTCTAGATTTTTTTTCTAGATTTTTTTTCTAGATTTTTTTCTAGATTTTTTTTTGTAGATTTTTTTTCTAGATTTTTTTTCTAAATTTGTTCTAGATTTTTTTTGTAGATTTTTTTTCTAGAATTTTTTTCTAGATTTTTTTCTAGATTTTTTTTCTAGATTTTTTTTCTAGATTTTTTTCTAGATTTTTTTTGTAGATTTTTTTTCTAGATTTTTTTCTAGATTTTTTTTCTAGATTTTTTTCTAGATTTTTTTTCTAGATTTTTTTTCTAGATTTTTTTTCTAGATTTTTTTCTAGATTTTTTTTCTAGATTTTTTTTCTAGATTTTTTTTCTAGATTTTTTTCTAGATTTTTTTTCTAGATTTTTTTCTAGATTTTTTTTGTAGATTTTTTTTCTAGATTTTTTTCTAGATTTTTTTTCTAGATTTTTTTTCTAGATTTTTTTTCTAGATTTTTTTCTAGATTTTTTTTGTAGATTTTTTTTCTAGATTTTTTTTCTAGATTTTTTTCTAGATTTTTTTCTAGATTTTTTTTCTAGATTTTTTTTCTAGATTTTTTTTCTAGATTTTTTTTCTAGATTTTTTTCTAGATTTTTTTTCTAGATTTTTTTCTAGATTTTTTTTCTAGATTTTTTTTCTAGATTTTTTTTCTAGATTTTTTTCTAGATTTTTTTTCTAGATTTTTTTTCTAGATTTTTTTCTAGATTTTTTTTCTAGATTTTTTTCTAGATTTTTTTTCTAGATTTTTTTTCTATATTTTTTTTCTAGATTTTTTTCTAGATTTTTTTTGTAGATTTTTTTTCTAGATTTTTTTTCTAGATTTTTTTCTAGATTTTTATTCTAGATTTTTTTTCTAGATTTTTTTCTAGATTTTTTTTCTAGATTTTTTTTCTAGATTTTTTTCTAGATTTTTTTTTGTAGATTTTTTTTCTAGATTTTTTTTCTAGATTTTTTTCTAGATTTTTTTTCCAGATTTTTTTCTAGATTTTTTTTCTAGATTTTTTTTCTAGATTTTTTTCTAGATTTTTTTCTAGATTTTTTTTCTAGATTTTTTTTCTAGATTTTTTTTCTAGATTTTTTTTCTAGATTTTTTTTCTAGATTTTTTTCTAGATTTTATTTCTAGATTTTTTTTCTAGATTTTTTTTCTAGATTTTTTTCTAGATTTTTTTTCTAGATTTTTATTCTAGATTTTTTTTCTAGATTTTTTTCTAGATTTTTTTTGTAGATTTTTTTTCCAGATTTTTTTCTAGATTTTTTTTGTAGATTTTTTTTCTAGATTTTTTTCTAGATTTTTTTTCTAGATTTTTTTCTAGATTTTTTTTCTAGATTTTTTTTCTAGATTTTTTTTCCAGATTTTTTTCTAGATTTTTTTTCTAGATTTTTTTTGTAGATTTTTTTTCTAGATTTTTTTCTAGATTTTTTTTTGTAGATTTTTTTTCTAGATTTTTTTTCTAAATTTGTTCTAGATTTTTTTTGTAGATTTTTTTTCTAGAATTTTTTTCTAGATTTTTTTCTAGATTTTTTTTCTAGATTTTTTTTCTAGATTTTTTTCTAGATTTTTTTTGTAGATTTTTTTTCTAGATTTTTATTCTAGATTTTTTTTCTAGATTTTTTTCTAGATTTTTTTTGTAGATTTTTTTTCCAGATTTTTTTCTAGATTTTTATTCTAGATTTTTTTTCTAGATTTTTTTCTAGATTTTTTTTGTAGATTTTTTTTCCAGATTTTTTTCTAGATTTTTTTTGTAGATTTTTTTTCTAGATTTTTTTCTAGATTTTTTTTCTAGATTTTTTTTCTAGATTTTTTTCTAGATTTTTTTTCTAGATTTTTTTTCTAGATTTTTTTTCTAGATTTTTTTCTAGATTTTTTTTCTAGATTTTTTTTGTAGATTTTTTTTCTAGATTTTTTTTCTAGATTTTTTTTCTAGATTTTTTTCTAGATTTTTTTTCTAGATTTTTTTTCTAGATTTTTTTTCTAGATTTTTTTCTAGATTTTTTTTTGTAGATTTTTTTTCTAGATTTTTTTTCTAGATTTTTTTCTAGATTTTTTTTCCAGATTTTTTTCTCGATTTTTTTTCTAGATTTTTTTTCTAGATTTTTTTCTAGATTTTTTTCTAGATTTTTTTTCTAGATTTTTTTTCTAGATTTTTTTTCTAGATTTTTTTTCTAGATTTTTTTTCTAGATTTTTTTCTAGATTTTATTTCTAGATTTTTTTTCTAGATTTTTTTTCTAGATTTTTTTCTAGATTTTTTTTCTAGATTTTTATTCTAGATTTTTTTTCTAGATTTTTTTTCTAGATTTTTTTTCTAGATTTTTTTCTAGATTTTTTTTGTAGATTTTTTTTCTAGATTTTTTTTCTAGATTTTTATTCTAGATTTTTTTTCTAGATTTTTTTCTAGATTTTTTTTGTAGATTTTTTTTCCAGATTTTTTTCTAGATTTTTATTCTAGATTTTTTTTCTAGATTTTTTTCTAGATTTTTTTTGTAGATTTTTTTTCCAGATTTTTTTCTAGATTTTTTTTGTAGATTTTTTTTCTAGATTTTTTTCTAGATTTTTTTTCTAGATTTTTTTTCTAGATTTTTTTCTAGATTTTTTTTCTAGATTTTTTTTCTAGATTTTTTTTCTAGATTTTTTTCTAGATTTTTTTTCTAGATTTTTTTTGTAGATTTTTTTTCTAGATTTTTTTTCTAGATTTTTTTTCTAGATTTTTTTCTAGATTTTTTTTCTAGATTTTTTTTCTAGATTTTTTTTCTAGATTTTTTTCTAGATTTTTTTTTGTAGATTTTTTTTCTAGATTTTTTTTCTAGATTTTTTTCTAGATTTTTTTTCCAGATTTTTTTCTAGATTTTTTTTCTAGATTTTTTTTCTAGATTTTTTTCTAGATTTTTTTCTAGATTTTTTTTCTAGATTTTTTTTCTAGATTTTTTTTCTAGATTTTTTTTCTAGATTTTTTTTCTAGATTTTTTTCTAGATTTTATTTCTAGATTTTTTTTCTAGATTTTTTTTCTAGATTTTTTTCTAGATTTTTTTTCTAGATTTTTATTCTAGATTTTTTTTCTAGATTTTTTTCTAGATTTTTTTTGTAGATTTTTTTTCCAGATTTTTTTCTAGATTTTTTTTGTAGATTTTTTTTCTAGATTTTTTTCTAGATTTTTTTTCTAGATTTTTTTCTAGATTTTTTTTCTAGATTTTTTTTCTAGATTTTTTTTCCAGATTTTTTTCTAGATTTTTTTTCTAGATTTTTTTTGTAGATTTTTTTTCTAGATTTTTTTTCTAGATTTTTTTTCTAGATTTTTTTCTAGATTTTTTTTCTAGATTTTTTTCTAGATTTTTTTTTGTAGATTTTTTTTCTAGATTTTTTTTCTAAATTTGTTCTAGATTTTTTTTGTAGATTTTTTTTCTAGAATTTTTTTCTAGATTTTTTTCTAGATTTTTTTTCTAGATTTTTTTTCTAGATTTTTTTCTAGATTTTTTTTGTAGATTTTTTTTCTAGATTTTTTTCTAGATTTTTTTTCTAGATTTTTTTCTAGATTTTTTTTCTAGATTTTTTTTCTAGATTTTTTTTCTAGATTTTTTTCTAGATTTTTTTTCTAGATTTTTTTTCTAGATTTTTTTTCTAGATTTTTTTCTAGATTTTTTTTCTAGATTTTTTTCTAGATTTTTTTTGTAGATTTTTTTTCTAGATTTTTTTCTAGATTTTTTTTCTAGATTTTTTTTCTAGATTTTTTTTCTAGATTTTTTTCTAGATTTTTTTTGTAGATTTTTTTTCTAGATTTTTTTTCTAGATTTTTTTCTAGATTTTTTTCTAGATTTTTTTTCTAGATTTTTTTTCTAGATTTTTTTTCTAGATTTTTTTTCTAGATTTTTTTCTAGATTTTTTTTCTAGATTTTTTTCTAGATTTTTTTTCTAGATTTGTTTTCTAGATTTTTTTTCTAGATTTGTTTCTAGATTTTTTTTCTAGATTTTTTTCTAGATTTTTTTTCTAGATTTTTTTTCTAGATTTTTTTTCCAGATTTTTTTCTAGATTTTTTTTCTAGATTTTTTTTGTAGATTTTTTTTCTAGATTTTTTTTCTAGATTTTTTTTCTAGATTTTTTTCTAGATTTTTTTTCTAGATTTTTTTTCTAGATTTTTTTTCTAGATTTTTTTCTAGATTTTTTTTTGTAGATTTTTTTTCTAGATTTTTTTTCTAAATTTGTTCTAGATTTTTTTTGTAGATTTTTTTTCTAGAATTTTTTTCTAGATTTTTTTCTAGATTTTTTTTCTAGATTTTTTTTCTAGATTTTTTTCTAGATTTTTTTTGTAGATTTTTTTTCTAGATTTTTTTCTAGATTTTTTTTCTAGATTTTTTTCTAGATTTTTTTTCTAGATTTTTTTTCTAGATTTTTTTTCTAGATTTTTTTCTAGATTTTTTTTCTAGATTTTTTTTCTAGATTTTTTTTCTAGATTTTTTTTCTAGATTTTTTTTCTAGATTTTTTTCTAGATTTTTTTTGTAGATTTTTTTTCTAGAATTTTTTTCTAGATTTTTTTCTAGATTTTTTTTCTAGATTTTTTTTCTAGATTTTTTTCTAGATTTTTTTTGTAGATTTTTTTTCTAGATTTTTTTCTAGATTTTTTTTCTAGATTTTTTTCTAGATTTTTTTTCTAGATTTTTTTTCTAGATTTTTTTTCTAGATTTTTTTCTAGATTTTTTTTCTAGATTTTTTTTCTAGATTTTTTTTCTAGATTTTTTTCTAGATTTTTTTTCTAGATTTTTTTCTAGATTTTTTTTGTAGATTTTTTTTCTAGATTTTTTTCTAGATTTTTTTTCTAGATTTTTTTTCTAGATTTTTTTTCTAGATTTTTTTCTAGATTTTTTTTGTAGATTTTTTTTCTAGATTTTTTTTCTAGATTTTTTTCTAGATTTTTTTCTAGATTTTTTTTCTAGATTTTTTTTCTAGATTTTTTTTCTAGATTTTTTTTCTAGATTTTTTTCTAGATTTTTTTTCTAGATTTTTTTCTAGATTTTTTTTCTAGATTTTTTTTCTAGATTTTTTTTCTAGATTTTTTTCTAGATTTTTTTTCTAGATTTTTTTCTAGATTTTTTTTCTAGATTTTTTTTCTAGATTTTTTTTCCAGATTTTTTTCTAGATTTTTTTTCTAGATTTTTTTTGTAGATTTTTTTTCTAGATTTTTTTTCTAGATTTTTTTTCTAGATTTTTTTCTAGATTTTTTTTCTAGATTTTTTTTCTAGATTTTTTTTCTAGATTTTTTTCTAGATTTTTTTTTGTAGATTTTTTTTCTAGATTTTTTTTCTAAATTTGTTCTAGATTTTTTTTGTAGATTTTTTTTCTAGAATTTTTTTCTAGATTTTTTTCTAGATTTTTTTTCTAGATTTTTTTTCTAGATTTTTTTCTAGATTTTTTTTGTAGATTTTTTTTCTAGATTTTTTTCTAGATTTTTTTTCTAGATTTTTTTCTAGATTTTTTTTCTAGATTTTTTTTCTAGATTTTTTTTCTAGATTTTTTTCTAGATTTTTTTTCTAGATTTTTTTTCTAGATTTTTTTTCTAGATTTTTTTTCTAGATTTTTTTTCTAGATTTTTTTCTAGATTTTTTTTTGTAGATTTTTTTTCTAGATTTTTTTTCTAGATTTTTTTCTAGATTTTTTTTCCAGATTTTTTTCTAGATTTTTTTTCTAGATTTTTTTTCTAGATTTTTTTCTAGATTTTTTTCTAGATTTTTTTTCTAGATTTTTTTTCTAGATTTTTTTTCTAGATTTTTTTTCTAGATTTTTTTTCTAGATTTTTTTCTAGATTTTATTTCTAGATTTTTTTTCTAGATTTTTTTTCTAGATTTTTTTCTAGATTTTTTTTCTAGATTTTTATTCTAGATTTTTTTTCTAGATTTTTTTCTAGATTTTTTTTGTAGATTTTTTTTCCAGATTTTTTTCTAGATTTTTTTTGTAGATTTTTTTTCTAGATTTTTTTCTAGATTTTTTTTCTAGATTTTTTTCTAGATTTTTTTTCTAGATTTTTTTTCTAGATTTTTTTTCTAGATTTTTTTCTAGATTTTTTTTCTAGATTTTTTTTCTAGATTTTTTTTCTAGATTTTTTTCTAGATTTTTTTTCTAGATTTTTTTCTAGATTTTTTTTGTAGATTTTTTTTCTAGATTTTTTTCTAGATTTTTTTTCTAGATTTTTTTTCTAGATTTTTTTTCTAGATTTTTTTCTAGATTTTTTTTGTAGATTTTTTTTCTAGATTTTTTTTCTAGATTTTTTTCTAGATTTTTTTCTAGATTTTTTTTCTAGATTTTTTTTCTAGATTTTTTTTCTAGATTTTTTTTCTAGATTTTTTTCTAGATTTTTTTTCTAGATTTTTTTCTAGATTTTTTTTCTAGATTTTTTTTCTAGATTTTTTTTCTAGATTTTTTTCTAGATTTTTTTTCTAGATTTTTTTTCTAGATTTTTTTCTAGATTTTTTTTCTAGATTTTTTTCTAGATTTTTTTTCTATATTTTTTTCTATATTTTTTTTCTAGATTTTTTTCTAGATTTTTTTTGTAGATTTTTTTTCTAGATTTTTTTTCTAGATTTTTTTTCTAGATTTTTTTCTAGATTTTTATTCTAGATTTTTTTTCTAGATTTTTTTCTAGATTTTTTTTTGTAGATTTTTTTTCTAGATTTTTTTTCTAGATTTTTTTCTAGATTTTTTTTCCAGATTTTTTTCTAGATTTTTTTTCTAGATTTTTTTTCTAGATTTTTTTCTAGATTTTTTTCTAGATTTTTTTTCTAGATTTTTTTTCTAGATTTTTTTTCTAGATTTTTTTTCTAGATTTTTTTTCTAGATTTTTTTCTAGATTTTATTTCTAGATTTTTTTTCTAGATTTTTTTTCTAGATTTTTTTCTAGATTTTTTTTCTAGATTTTTATTCTAGATTTTTTTTCTAGATTTTTTTCTAGATTTTTTTTGTAGATTTTTTTTCCAGATTTTTTTCTAGATTTTTTTTGTAGATTTTTTTTCTAGATTTTTTTCTAGATTTTTTTTCTAGATTTTTTTCTAGATTTTTTTTCTAGATTTTTTTTCTAGATTTTTTTTCCAGATTTTTTTCTAGATTTTTTTTCTAGATTTTTTTTGTAGATTTTTTTTCTAGATTTTTTTCTAGATTTTTTTTTGTAGATTTTTTTTCTAGATTTTTTTTCTAAATTTGTTCTAGATTTTTTTTGTAGATTTTTTTTCTAGAATTTTTTTCTAGATTTTTTTCTAGATTTTTTTTCTAGATTTTTTTTCTAGATTTTTTTCTAGATTTTTTTTGTAGATTTTTTTTCTAGATTTTTATTCTAGATTTTTTTTCTAGATTTTTTTCTAGATTTTTTTTCTAGATTTTTTTTCCAGATTTTTTTCTAGATTTTTATTCTAGATTTTTTTTCTAGATTTTTTTCTAGATTTTTTTTGTAGATTTTTTTTCCAGATTTTTTTCTAGATTTTTTTTGTAGATTTTTTTTCTAGATTTTTTTCTAGATTTTTTTTCTAGATTTTTTTTCTAGATTTTTTTCTAGATTTTTTTTCTAGATTTTTTTTCTAGATTTTTTTTCTAGATTTTTTTCTAGATTTTTTTTCTAGATTTTTTTTGTAGATTTTTTTTCTAGATTTTTTTTCTAGATTTTTTTTCTAGATTTTTTTCTAGATTTTTTTTCTAGATTTTTTTTCTAGATTTTTTTTCTAGATTTTTTTCTAGATTTTTTTTTGTAGATTTTTTTTCTAGATTTTTTTTCTAGATTTTTTTCTAGATTTTTTTTCCAGATTTTTTTCTCGATTTTTTTTCTAGATTTTTTTTCTAGATTTTTTTCTAGATTTTTTTCTAGATTTTTTTTCTAGATTTTTTTTCTAGATTTTTTTTCTAGATTTTTTTTCTAGATTTTTTTTCTAGATTTTTTTCTAGATTTTATTTCTAGATTTTTTTTCTAGATTTTTTTTCTAGATTTTTTTCTAGATTTTTTTTCTAGATTTTTATTCTAGATTTTTTTTCTAGATTTTTTTTCTAGATTTTTTTTCTAGATTTTTTTCTAGATTTTTTTTGTAGATTTTTTTTCTAGATTTTTTTTCTAGATTTTTATTCTAGATTTTTTTTCTAGATTTTTTTCTAGATTTTTTTTGTAGATTTTTTTTCCAGATTTTTTTCTAGATTTTTATTCTAGATTTTTTTTCTAGATTTTTTTCTAGATTTTTTTTGTAGATTTTTTTTCCAGATTTTTTTCTAGATTTTTTTTGTAGATTTTTTTTCTAGATTTTTTTCTAGATTTTTTTTCTAGATTTTTTTTCTAGATTTTTTTCTAGATTTTTTTTCTAGATTTTTTTTCTAGATTTTTTTTCTAGATTTTTTTCTAGATTTTTTTTCTAGATTTTTTTTGTAGATTTTTTTTCTAGATTTTTTTTCTAGATTTTTTTTCTAGATTTTTTTCTAGATTTTTTTTCTAGATTTTTTTTCTAGATTTTTTTTCTAGATTTTTTTCTAGATTTTTTTTTGTAGATTTTTTTTCTAGATTTTTTTTCTAGATTTTTTTCTAGATTTTTTTTCCAGATTTTTTTCTAGATTTTTTTTCTAGATTTTTTTTCTAGATTTTTTTCTAGATTTTTTTCTAGATTTTTTTTCTAGATTTTTTTTCTAGATTTTTTTTCTAGATTTTTTTTCTAGATTTTTTTTCTAGATTTTTTTCTAGATTTTATTTCTAGATTTTTTTTCTAGATTTTTTTTCTAGATTTTTTTCTAGATTTTTTTTCTAGATTTTTATTCTAGATTTTTTTTCTAGATTTTTTTCTAGATTTTTTTTGTAGATTTTTTTTCCAGATTTTTTTCTAGATTTTTTTTGTAGATTTTTTTTCTAGATTTTTTTCTAGATTTTTTTTCTAGATTTTTTTCTAGATTTTTTTTCTAGATTTTTTTTCTAGATTTTTTTTCCAGATTTTTTTCTAGATTTTTTTTCTAGATTTTTTTTGTAGATTTTTTTTCTAGATTTTTTTTCTAGATTTTTTTTCTAGATTTTTTTCTAGATTTTTTTTCTAGATTTTTTTTCTAGATTTTTTTTCTAGATTTTTTTCTAGATTTTTTTTTGTAGATTTTTTTTCTAGATTTTTTTTCTAAATTTGTTCTAGATTTTTTTTGTAGATTTTTTTTCTAGAATTTTTTTCTAGATTTTTTTCTAGATTTTTTTTCTAGATTTTTTTTCTAGATTTTTTTCTAGATTTTTTTTGTAGATTTTTTTTCTAGATTTTTTTCTAGATTTTTTTTCTAGATTTTTTTCTAGATTTTTTTTCTAGATTTTTTTTCTAGATTTTTTTTCTAGATTTTTTTCTAGATTTTTTTTCTAGATTTTTTTTCTAGATTTTTTTTCTAGATTTTTTTTCTAGATTTTTTTTCTAGATTTTTTTCTAGATTTTTTTTTGTAGATTTTTTTTCTAGATTTTTTTTCTAGATTTTTTTCTAGATTTTTTTTCCAGATTTTTTTCTAGATTTTTTTTCTAGATTTTTTTTCTAGATTTTTTTCTAGATTTTTTTCTAGATTTTTTTTCTAGATTTTTTTTCTAGATTTTTTTTCTAGATTTTTTTTCTAGATTTTTTTTCTAGATTTTTTTCTAGATTTTATTTCTAGATTTTTTTTCTAGATTTTTTTTCTAGATTTTTTTCTAGATTTTTTTTCTAGATTTTTATTCTAGATTTTTTTTCTAGATTTTTTTCTAGATTTTTTTTGTAGATTTTTTTTCCAGATTTTTTTCTAGATTTTTTTTGTAGATTTTTTTTCTAGATTTTTTTCTAGATTTTTTTTCTAGATTTTTTTCTAGATTTTTTTTCTAGATTTTTTTTCTAGATTTTTTTTCCAGATTTTTTTCTAGATTTTTTTTCTAGATTTTTTTTGTAGATTTTTTTTCTAGATTTTTTTTCTAGATTTTTTTTCTAGATTTTTTTCTAGATTTTTTTTCTAGATTTTTTTTCTAGATTTTTTTTCTAGATTTTTTTCTAGATTTTTTTTTGTAGATTTTTTTTCTAGATTTTTTTTCTAAATTTGTTCTAGATTTCTTTTGTAGATTTTCTTTCTAGAATTTTTTTCTAGATTTTTTTCTAGATTTTTTTTCTAGATTTTTTTTCTAGATTTTTTTCTAGATTTTTTTTGTAGATTTTTTTTCTAGATTTTTTTCTAGATTTTTTTTCTAGATTTTTTTCTAGATTTTTTTTCTAGATTTTTTTTCTAGATTTTTTTTCTAGATTTTTTTCTAGATTTTTTTTCTAGATTTTTTTTCTAGATTTTTTTTCTAGATTTTTTTCTAGATTTTTTTTCTAGATTTTTTTCTAGATTTTTTTTGTAGATTTTTTTTCTAGATTTTTTTCTAGATTTTTTTTCTAGATTTTTTTTCTAGATTTTTTTTCTAGATTTTTTTCTAGATTTTTTTTGTAGATTTTTTTTCTAGATTTTTTTTCTAGATTTTTTTCTAGATTTTTTTCTAGATTTTTTTTCTAGATTTTTTTTCTAGATTTTTTTTCTAGATTTTTTTTCTAGATTTTTTTCTAGATTTTTTTTCTAGATTTTTTTCTAGATTTTTCTTCTAGATTTTTTTTCTAGATTTTTTTTCTAGATTTTTTTCTAGATTTTTTTTCTAGATTTTTTTTCTAGATTTTTTTCTAGATTTTTTTTCTAGATTTTTTTCTAGATTTTTTTTCTATATTTTTTTTCTATATTTTTTTTCTAGATTTTTTTCTAGATTTTTTTTGTAGATTTTTTTTCTAGATTTTTTTTCTAGATTTTTTTCTAGATTTTTATTCTAGATTTTTTTTCTAGATTTTTTTCTAGATTTTTTTTGTAGATTTTTTTTCCAGATTTTTTTCTAGCTTTTTTTTGTAGATTTTTTTTCTAGATTTTTTTTCTAGATTTTTTTCTAGATTTTTTTCTAGATTTTTTTTATAGATTTTTTTTCTAGATTTTTTTCTAGATTTTTTTTGTAGATTTTTTTTCCAGATTTTTTTCTAGATTTTTTTTGTAGATTTTTTTTCTAGATTTTTTTCTAGATTTTTTTTCTAGATTTTTTTCTAGATTTTTTTTCTAGATTTTTTTTCTAGATTTTTTTTCCAGATTTTTTTCTAGATTTTTTTTCTAGATTTTTTTTGTAGATTTTTTTTCTAGATTTTTTTCTAGATTTTTTTTTGTAGATTTTTTTTCTAGATTTTTTTTCTAAATTTGTTCTAGATTTTTTTTGTAGATTTTTTTTCTAGAATTTTTTTCTAGATTTTTTTCTAGATTTTTTTTCTAGATTTTTTTTCTAGATTTTTTTCTAGATTTTTTTTGTAGATTTTTTTTCTAGATTTTTATTCTAGATTTTTTTTCTAGATTTTTTTCTAGATTTTTTTTGTAGATTTTTTTTCCAGATTTTTTTCTAGATTTTTATTCTAGATTTTTTTTCTAGATTTTTTTCTAGATTTTTTTTGTAGATTTTTTTTCCAGATTTTTTTCTAGATTTTTTTTCTAGATTTTTTTTCTAGATTTTTTTCTAGATTTTTTTTCTAGATTTTTTTTCTAGATTTTTTTCTAGATTTTTTTTCTAGATTTTTTTTCTAGATTTTTTTTCTAGATTTTTTTCTAGATTTTTTTTCTAGATTTTTTTTGTAGATTTTTTTTCTAGATTTTTTTTCTAGATTTTTTTTCTAGATTTTTTTCTAGATTTTTTTTCTAGATTTTTTTTCTAGATTTTTTTTCTAGATTTTTTTCTAGATTTTTTTTTGTAGATTTTTTTTCTAGATTTTTTTTCTAGATTTTTTTCTAGATTTTTTTTCCAGATTTTTTTCTCGATTTTTTTTCTAGATTTTTTTTCTAGATTTTTTTCTAGATTTTTTTCTAGATTTTTTTTCTAGATTTTTTTTCTAGATTTTTTTTCTAGATTTTTTTTCTAGATTTTTTTTCTAGATTTTTTTCTAGATTTTATTTCTAGATTTTTTTTCTAGATTTTTTTTCTAGATTTTTTTCTAGATTTTTTTTCTAGATTTTTATTCTAGATTTTTTTTCTAGATTTTTTTTCTAGATTTTTTTTCTAGATTTTTTTCTAGATTTTTTTTGTAGATTTTTTTTCTAGATTTTTTTTCTAGATTTTTATTCTAGATTTTTTTTCTAGATTTTTTTCTAGATTTTTTTTGTAGATTTTTTTTCCAGATTTTTTTCTAGATTTTTATTCTAGATTTTTTTTCTAGATTTTTTTCTAGATTTTTTTTGTAGATTTTTTTTCCAGATTTTTTTCTAGATTTTTTTTGTAGATTTTTTTTCTAGATTTTTTTCTAGATTTTTTTTCTAGATTTTTTTTCTAGATTTTTTTCTAGATTTTTTTTCTAGATTTTTTTTCTAGATTTTTTTTCTAGATTTTTTTCTAGATTTTTTTTCTAGATTTTTTTTGTAGATTTTTTTTCTAGATTTTTTTTCTAGATTTTTTTTCTAGATTTTTTTTCTAGATTTTTTTTCTAGATTTTTTTTCTAGATTTTTTTTCTAGATTTTTTTCTAGATTTTTTTTTGTAGATTTTTTTTCTAGATTTTTTTTCTAGATTTTTTTTCTAGATTTTTTTTCTAGATTTTTTTCTAGATTTTTCTTCTAGATTTTTTTTCTAGATTTTTTTTCTAGATTTTTTTCTAGATTTTTTTTCTAGATTTTTTTTCTAGATTTTTTTCTAGATTTTTTTTCTAGATTTTTTTCTAGATTTTTTTTCTATATTTTTTTTCTATATTTTTTTTCTAGATTTTTTTCTAGATTTTTTTTGTAGATTTTTTTTCTAGATTTTTTTTCTAGATTTTTTTCTAGATTTTTATTCTAGATTTTTTTTCTAGATTTTTTTCTAGATTTTTTTTGTAGATTTTTTTTCCAGATTTTTTTCTAGCTTTTTTTTGTAGATTTTTTTTCTAGATTTTTTTTCTAGATTTTTTTCTAGATTTTTTTCTAGATTTTTTTTATAGATTTTTTTTCTAGATTTTTTTCTAGATTTTTTTTGTAGATTTTTTTTCCAGATTTTTTTCTAGATTTTTTTTGTAGATTTTTTTTCTAGATTTTTTTCTAGATTTTTTTTCTAGATTTTTTTCTAGATTTTTTTTCTAGATTTTTTTTCTAGATTTTTTTTCCAGATTTTTTTCTAGATTTTTTTTCTAGATTTTTTTTGTAGATTTTTTTTCTAGATTTTTTTCTAGATTTTTTTTTGTAGATTTTTTTTCTAGATTTTTTTTCTAAATTTGTTCTAGATTTTTTTTGTAGATTTTTTTTCTAGAATTTTTTTCTAGATTTTTTTCTAGATTTTTTTTCTAGATTTTTTTTCTAGATTTTTTTCTAGATTTTTTTTGTAGATTTTTTTTCTAGATTTTTATTCTAGATTTTTTTTCTAGATTTTTTTCTAGATTTTTTTTGTAGATTTTTTTTCCAGATTTTTTTCTAGATTTTTATTCTAGATTTTTTTTCTAGATTTTTTTCTAGATTTTTTTTGTAGATTTTTTTTCCAGATTTTTTTCTAGATTTTTTTTCTAGATTTTTTTTCTAGATTTTTTTCTAGATTTTTTTTCTAGATTTTTTTTCTAGATTTTTTTCTAGATTTTTTTTCTAGATTTTTTTTCTAGATTTTTTTTCTAGATTTTTTTCTAGATTTTTTTTCTAGATTTTTTTTGTAGATTTTTTTTCTAGATTTTTTTTCTAGATTTTTTTTCTAGATTTTTTTCTAGATTTTTTTTCTAGATTTTTTTTCTAGATTTTTTTTCTAGATTTTTTTCTAGATTTTTTTTTGTAGATTTTTTTTCTAGATTTTTTTTCTAGATTTTTTTCTAGATTTTTTTTCCAGATTTTTTTCTCGATTTTTTTTCTAGATTTTTTTTCTAGATTTTTTTCTAGATTTTTTTCTAGATTTTTTTTCTAGATTTTTTTTCTAGATTTTTTTTCTAGATTTTTTTTCTAGATTTTTTTTCTAGATTTTTTTCTAGATTTTATTTCTAGATTTTTTTTCTAGATTTTTTTTCTAGATTTTTTTCTAGATTTTTTTTCTAGATTTTTATTCTAGATTTTTTTTCTAGATTTTTTTTCTAGATTTTTTTTCTAGATTTTTTTCTAGATTTTTTTTGTAGATTTTTTTTCTAGATTTTTTTTCTAGATTTTTATTCTAGATTTTTTTTCTAGATTTTTTTCTAGATTTTTTTTGTAGATTTTTTTTCCAGATTTTTTTCTAGATTTTTATTCTAGATTTTTTTTCTAGATTTTTTTCTAGATTTTTTTTGTAGATTTTTTTTCCAGATTTTTTTCTAGATTTTTTTTGTAGATTTTTTTTCTAGATTTTTTTCTAGATTTTTTTTCTAGATTTTTTTTCTAGATTTTTTTCTAGATTTTTTTTCTAGATTTTTTTTCTAGATTTTTTTTCTAGATTTTTTTCTAGATTTTTTTTCTAGATTTTTTTTGTAGATTTTTTTTCTAGATTTTTTTTCTAGATTTTTTTTCTAGATTTTTTTCTAGATTTTTTTTCTAGATTTTTTTTCTAGATTTTTTTTCTAGATTTTTTTCTAGATTTTTTTTTGTAGATTTTTTTTCTAGATTTTTTTTCTAGATTTTTTTTCTAGATTTTTTTTCTAGATTTTTTTCTAGATTTTTTTTCTAGATTTTTTTTGTAGATTTTTTTTCTAGATTTTTTTTCTAGATTTTTTTTCTAGATTTTTTTCTAGATTTTTTTTCTAGATTTTTTTTCTAGATTTTTTTTCTAGATTTTTTTCTAGATTTTTTTTCTAGATTTTTTTTCTAGATTTTTTTTCTAGATTTTTTTCTAGATTTTTTTTCTAGATTTTTTTTGTAGATTTTTTTTCTAGATTTTTTTTCTAGATTTTTTTTCTAGATTTTTTTCTAGATTTTTTTTCTAGATTTTTTTTCTAGATTTTTTTTCTAGATTTTTTTCTAGATTTTTTTTTGTAGATTTTTTTTCTAGATTTTTTTTCTAGATTTTTTTCTAGATTTTTTTTCCAGATTTTTTTCTAGATTTTTTTTCTAGATTTTTTTTCTAGATTTTTTTCTAGATTTTTTTCTAGATTTTTTTTCTAGATTTTTTTTCTAGATTTTTTTTCTAGATTTTTTTTCTAGATTTTTTTTCTAGATTTTTTTCTAGATTTTATTTCTAGATTTTTTTTCTAGATTTTTTTTCTAGATTTTTTTCTAGATTTTTTTTCTAGATTTTTATTCTAGATTTTTTTTCTAGATTTTTTTCTAGATTTTTTTTGTAGATTTTTTTTCCAGATTTTTTTCTAGATTTTTTTTGTAGATTTTTTTTCTAGATTTTTTTCTAGATTTTTTTTCTAGATTTTTTTCTAGATTTTTTTTCTAGATTTTTTTTCTAGATTTTTTTTCCAGATTTTTTTCTAGATTTTTTTTCTAGATTTTTTTTGTAGATTTTTTTTCTAGATTTTTTTTCTAGATTTTTTTTCTAGATTTTTTTCTAGATTTTTTTTCTAGATTTTTTTTCTAGATTTTTTTTCTAGATTTTTTTCTAGATTTTTTTTTGTAGATTTTTTTTCTAGATTTTTTTTCTAAATTTGTTCTAGATTTTTTTTGTAGATTTTTTTTCTAGAATTTTTTTCTAGATTTTTTTCTAGATTTTTTTTCTAGATTTTTTTTCTAGATTTTTTTCTAGATTTTTTTTGTAGATTTTTTTTCTAGATTTTTTTCTAGATTTTTTTTCTAGATTTTTTTCTAGATTTTTTTTCTAGATTTTTTTTCTAGATTTTTTTTCTAGATTTTTTTCTAGATTTTTTTTCTAGATTTTTTTTCTAGATTTTTTTTCTAGATTTTTTTTCTAGATTTTTTTTCTAGATTTTTTTCTAGATTTTTTTTTGTAGATTTTTTTTCTAGATTTTTTTTCTAGATTTTTTTCTAGATTTTTTTTCCAGATTTTTTTCTAGATTTTTTTTCTAGATTTTTTTTCTAGATTTTTTTCTAGATTTTTTTCTAGATTTTTTTTCTAGATTTTTTTTCTAGATTTTTTTTCTAGATTTTTTTTCTAGATTTTTTTTCTAGATTTTTTTCTAGATTTTATTTCTAGATTTTTTTTCTAGATTTTTTTTCTAGATTTTTTTCTAGATTTTTTTTCTAGATTTTTATTCTAGATTTTTTTTCTAGATTTTTTTCTAGATTTTTTTTGTAGATTTTTTTTCCAGATTTTTTTCTAGATTTTTTTTGTAGATTTTTTTTCTAGATTTTTTTCTAGATTTTTTTTCTAGATTTTTTTCTAGATTTTTTTTCTAGATTTTTTTTCTAGATTTTTTTTCCAGATTTTTTTCTAGATTTTTTTTCTAGATTTTTTTTGTAGATTTTTTTTCTAGATTTTTTTTCTAGATTTTTTTTCTAGATTTTTTTCTAGATTTTTTTTCTAGATTTTTTTTCTAGATTTTTTTTCTAGATTTTTTTCTAGATTTTTTTTTGTAGATTTTTTTTCTAGATTTTTTTTCTAAATTTGTTCTAGATTTCTTTTGTAGATTTTCTTTCTAGAATTTTTTTCTAGATTTTTTTCTAGATTTTTTTTCTAGATTTTTTTTCTAGATTTTTTTCTAGATTTTTTTTGTAGATTTTTTTTCTAGATTTTTTTCTAGATTTTTTTTCTAGATTTTTTTCTAGATTTTTTTTCTAGATTTTTTTTCTAGATTTTTTTTCTAGATTTTTTTCTAGATTTTTTTTCTAGATTTTTTTTCTAGATTTTTTTTCTAGATTTTTTTCTAGATTTTTTTTCTAGATTTTTTTCTAGATTTTTTTTGTAGATTTTTTTTCTAGATTTTTTTCTAGATTTTTTTTCTAGATTTTTTTTCTAGATTTTTTTTCTAGATTTTTTTCTAGATTTTTTTTGTAGATTTTTTTTCTAGATTTTTTTTCTAGATTTTTTTCTAGATTTTTTTCTAGATTTTTTTTCTAGATTTTTTTTCTAGATTTTTTTTCTAGATTTTTTTTCTAGATTTTTTTCTAGATTTTTTTTCTAGATTTTTTTCTAGATTTTTCTTCTAGATTTTTTTTCTAGATTTTTTTTCTAGATTTTTTTCTAGATTTTTTTTCTAGATTTTTTTTCTAGATTTTTTTCTAGATTTTTTTTCTAGATTTTTTTCTAGATTTTTTTTCTATATTTTTTTTCTATATTTTTTTTCTAGATTTTTTTCTAGATTTTTTTTGTAGATTTTTTTTCTAGATTTTTTTTCTAGATTTTTTTCTAGATTTTTATTCTAGATTTTTTTTCTAGATTTTTTTCTAGATTTTTTTTGTAGATTTTTTTTCCAGATTTTTTTCTAGCTTTTTTTTGTAGATTTTTTTTCTAGATTTTTTTTCTAGATTTTTTTCTAGATTTTTTTCTAGATTTTTTTTATAGATTTTTTTTCTAGATTTTTTTCTAGATTTTTTTTGTAGATTTTTTTTCCAGATTTTTTTCTAGATTTTTTTTGTAGATTTTTTTTCTAGATTTTTTTCTAGATTTTTTTTCTAGATTTTTTTCTAGATTTTTTTTCTAGATTTTTTTTCTAGATTTTTTTTCCAGATTTTTTTCTAGATTTTTTTTCTAGATTTTTTTTGTAGATTTTTTTTCTAGATTTTTTTCTAGATTTTTTTTTGTAGATTTTTTTTCTAGATTTTTTTTCTAAATTTGTTCTAGATTTTTTTTGTAGATTTTTTTTCTAGAATTTTTTTCTAGATTTTTTTCTAGATTTTTTTTCTAGATTTTTTTTCTAGATTTTTTTCTAGATTTTTTTTGTAGATTTTTTTTCTAGATTTTTATTCTAGATTTTTTTTCTAGATTTTTTTCTAGATTTTTTTTGTAGATTTTTTTTCCAGATTTTTTTCTAGATTTTTATTCTAGATTTTTTTTCTAGATTTTTTTCTAGATTTTTTTTGTAGATTTTTTTTCCAGATTTTTTTCTAGATTTTTTTTCTAGATTTTTTTTCTAGATTTTTTTCTAGATTTTTTTTCTAGATTTTTTTTCTAGATTTTTTTCTAGATTTTTTTTCTAGATTTTTTTTCTAGATTTTTTTTCTAGATTTTTTTCTAGATTTTTTTTCTAGATTTTTTTTGTAGATTTTTTTTCTAGATTTTTTTTCTAGATTTTTTTTCTAGATTTTTTTCTAGATTTTTTTTCTAGATTTTTTTTCTAGATTTTTTTTCTAGATTTTTTTCTAGATTTTTTTTTGTAGATTTTTTTTCTAGATTTTTTTTCTAGATTTTTTTCTAGATTTTTTTTCCAGATTTTTTTCTCGATTTTTTTTCTAGATTTTTTTTCTAGATTTTTTTCTAGATTTTTTTCTAGATTTTTTTTCTAGATTTTTTTTCTAGATTTTTTTTCTAGATTTTTTTTCTAGATTTTTTTTCTAGATTTTTTTCTAGATTTTATTTCTAGATTTTTTTTCTAGATTTTTTTTCTAGATTTTTTTCTAGATTTTTTTTCTAGATTTTTATTCTAGATTTTTTTTCTAGATTTTTTTTCTAGATTTTTTTTCTAGATTTTTTTCTAGATTTTTTTTGTAGATTTTTTTTCTAGATTTTTTTTCTAGATTTTTATTCTAGATTTTTTTTCTAGATTTTTTTCTAGATTTTTTTTGTAGATTTTTTTTCCAGATTTTTTTCTAGATTTTTATTCTAGATTTTTTTTCTAGATTTTTTTCTAGATTTTTTTTGTAGATTTTTTTTCCAGATTTTTTTCTAGATTTTTTTTGTAGATTTTTTTTCTAGATTTTTTTCTAGATTTTTTTTCTAGATTTTTTTTCTAGATTTTTTTCTAGATTTTTTTTCTAGATTTTTTTTCTAGATTTTTTTTCTAGATTTTTTTCTAGATTTTTTTTCTAGATTTTTTTTGTAGATTTTTTTTCTAGATTTTTTTTCTAGATTTTTTTTCTAGATTTTTTTCTAGATTTTTTTTCTAGATTTTTTTTCTAGATTTTTTTTCTAGATTTTTTTCTAGATTTTTTTTTGTAGATTTTTTTTCTAGATTTTTTTTCTAGATTTTTTTCTAGATTTTTTTTCCAGATTTTTTTCTAGATTTTTTTTCTAGATTTTTTTTCTAGATTTTTTTCTAGATTTTTTTCTAGATTTTTTTTCTAGATTTTTTTTCTAGATTTTTTTTCTAGATTTTTTTTCTAGATTTTTTTTCTAGATTTTTTTCTAGATTTTATTTCTAGATTTTTTTTCTAGATTTTTTTTCTAGATTTTTTTCTAGATTTTTTTTCTAGATTTTTATTCTAGATTTTTTTTCTAGATTTTTTTCTAGATTTTTTTTGTAGATTTTTTTTCCAGATTTTTTTCTAGATTTTTTTTGTAGATTTTTTTTCTAGATTTTTTTCTAGATTTTTTTTCTAGATTTTTTTCTAGATTTTTTTTCTAGATTTTTTTTCTAGATTTTTTTTCCAGATTTTTTTCTAGATTTTTTTTCTAGATTTTTTTTGTAGATTTTTTTTCTAGATTTTTTTTCTAGATTTTTTTTCTAGATTTTTTTCTAGATTTTTTTTCTAGATTTTTTTTCTAGATTTTTTTTCTAGATTTTTTTCTAGATTTTTTTTTGTAGATTTTTTTTCTAGATTTTTTTTCTAAATTTGTTCTAGATTTTTTTTGTAGATTTTTTTTCTAGAATTTTTTTCTAGATTTTTTTCTAGATTTTTTTTCTAGATTTTTTTTCTAGATTTTTTTCTAGATTTTTTTTGTAGATTTTTTTTCTAGATTTTTTTCTAGATTTTTTTTCTAGATTTTTTTCTAGATTTTTTTTCTAGATTTTTTTTCTAGATTTTTTTTCTAGATTTTTTTCTAGATTTTTTTTCTAGATTTTTTTTCTAGATTTTTTTTCTAGATTTTTTTCTAGATTTTTTTTCTAGATTTTTTTCTAGATTTTTTTTGTAGATTTTTTTTCTAGATTTTTTTCTAGATTTTTTTTCTAGATTTTTTTTGTAGATTTTTTTTCTAGATTTTTTTCTAGATTTTTTTTGTAGATTTTTTTTCTAGATTTTTTTTCTAGATTTTTTTCTAGATTTTTTTCTAGATTTTTTTTCTAGATTTTTTTTCTAGATTTTTTTTCTAGATTTTTTTTCTAGATTTTTTTCTAGATTTTTTTTCTAGATTTTTTTCTAGATTTTTTTTCTAGATTTTTTTTCTAGATTTTTTTTCTAGATTTTTTTCTAGATTTTTTTTCTAGATTTTTTTCTAGATTTTTTTTCTAGATTTTTTTTCTAGATTTTTTTTCCAGATTTTTTTCTAGATTTTTTTTCTAGATTTTTTTTGTAGATTTTTTTTCTAGATTTTTTTTCTAGATTTTTTTTCTAGATTTTTTTCTAGATTTTTTTTCTAGATTTTTTTTCTAGATTTTTTTTCTAGATTTTTTTCTAGATTTTTTTTTGTAGATTTTTTTTCTAGATTTTTTTTCTAAATTTGTTCTAGATTTTTTTTGTAGATTTTTTTTCTAGAATTTTTTTCTAGATTTTTTTCTAGATTTTTTTTCTAGATTTTTTTTCTAGATTTTTTTCTAGATTTTTTTTGTAGATTTTTTTTCTAGATTTTTTTCTAGATTTTTTTTCTAGATTTTTTTCTAGATTTTTTTTCTAGATTTTTTTTCTAGATTTTTTTTCTAGATTTTTTTCTAGATTTTTTTTCTAGATTTTTTTTCTAGATTTTTTTTCTAGATTTTTTTTCTAGATTTTTTTTCTAGATTTTTTTCTAGATTTTTTTTTGTAGATTTTTTTTCTAGATTTTTTTTCTAGATTTTTTTCTAGATTTTTTTTCCAGATTTTTTTCTAGATTTTTTTTCTAGATTTTTTTTCTAGATTTTTTTCTAGATTTTTTTCTAGATTTTTTTTCTAGATTTTTTTTCTAGATTTTTTTTCTAGATTTTTTTTCTAGATTTTTTTTCTAGATTTTTTTCTAGATTTTATTTCTAGATTTTTTTTCTAGATTTTTTTTCTAGATTTTTTTCTAGATTTTTTTTCTAGATTTTTATTCTAGATTTTTTTTCTAGATTTTTTTCTAGATTTTTTTTGTAGATTTTTTTTCCAGATTTTTTTCTAGATTTTTTTTGTAGATGTTTTTTCTAGATTTTTTTCTAGATTTTTTTTCTAGATTTTTTTCTAGATTTTTTTTCTAGATTTTTTTTCTAGATTTTTTTTCCAGATTTTTTTCTAGATTTTTTTTCTAGATTTTTTTTGTAGATTTTTTTTCTAGATTTTTTTTCTAGATTTTTTTTCTAGATTTTTTTCTAGATTTTTTTTCTAGATTTTTTTTCTAGATTTTTTTTCTAGATTTTTTTCTAGATTTTTTTTTGTAGATTTTTTTTCTAGATTTTTTTTCTAAATTTGTTCTAGATTTCTTTTGTAGATTTTTTTTCTAGAATTTTTTTCTAGATTTTTTTCTAGATTTTTTTTCTAGATTTTTTTTCTAGATTTTTTTCTAGATTTTTTTTGTAGATTTTTTTTCTAGATTTTTTTCTAGATTTTTTTTCTAGATTTTTTTCTAGATTTTTTTTCTAGATTTTTTTTCTAGATTTTTTTTCTAGATTTTTTTCTAGATTTTTTTTCTAGATTTTTTTTCTAGATTTTTTTTCTAGATTTTTTTCTAGATTTTTTTTCTAGATTTTTTTCTAGATTTTTTTTGTAGATTTTTTTTCTAGATTTTTTTCTAGATTTTTTTTCTAGATTTTTTTTCTAGATTTTTTTTCTAGATTTTTTTCTAGATTTTTTTTGTAGATTTTTTTTCTAGATTTTTTTTCTAGATTTTTTTCTAGATTTTTTTCTAGATTTTTTTTCTAGATTTTTTTTCTAGATTTTTTTTCTAGATTTTTTTTCTAGATTTTTTTCTAGATTTTTTTTCTAGATTTTTTTCTAGATTTTTTTTCTAGATTTTTTTTCTAGATTTTTTTTCTAGATTTTTTTCTAGATTTTTTTTCTAGATTTTTTTTCTAGATTTTTTTCTAGATTTTTTTTCTAGATTTTTTTCTAGATTTTTTTTCTATATTTTTTTTCTATATTTTTTTTCTAGATTTTTTTCTAGATTTTTTTTGTAGATTTTTTTTCTAGATTTTTTTTCTAGATTTTTTTCTAGATTTTTATTCTAGATTTTTTTTCTAGATTTTTTTCTAGATTTTTTTTGTAGATTTTTTTTCCAGATTTTTTTCTAGCTTTTTTTTGTAGATTTTTTTTCTAGATTTTTTTTCTAGATTTTTTTCTAGATTTTTTTCTAGATTTTTTTTATAGATTTTTTTTCTAGATTTTTTTCTAGATTTTTTTTGTAGATTTTTTTTGTAGATTTTCTTCTAGATTTTTTTCTAGATTTTTTTTCTAGATTTTTTTCTAGATTTTTTTTCTAGATTTTTTTTCTAGATTTTTTTTCTAGATTTTTTTCTAGATTTTTTTCTAGATTTTTTTTCTAGATTTTTTTTCTAGATTTTTTTTCTAGATTTTTTTTCTAGATTTTTTTCTAGATTTTTTTTCTAGATTTTTTTTCTAGATTTTTTTTCTAGATTTTTTTCTAGATTTTTTTTCTAGATTTTTTTTCTAGATTTTTTTTCTAGATTTTTTTCTAGATTTTTTTTCTAGATTTTTTTCTAGATTTTTTTTCTAGATTTTTTTCTAGATTTTTTTTCTAGATTTTTTTTCTAGATTTTTTTTCTAGATTTTTTTCTAGATTTTTTTTGTAGATTTTTTTTCTAGATTTTTTTCTAGATTTTTTTTCTAGATTTTTTTTCTAGATTTTTTTTCTAGATTTTTTTCTAGATTTTTTTTGTAGATTTTTTTTCTAGATTTTTTTTCTAGATTTTTATTCTAGATTTTTTTTCTAGATTTTTTTCTAGATTTTTTTTGTAGATTTTTTTTCCAGATTTTTTTCTAGATTTTTATTCTAGATTTTTTTTCTAGATTTTTTTCTAGATTTTTTTTGTAGATTTTTTTTCCAGATTTTTTTCTAGATTTTTTTTGTAGATTTTTTTTCTAGATTTTTTTCTAGATTTTTTTTCTAGATTTTTTTTCTAGATTTTTTTCTAGATTTTTTTTCTAGATTTTTTTTCTAGATTTTTTTTCTAGATTTTTTTCTAGATTTTTTTTCTAGATTTTTTTTGTAGATTTTTTTTCTAGATTTTTTTTCTAGATTTTTTTTCTAGATTTTTTTCTAGATTTTTTTTCTAGATTTTTTTTCTAGATTTTTTTTCTAGATTTTTTTCTAGATTTTTTTTTGTAGATTTTTTTTCTAGATTTTTTTTCTAGATTTTTTTCTAGATTTTTTTTCCAGATTTTTTTCTAGATTTTTTTTCTAGATTTTTTTTCTAGATTTTTTTCTAGATTTTTTTCTAGATTTTTTTTCTAGATTTTTTTTCTAGATTTTTTTTCTAGATTTTTTTCTAGATTTTTTTTCTAGATTTTTTTCTAGATTATTTTCTAGATTTTTTTTCTAGATTTTTTTTCTAGATTTTTTTTGTAGATTTTTTTTCTAAATTTGTTCTAGATTTTTTTTGTAGATTTTTTTTCTAGAATTTTTTTCTAGATTTTTTTTCTAGATTTTTTTCTAGATTTTTTTTCTAGATTTTTTTTCTAGATTTTTTTTCTAGATTTTTTTCTAGATTTTTTTTCTAGATTTTTTTTCTAGATTTTTTTTCTAGATTTTTTTCTAGATTTTTTTTCTAGATTTTTTTCTAGATTTTTTTTCTAGATTTTTTTCTAGATTTTTTTTCTAGATTTTTTTCTAGATTTTTTTTCTAGATTTTTTTTCTAGATTTTTTTTCTAGATTTTTTTCTAGATTTTTTTTCTAGATTTTTTTCTAGATTTTTTTTCTAGATTTTTTTCTAGATTTTTTTTCTAGATTTTTTTTCTAGATTTTTTTTCTAGATTTTTTTCTAGATTTTTTTTGTAGATTTTTTTTCTAGATTTTTTTCTAGATTTTTTTTCTAGATTTTTTTTCTAGATTTTTTTTCTAGATTTTTTTCTAGATTTTTTTTGTAGATTTTTTTTCTAGATTTTTTTTCTAGATTTTTATTCTAGATTTTTTTTCTAGATTTTTTTCTAGATTTTTTTTGTAGATTTTTTTTCCAGATTTTTTTCTAGATTTTTATTCTAGATTTTTTTTCTAGATTTTTTTCTAGATTTTTTTTGTAGATTTTTTTTCCAGATTTTTTTCTAGATTTTTTTTGTAGATTTTTTTTCTAGATTTTTTTCTAGATTTTTTTTCTAGATTTTTTTTCTAGATTTTTTTCTAGATTTTTTTTCTAGATTTTTTTTCTAGATTTTTTTTCTAGATTTTTTTCTAGATTTTTTTTCTAGATTTTTTTTGTAGATTTTTTTTCTAGATTTTTTTTCTAGATTTTTTTTCTAGATTTTTTTCTAGATTTTTTTTCTAGATTTTTTTTCTAGATTTTTTTTCTAGATTTTTTTCTAGATTTTTTTTTGTAGATTTTTTTTCTAGATTTTTTTTCTAGATTTTTTTCTAGATTTTTTTTCCAGATTTTTTTCTAGATTTTTTTTCTAGATTTTTTTTCTAGATTTTTTTCTAGATTTTTTTCTAGATTTTTTTTCTAGATTTTTTTTCTAGATTTTTTTTCTAGATTTTTTTCTAGATTTTTTTTCTAGATTTTTTTCTAGATTATTTTCTAGATTTTTTTTCTAGATTTTTTTTCTAGATTTTTTTTGTAGATTTTTTTTCTAAATTTGTTCTAGATTTTTTTTGTAGATTTTTTTTCTAGAATTTTTTTCTAGATTTTTTTTCTAGATTTTTTTCTAGATTTTTTTTCTAGATTTTTTTTCTAGATTTTTTTTCTAGATTTTTTTCTAGATTTTTTTTCTAGATTTTTTTTCTAGATTTTTTTTCTAGATTTTTTTCTAGATTTTTTTTCTAGATTTTTTTCTAGATTTTTTTTCTAGATTTTTTTCTAGATTTTTTTTCTAGATTTTTTTTCTAGATTTTTTTTCTAGATTTTTTTCTAGATTTTTTTTGTAGATTTTTTTTCTAGATTTTTTTCTAGATTTTTTTTCTAGATTTTTTTTCTAGATTTTTTTTCTAGATTTTTTTCTAGATTTTTTTTGTAGATTTTTTTTCTAGATTTTTTTTCTAGATTTTTATTCTAGATTTTTTTTCTAGATTTTTTTCTAGATTTTTTTTGTAGATTTTTTTTCCAGATTTTTTTCTAGATTTTTATTCTAGATTTTTTTTCTAGATTTTTTTCTAGATTTTTTTTGTAGATTTTTTTTCCAGATTTTTTTCTAGATTTTTTTTGTAGATTTTTTTTCTAGATTTTTTTCTAGATTTTTTTTCTAGATTTTTTTTCTAGATTTTTTTCTAGATTTTTTTTCTAGATTTTTTTTTCTAGATTTTTTTTCTAGATTTTTTTCTAGATTTTTTTTCTAGATTTTTTTTGTAGATTTTTTTTCTAGATTTTTTTTCTAGATTTTTTTTCTAGATTTTTTTCTAGATTTTTTTTCTAGATTTTTTTTCTAGATTTTTTTTCTAGATTTTTTTCTAGATTTTTTTTTGTAGATTTTTTTTCTAGATTTTTTTTCTAGATTTTTTTCTAGATTTTTTTTCCAGATTTTTTTCTAGATTTTTTTTCTAGATTTTTTTTCTAGATTTTTTTCTAGATTTTTTTCTAGATTTTTTTTCTAGATTTTTTTTCTAGATTTTTTTTCTAGATTTTTTTCTAGATTTTTTTTCTAGATTTTTTTCTAGATTATTTTCTAGATTTTTTTTCTAGATTTTTTTTCTAGATTTTTTTTGTAGATTTTTTTTCTAAATTTGTTCTAGATTTTTTTTGTAGATTTTTTTTCTAGAATTTTTTTCTAGATTTTTTTCTAGATTTTTTTTCTAGATTTTTTTTCTAGATTTTTTTCTAGATTTTTTTTGTAGATTTTTTTTCTAGATTTTTTTCTAGATTTTTTTTCTAGATTTTTTTTCTAGATTTTTTTTCTAGATTTTTTTGTAGATTTTTTTTGTAGATTTTTTTTGTAGATTTTTTTTATAGATTTTTTTCTAGATTTTTTTTCTAGATTTTTTTTCCAGATTTTTTTCTAGATTTGTTTTGTAGATTTTTTTTGTAGATTTTTTTTCTAGATTTTTTTTCTAGATTTTTTTCTAGATTTTATTTCTAGATTTTTTTTCTAGATTTTTTTTCTAGATTTTTTTCTAGATTTTTTTTCTAGATTTTTTTTCTAGATTTTTTTTCTAGATTTTTTTCTAGATTTTTTTTCTAGATTTTTTTCTAGATTTTTTTTCTAGATTTTTTTTCTAGATTTTTTTTCTAGATTTTTTTCTAGATTTTTTTTCTAGATTTCTTTTCTAGATTTTTTTTCTAGATTTTTTTCTAGATTTTTTTTCTAGATTTTTTTCTAGATTTTTTTTCTAGATTTTTTTTCTAGATTTTTTTCTAGATTTTTTTTCTAGATTTTTTTTCTAGATTTTTTTTCTAGATTTTTTTCTAGATTTTTTTTGTAGATTTTTTTTCTAGATTTTCTTCCAGATTTTTTTCTAGATTTTTTTCTAGATTTTTTTTCTAGATTTTTTTCTAGATTTTTTTCTAGATTTTTTTTCTAGATTTTTTTTCTAGATTTTTTTTCTAGATTTTTTTTCTAGATTTTTTTCTAGATTTTTTTTCTAGATTTTTTTCTAGATTTTTTTTCTAGATTTTTTTTGTAGATTTTTTTTCCAGATTTTTTTCTAGATTTTTTTTCTAGATTTTTTTTCTAGATTTTTTTCTAGATTTTTTTTCTAGATTTTTTTTCTAGATTTTTTTTCTAGATTTTTTTCTAGATTTTTTTTCTAGATTTTTTTTCTAGATTTTTTTCTAGATTTTTTTTCTAGATTTTTTTCTAGATTTTTTTTCTAGATTTTTTTTCTAGATTTTTTTTCTAGATTTTTTTCTAGATTTTTTTTCTAGATTTTTTTTCTAGATTTTTTTTCTAGATTTTTTTCTAGATTTTTTTTCTAGATTTTTTTTCTAGATTTTTTTTCTAGATTTTTTTCTAGATTTTTATTCTAGATTTTTTTTCTAGATTTTTTTCTAGATTTTTTTTGTAGATTTTTTTTCCAGATTTTTTTCTAGCTTTTTTTTGTAGATTTTTTTTCTAGATTTTTTTCTAGATTTTTTTTCTAGATTTTTTTTCTAGATTTTTTTCTAGATTTTTTTTCTAGATTTTTTCTAGATTTTTTTTCTAGATTTTTTTTCTAGATTTTTTTCTAGATTTTATTTCTAGATTTTTTTCTAGATTTTTTTTCTAGATTTTTTTCTAGATTTTTTTTCTAGATTTTTTTTCTAGATTTTTTTCTAGATTTTTTTTGTAGATTTTTTTGTAGATTTTCTTCTAGATTTTTTTCTAGATTTTTTTTCTAGATTTTTTTCTAGATTTTTTTTCTAGATTTTTTTTCTGGATTTTTTTTCTAGATTTTTTTCTAGATTTTTTTCTAGATTTTTTTTCTAGATTTTTTTTCTAGATTTTTTTTCTAGATTTTTTTTCTAGATTTTTTTCTAGATTTTTTTTCTAGATTTTTTTCTAGATTTTTTTTCTAGATTTTTTTTCTAGATTTTTTTTCTAGATTTTTTTCTAGATTTTTTTTCTAGATTTTTTTTCTAGATTTTTTTCTAGATTTTTTTTCTAGATTTTTTTCTAGATTTTTTTCTAGATTTTTTTTCTAGATTTTTTTTCTAGATTTTTTTTCTAGATTTTTTTCTAGATTTTTTTCTAGATTTTTTTTCTAGATTTTTTTTC
This sequence comes from Oncorhynchus mykiss, assembly GCF_057628025.1. NCBI lineage: Eukaryota > Metazoa > Chordata > Actinopteri > Salmoniformes > Salmonidae > Oncorhynchus > Oncorhynchus mykiss. Next base: position 1,477,927 of record NW_028322057.1, read on the forward strand.
TAGATTTTTTTTCTAGATTTTTTTTCTAGATTTTTTTCTAGATTTTTTTTCTAGATTTTTTTCTAGATTTTTTTTCTAGATTTTTTTTCTAGATTTTTTTCTAGATTTTTTTTCTAGATTTTTTTTCTAGATTTTTTTTCTAGATTTTTTTCTAGATTTTTTTTCTAGATTTTTTTCTAGATTTTTTTTCTAGATTTTTTTTCTAGATTTTTTTCTAGATTTTTTTTCTAGATTTTTTTTCTAGATTTTTTTTCTAGATTTTTTTCTAGATTTTTTTTGTAGATTTTTTTTCTAGATTTTTTTCTAGATTTTTTTTCTAGATTTTTTTTCTAGATTTTTTTTCTAGATTTTTTTTCTAGATTTTTTTCTAGATTTTTTTTCTAGATTTTTTTCTAGATTTTTTTCTAGATTTTTTTTCTAGATTTTTTTTCTAGATTTTTTTTCTAGATTACTTTCTAGATTTTTTTCTAGATTTTTTTTATAGATTTTTTTTCTAGATTTTTTTTCTAGATTTTTTTTCTAGATTTTTTTCTAGATTTTTTTTCTAGATTTTTTTCTAGATTTTTTTTCTAGATTTTTTTTCTAGATTTTTTTCTAGATTTTTTTTCTAGATTTTTTTTCTAGATTTTTTTTCTAGATTTTTTTCTAGATTTTTTTTCTAGATTTTTTTCTAGATTTTTTTTCTAGATTTTTTTTCTAGATTTTTTTCTAGATTTTTTTTCTAGATTTTTTTTCTAGATTTTTTTTCTAGATTTTTTTCTAGATTTTTTTTGTAGATTTTTTTTCTAGATTTTTTTCTAGATTTTTTTTCTAGATTTTTTTTCTAGATTTTTTTTCTAGATTTTTTTCTAGATTTTTTTTGTAGATTTTTTTTCTAGATTTTTTTTCTAGATTTTTTTCTAGATTTTTATTCTAGATTTTTTTTCTAGATTTTTTTCTAGATTTTTTTTGTAGATTTTTTTTCCAGATTTTTTTGTAGATTTTTTTGTAGATTTTTTTTCTAGATTTTTTTCTAGATTTTTTTTCTAGATTTTTTTCTAGATTTTTTTTCTAGATTTTTTTTCTAGATTTTTTTTCTAGATTTTTTTCTAGATTTTTTTTCTAGATTTTTTTTGTAGATTTTTTTTCTAGATTTTTTTTCTAGATTTTTTTCTAGATTTTTTTCTAGATTTTTTTTATAGATTTTTTTTCTAGATTTTTTTTCTAGATTTTTTTTCTAGATTTTTTTCTAGATTTTTTTTCTAGATTTTTTTCTAGATTTTTTTTCTAGATTTTTTTTCTAGATTTTTTTCTAGATTTTTTTTCTAGATTTTTTTCTAGATTTTTTTTCTAGATTTTTTTTCTAGATTTTTTTCTAGATTTTTTTTCTAGATTTTTTTTCTAGATTTTTTTTCTATATTTTTTTCTAGATTTTTTTTGTAGATTTTTTTTCTAGATTTTTTTCTAGATTTTTTTTCTAGATTTTTTTTCTAGATTTTTTTTCTAGATTTTTTTCTAGATTTTTTTTGTAGATTTTTTTTCTAGATTTTTTTCTAGATTTTTTTTTGTAGATTTTTTTTCTAGATTTTTTTTCTAGATTTTTTTCTAGATTTTTTTTCCAGATTTTTTTCTAGATTTTTTTTCTAGATTTTTTTTCTAGATTTTTTTCTAGATTTTTTTCTAGATTTTTTTTCTAGATTTTTTTTCTAGATTTTTTTTCTAGATTTTTTTCTAGATTTTTTTTCTAGATTTTTTTCTAGATTTTTTTCTAGATTTTTTTCTAGATTTTTTTCTAGATTTTTTTTGTAGATTTTTTTTGTAGATTTTTTTTCTAGAATTTTTTTCTAGATTTTTTTCTAGATTTGTTTTCTAGATTTTTTTTCTAGATTTTTTTCTAGATTTTTTTTGTAGATTTTTTTTCCAGATTTTTTTCTAGATTTTTTTTGTAGATTTTTTTTCTAGATTTTTTTTCTAGATTTTTTTCTAGATTTTTATTCTAGATTTTTTTTCTAGATTTTTTTCTAGATTTTTTTTGTAGATTTTTTTTCCAGATTTTTTTCTAGATTTTTTTTGTAGATTTTTTTTCTAGATTTTTTTCTAGATTTTTTTTCTAGATTTTTTTTCTAGATTTTTTTTCTAGATTTTTTTCTAGATTTTTTTTGTAGATTTTTTTTGTAGATTTTTTTTCTAGATTTTTTTCTAGATTTTTATTCTAGATTTTTTTTCTAGATTTTTTTCTAGATTTTTTTTGTAGATTTTTTTTCCAGATTTTTTTCTAGATTTTTTTTGTAGATTTTTTTTCTAGATTTTTTTCTAGATTTTTTTTCTAGATTTTTTTCTAGATTTTTTTTCTAGATTTTTTTTCTAGATTTTTTTTCCAGATTTTTTTCTAGATTTTTTTTCTAGATTTTTTTTGTAGATTTTTTTTCTAGATTTTTTTTCTAGATTTTTTTTCTAGATTTTTTTCTAGATTTTTTTTCTAGATTTTTTTTCTAGATTTTTTTTCTAGATTTTTTTCTAGATTTTTTTTTGTAGATTTTTTTTCTAGATTTTTTTTCTAAATTTGTTCTAGATTTTTTTTGTAGATTTTTTTTCTAGAATTTTTTTCTAGATTTTTTTCTAGATTTTTTTTCTAGATTTTTTTTCTAGATTTTTTTCTAGATTTTTTTTGTAGATTTTTTTTCCAGATTTTTTTCTAGATTTTTTTTCTAGATTTTTTTTCTAGATTTTTTTCTAGATTTTTTTTCTAGATTTTTTTTCTAGATTTTTTTTCTATATTTTTTTCTAGATTTTTTTTGTAGATTTTTTTTCTAGATTTTTTTCTAGATTTTTTTTCTAGATTTTTTTTCTAGATTTTTTTTCTAGATTTTTTTCTAGATTTTTTTTGTAGATTTTTTTTCTAGATTTTTTTCTAGATTTTTTTTTGTAGATTTTTTTTCTAGATTTTTTTTCTAGATTTTTTTCTAGATTTTTTTTCCAGATTTTTTTCTAGATTTTTTTTCTAGATTTTTTTTCTAGATTTTTTTCTAGATTTTTTTCTAGATTTTTTTTCTAGATTTTTTTTCTAGATTTTTTTTCTAGATTTTTTTCTAGATTTTTTTTCTAGATTTTTTTCTAGATTTTTTTCTAGATTTTTTTTCTAGATTTTTTTTCTAGATTTTTTTTGTAGATTTTTTTTCTAAATTTGTTCTAGATTTTTTTTGTAGATTTTTTTTCTAGAATTTTTTTCTAGATTTTTTTCTAGATTTGTTTTCTAGATTTTTTTTCTAGATTTTTTTCTAGATTTTTTTTGTAGATTTTTTTTCTAGATTTTTTTTCTAGATTTTTTTCTAGATTTTTATTCTAGATTTTTTTTCTAGATTTTTTTCTAGATTTTTTTTGTAGATTTTTTTTCCAGATTTTTTTCTAGCTTTTTTTTGTAGATTTTTTTTCTAGATTTTTTTCTAGATTTTTTTTCTAGATTTTTTTTCTAGATTTTTTTTCTAGATTTTTTTCTAGATTTTTTTTGTAGATTTTTTTTGTAGATTTTTTTTCTAGATTTTTTTCTAGATTTTTATTCTAGATTTTTTTTCTAGATTTTTTTCTAGATTTTTTTTGTAGATTTTTTTTCCAGATTTTTTTCTAGATTTTTTTTGTAGATTTTTTTTCTAGATTTTTTTCTAGATTTTTTTTCTAGATTTTTTTCTAGATTTTTTTTCTAGATTTTTTTTCTAGATTTTTTTTCCAGATTTTTTTCTAGATTTTTTTTCTAGATTTTTTTTCTAGATTTTTTTTCTAGATTTTTTTTCTAGATTTTTTTTCTAGATTTTTTTCTAGATTTTTTTTCTAGATTTTTTTCTAGATTTTTTTTCTAGATTTTTTTTCTAGATTTTTTTTCTAGATTTTTTTCTAGATTTTTTTTCTAGATTTTTTTTCTAGATTTTTTTTCTAGATTTTTTTCTAGATTTTTTTTCTAGATTTTTTTTCTAGATTTTTTTTCTAGATTTTTTTCTAGATTTTTATTCTAGATTTTTTTTCTAGATTTTTTTCTAGATTTTTTTTGTAGATTTTTTTTCCAGATTTTTTTCTAGCTTTTTTTTGTAGATTTTTTTTCTAGATTTTTTCTAGATTTTTTTTCTAGATTTTTTTTCTAGATTTTTTTCTAGATTTTATTTCTAGATTTTTTTCTAGATTTTTTTTCTAGATTTTTTTCTAGATTTTTTTTCTAGATTTTTTTTCTAGATTTTTTTCTAGATTTTTTTTGTAGATTTTTTTGTAGATTTTCTTCTAGATTTTTTTCTAGATTTTTTTTCTAGATTTTTTTCTAGATTTTTTTTCTAGATTTTTTTTCTGGATTTTTTTTCTAGATTTTTTTCTAGATTTTTTTCTAGATTTTTTTTCTAGATTTTTTTTCTAGATTTTTTTTCTAGATTTTTTTTCTAGATTTTTTTCTAGATTTTTTTTCTAGATTTTTTTCTAGATTTTTTTTCTAGATTTTTTTTCTAGATTTTTTTTCTAGATTTTTTTCTAGATTTTTTTTCTAGATTTTTTTTCTAGATTTTTTTCTAGATTTTTTTTCTAGATTTTTTTTCTAGATTTTTTTCTAGATTTTTTTTCTAGATTTTTTTTCTAGATTTTTTTTCTAGATTTTTTTCTAGATTTTTTTTGTAGATTTTTTTTCTAGATTTTTTTCTAGATTTTTTTTCTAGATTTTTTTTCTAGATTTTTTTTCTAGATTTTTTTTCTAGATTTTTTTCTAGATTTTTTTTCTAGATTTTTTTCTAGATTTTTTTCTAGATTTTTTTTCTAGATTTTTTTTCTAGATTTTTTTTCTAGATTACTTTCTAGATTTTTTTCTAGATTTTTTTTATAGATTTTTTTTCTAGATTTTTTTTCTAGATTTTTTTTCTAGATTTTTTTCTAGATTTTTTTTCTAGATTTTTTTCTAGATTTTTTTTCTAGATTTTTTTTCTAGATTTTTTTCTAGATTTTTTTTCTAGATTTTTTTTCTAGATTTTTTTTCTAGATTTTTTTCTAGATTTTTTTTCTAGATTTTTTTCTAGATTTTTTTTCTAGATTTTTTTTCTAGATTTTTTTCTAGATTTTTTTTCTAGATTTTTTTTCTAGATTTTTTTTCTAGATTTTTTTCTAGATTTTTTTTGTAGATTTTTTTTCTAGATTTTTTTCTAGATTTTTTTTCTAGATTTTTTTTCTAGATTTTTTTTCTAGATTTTTTTCTAGATTTTTTTTGTAGATTTTTTTTCTAGATTTTTTTTCTAGATTTTTTTCTAGATTTTTATTCTAGATTTTTTTTCTAGATTTTTTTCTAGATTTTTTTTGTAGATTTTTTTTCCAGATTTTTTTGTAGATTTTTTTGTAGATTTTTTTTCTAGATTTTTTTCTAGATTTTTTTTCTAGATTTTTTTCTAGATTTTTTTTCTAGATTTTTTTTCTAGATTTTTTTTCTAGATTTTTTTCTAGATTTTTTTTCTAGATTTTTTTTGTAGATTTTTTTTCTAGATTTTTTTTCTAGATTTTTTTCTAGATTTTTTTCTAGATTTTTTTTATAGATTTTTTTTCTAGATTTTTTTTCTAGATTTTTTTTCTAGATTTTTTTCTAGATTTTTTTTCTAGATTTTTTTCTAGATTTTTTTTCTAGATTTTTTTTCTAGATTTTTTTCTAGATTTTTTTTCTAGATTTTTTTCTAGATTTTTTTTCTAGATTTTTTTTCTAGATTTTTTTCTAGATTTTTTTTCTAGATTTTTTTTCTAGATTTTTTTTCTATATTTTTTTCTAGATTTTTTTTGTAGATTTTTTTTCTAGATTTTTTTCTAGATTTTTTTTCTAGATTTTTTTTCTAGATTTTTTTTCTAGATTTTTTTCTAGATTTTTTTTGTAGATTTTTTTTATAGATTTTTTTTCTAGATTTTTTTTCTAGATTTTTTTTCTAGATTTTTTTCTAGATTTTTTTTCTAGATTTTTTTCTAGATTTTTTTTCTAGATTTTTTTTCTAGATTTTTTTCTAGATTTTTTTTCTAGATTTTTTTCTAGATTTTTTTTCTAGATTTTTTTTCTAGATTTTTTTCTAGATTTTTTTTCTAGATTTTTTTTCTAGATTTTTTTTCTATATTTTTTTCTAGATTTTTTTTGTAGATTTTTTTTCTAGATTTTTTTCTAGATTTTTTTTCTAGATTTTTTTTCTAGATTTTTTTTCTAGATTTTTTTCTAGATTTTTTTTGTAGATTTTTTTTCTAGATTTTTTTCTAGATTTTTTTTTGTAGATTTTTTTTCTAGATTTTTTTTCTAGATTTTTTTCTAGATTTTTTTTCCAGATTTTTTTCTAGATTTTTTTTCTAGATTTTTTTTCTAGATTTTTTTCTAGATTTTTTTCTAGATTTTTTTTCTAGATTTTTTTTCTAGATTTTTTTTCTAGATTTTTTTCTAGATTTTTTTTCTAGATTTTTTTCTAGATTTTTTTTGTAGATTTTTTTTCTAGATTTTTTTCTAGATTTTTTTTCTAGATTTTTTTCTAGATTTTTTTTCTAGATTTTTTTTCTAGATTTTTTTTCCAGATTTTTTTCTAGATTTTTTTTCTAGATTTTTTTTGTAGATTTTTTTTCTAGATTTTTTTTCTAGATTTTTTTTCTAGATTTTTTTCTAGATTTTTTTTCTAGATTTTTTTTCTAGATTTTTTTTCTAGATTTTTTTCTAGATTTTTTTTTGTAGATTTTTTTTCTAGATTTTTTTTCTAAATTTGTTCTAGATTTTTTTTGTAGATTTTTTTTCTAGAATTTTTTTCTAGATTTTTTTCTAGATTTTTTTTCTAGATTTTTTTTCTAGATTTTTTTCTAGATTTTTTTTGTAGATTTTTTTTCCAGATTTTTTTCTAGATTTTTTTTCTAGATTTTTTTTCTAGATTTTTTTCTAGATTTTTTTTCTAGATTTTTTTTCTAGATTTTTTTTCTATATTTTTTTCTAGATTTTTTTTGTAGATTTTTTTTCTAGATTTTTTTCTAGATTTTTTTTCTAGATTTTTTTTCTAGATTTTTTTTCTAGATTTTTTTCTAGATTTTTTTTGTAGATTTTTTTTCTAGATTTTTTTCTAGATTTTTTTTTGTAGATTTTTTTTCTAGATTTTTTTTCTAGATTTTTTTCTAGATTTTTTTTCCAGATTTTTTTCTAGATTTTTTTTCTAGATTTTTTTTCTAGATTTTTTTCTAGATTTTTTTCTAGATTTTTTTTCTAGATTTTTTTTCTAGATTTTTTTTCTAGATTTTTTTCTAGATTTTTTTTCTAGATTTTTTTCTAGATTTTTTTCTAGATTTTTTTTCTAGATTTTTTTTCTAGATTTTTTTTGTAGATTTTTTTTCTAAATTTGTTCTAGATTTTTTTTGTAGATTTTTTTTCTAGAATTTTTTTCTAGATTTTTTTCTAGATTTGTTTTCTAGATTTTTTTTCTAGATTTTTTTCTAGATTTTTTTTGTAGATTTTTTTTCTAGATTTTTTTTCTAGATTTTTTTCTAGATTTTTATTCTAGATTTTTTTTCTAGATTTTTTTCTAGATTTTTTTTGTAGATTTTTTTTCCAGATTTTTTTCTAGCTTTTTTTTGTAGATTTTTTTTCTAGATTTTTTTCTAGATTTTTTTTCTAGATTTTTTTTCTAGATTTTTTTTCTAGATTTTTTTCTAGATTTTTTTTGTAGATTTTTTTTGTAGATTTTTTTTCTAGATTTTTTTCTAGATTTTTATTCTAGATTTTTTTTCTAGATTTTTTTCTAGATTTTTTTTGTAGATTTTTTTTCCAGATTTTTTTCTAGATTTTTTTTGTAGATTTTTTTTCTAGATTTTTTTCTAGATTTTTTTTCTAGATTTTTTTCTAGATTTTTTTTCTAGATTTTTTTTCTAGATTTTTTTTCCAGATTTTTTTCTAGATTTTTTTTCTAGATTTTTTTTCTAGATTTTTTTTCTAGATTTTTTTTCTAGATTTTTTTTCTAGATTTTTTTCTAGATTTTTTTTCTAGATTTTTTTCTAGATTTTTTTTCTAGATTTTTTTTCTAGATTTTTTTTCTAGATTTTTTTCTAGATTTTTTTTCTAGATTTTTTTTCTAGATTTTTTTTCTAGATTTTTTTCTAGATTTTTTTTCTAGATTTTTTTTCTAGATTTTTTTTCTAGATTTTTTTCTAGATTTTTATTCTAGATTTTTTTTCTAGATTTTTTTCTAGATTTTTTTTGTAGATTTTTTTTCCAGATTTTTTTCTAGCTTTTTTTTGTAGATTTTTTTTCTAGATTTTTTCTAGATTTTTTTTCTAGATTTTTTTTCTAGATTTTTTTCTAGATTTTATTTCTAGATTTTTTTCTAGATTTTTTTTCTAGATTTTTTTCTAGATTTTTTTTCTAGATTTTTTTTCTAGATTTTTTTCTAGATTTTTTTTGTAGATTTTTTTGTAGATTTTCTTCTAGATTTTTTTCTAGATTTTTTTTCTAGATTTTTTTCTAGATTTTTTTTCTAGATTTTTTTTCTGGATTTTTTTTCTAGATTTTTTTCTAGATTTTTTTCTAGATTTTTTTTCTAGATTTTTTTTCTAGATTTTTTTTCTAGATTTTTTTTCTAGATTTTTTTCTAGATTTTTTTTCTAGATTTTTTTCTAGATTTTTTTTCTAGATTTTTTTTCTAGATTTTTTTTCTAGATTTTTTTCTAGATTTTTTTTCTAGATTTTTTTTCTAGATTTTTTTCAAGATTTTTTTTCTAGATTTTTTTCTAGATTTTTTTCTAGATTTTTTTTCTAGATTTTTTTTCTAGATTTTTTTCTAGATTTTTTTTCTAGATTTTTTTTCTAGATTTTTTTCTAGATTTTTTTTCTAGATTTTTTTTCTAGATTTTTTTTCTAGATTTTTTTCTAGATTTTTTTTGTAGATTTTTTTTCTAGATTTTTTTCTAGATTTTTTTTCTAGATTTTTTTTCTAGATTTTTTTTCTAGATTTTTTTTCTAGATTTTTTTCTAGATTTTTTTTCTAGATTTTTTTCTAGATTTTTTTCTAGATTTTTTTTCTAGATTTTTTTTCTAGATTTTTTTTCTAGATTACTTTCTAGATTTTTTTCTAGATTTTTTTTATAGATTTTTTTTCTAGATTTTTTTTCTAGATTTTTTTTCTAGATTTTTTTCTAGATTTTTTTTCTAGATTTTTTTCTAGATTTTTTTTCTAGATTTTTTTTCTAGATTTTTTTCTAGATTTTTTTTCTAGATTTTTTTTCTAGATTTTTTTTCTAGATTTTTTTCTAGATTTTTTTTCTAGATTTTTTTCTAGATTTTTTTTCTAGATTTTTTTTCTAGATTTTTTTCTAGATTTTTTTTCTAGATTTTTTTTCTAGATTTTTTTTCTAGATTTTTTTCTAGATTTTTTTTGTAGATTTTTTTTCTAGATTTTTTTCTAGATTTTTTTTCTAGATTTTTTTTCTAGATTTTTTTTCTAGATTTTTTTCTAGATTTTTTTTGTAGATTTTTTTTCTAGATTTTTTTTCTAGATTTTTTTCTAGATTTTTATTCTAGATTTTTTTTCTAGATTTTTTTCTAGATTTTTTTTGTAGATTTTTTTTCCAGATTTTTTTGTAGATTTTTTTGTAGATTTTTTTTCTAGATTTTTTTCTAGATTTTTTTTCTAGATTTTTTTCTAGATTTTTTTTCTAGATTTTTTTTCTAGATTTTTTTTCTAGATTTTTTTCTAGATTTTTTTTCTAGATTTTTTTTGTAGATTTTTTTTCTAGATTTTTTTTCTAGATTTTTTTCTAGATTTTTTTCTAGATTTTTTTTATAGATTTTTTTTCTAGATTTTTTTTCTAGATTTTTTTTCTAGATTTTTTTCTAGATTTTTTTTCTAGATTTTTTTCTAGATTTTTTTTCTAGATTTTTTTTCTAGATTTTTTTCTAGATTTTTTTTCTAGATTTTTTTCTAGATTTTTTTTCTAGATTTTTTTTCTAGATTTTTTTCTAGATTTTTTTTCTAGATTTTTTTTCTAGATTTTTTTTCTATATTTTTTTCTAGATTTTTTTTGTAGATTTTTTTTCTAGATTTTTTTCTAGATTTTTTTTCTAGATTTTTTTTCTAGATTTTTTTTCTAGATTTTTTTCTAGATTTTTTTTGTAGATTTTTTTTATAGATTTTTTTTCTAGATTTTTTTTCTAGATTTTTTTTCTAGATTTTTTTCTAGATTTTTTTTCTAGATTTTTTTCTAGATTTTTTTTCTAGATTTTTTTTCTAGATTTTTTTCTAGATTTTTTTTCTAGATTTTTTTCTAGATTTTTTTTCTAGATTTTTTTTCTAGATTTTTTTCTAGATTTTTTTTCTAGATTTTTTTTCTAGATTTTTTTTCTATATTTTTTTCTAGATTTTTTTTGTAGATTTTTTTTCTAGATTTTTTTCTAGATTTTTTTTCTAGATTTTTTTTCTAGATTTTTTTTCTAGATTTTTTTCTAGATTTTTTTTGTAGATTTTTTTTCTAGATTTTTTTCTAGATTTTTTTTTGTAGATTTTTTTTCTAGATTTTTTTTCTAGATTTTTTTCTAGATTTTTTTTCCAGATTTTTTTCTAGATTTTTTTTCTAGATTTTTTTTCTAGATTTTTTTCTAGATTTTTTTCTAGATTTTTTTTCTAGATTTTTTTTCTAGATTTTTTTTCTAGATTTTTTTCTAGATTTTTTTTCTAGATTTTTTTCTAGATTTTTTTCTAGATTTTTTTTGTAGATTTTTTTTCTAAATTTGTTCTAGATTTTTTTTGTAGATTTTTTTTCTAGAATTTTTTTCTAGATTTTTTTCTAGATTTGTTTTCTAGATTTTTTTTCTAGATTTTTTTCTAGATTTTTTTTGTAGATTTTTTTTCCAGATTTTTTTCTAGATTTTTTTTGTAGATTTTTTTTCTAGATTTTTTTTCTAGATTTTTTTCTAGATTTTTATTCTAGATTTTTTTTCTAGATTTTTTTCTAGATTTTTTTTGTAGATTTTTTTTCCAGATTTTTTTCTAGATTTTTTTTGTAGATTTTTTTTCTAGATTTTTTTCTAGATTTTTTTTCTAGATTTTTTTTCTAGATTTTTTTTCTAGATTTTTTTCTAGATTTTTTTTGTAGATTTTTTTTGTAGATTTTTTTTCTAGATTTTTTTCTAGATTTTTATTCTAGATTTTTTTTCTAGATTTTTTTCTAGATTTTTTTTGTAGATTTTTTTTCCAGATTTTTTTCTAGATTTTTTTTGTAGATTTTTTTTCTAGATTTTTTTCTAGATTTTTTTTCTAGATTTTTTTCTAGATTTTTTTTCTAGATTTTTTTTCTAGATTTTTTTTCCAGATTTTTTTCTAGATTTTTTTTCTAGATTTTTTTTGTAGATTTTTTTTCTAGATTTTTTTTCTAGATTTTTTTTCTAGATTTTTTTCTAGATTTTTTTTCTAGATTTTTTTTCTAGATTTTTTTTCTAGATTTTTTTCTAGATTTTTTTTTGTAGATTTTTTTTCTAGATTTTTTTTCTAAATTTGTTCTAGATTTTTTTTGTAGATTTTTTTCTAGATTTTTTTTCTAGATTTTTTTTCTAGATTTTTTTTCTAGATTTTTTTCTAGATTTTTTTTGTAGATTTTTTTTCTAGATTTTTTTCTAGATTTTTTTTTGTAGATTTTTTTTCTAGATTTTTTTTCTAGATTTTTTTCTAGATTTTTTTTCCAGATTTTTTTCTAGATTTTTTTTCTAGATTTTTTTTCTAGATTTTTTTCTAGATTTTTTTCTAGATTTTTTTTCTAGATTTTTTTTCTAGATTTTTTTTCTAGATTTTTTTCTAGATTTTTTTTCTAGATTTTTTTCTAGATTTTTTTCTAGATTTTTTTTCTAGATTTTTTTTCTAGATTTTTTTTGTAGATTTTTTTTCTAAATTTGTTCTAGATTTTTTTTGTAGATTTTTTTTCTAGAATTTTTTTCTAGATTTTTTTCTAGATTTGTTTTCTAGATTTTTTTTCTAGATTTTTTTCTAGATTTTTTTTGTAGATTTTTTTTCTAGATTTTTTTTCTAGATTTTTTTCTAGATTTTTATTCTAGATTTTTTTTCTAGATTTTTTTCTAGATTTTTTTTGTAGATTTTTTTTCCAGATTTTTTTCTAGCTTTTTTTTGTAGATTTTTTTTCTAGATTTTTTTCTAGATTTTTTTTCTAGATTTTTTTTCTAGATTTTTTTTCTAGATTTTTTTCTAGATTTTTTTTGTAGATTTTTTTTGTAGATTTTTTTTCTAGATTTTTTTCTAGATTTTTATTCTAGATTTTTTTTCTAGATTTTTTTCTAGATTTTTTTTGTAGATTTTTTTTCCAGATTTTTTTCTAGATTTTTTTTGTAGATTTTTTTTCTAGATTTTTTTCTAGATTTTTTTTCTAGATTTTTTTCTAGATTTTTTTTCTAGATTTTTTTTCTAGATTTTTTTTCCAGATTTTTTTCTAGATTTTTTTTCTAGATTTTTTTTCTAGATTTTTTTTCTAGATTTTTTTTCTAGATTTTTTTTCTAGATTTTTTTCTAGATTTTTTTTCTAGATTTTTTTTCTAGATTTTTTTTCTAGATTTTTTTCTAGATTTTTTTTTGTAGATTTTTTTTCTAGATTTTTTTTCTAAATTTGTTCTAGATTTTTTTTGTAGATTTTTTTTCTAGAATTTTTTTCTAGATTTTTTTCTAGATTTTTTTCTAGATTTTTTTTCTAGATTTTTTTTCTAGATTTTTTTTGTAGATTTTTTTTCCAGATTTTTTTCTAGATTTTTTTTGTAGATTTTTTTTCTAGATTTTTTTCTAGATTTTTATTCTAGATTTTTTTTCTAGATTTTTTTCTAGATTTTTTTTGTAGATTTTTTTTCCAGATTTTTTTCTAGCTTTTTTTTGTAGATTTTTTTTCTAGATTTTTTTCTAGATTTTTTTTCTAGATTTTTTTTCTAGATTTTTTTCTAGATTTTTTTTCTAGATTTTTTCTAGATTTTTTTTCTAGATTTTTTTTCTAGATTTTTTTCTAGATTTTTTTCTAGATTTTTTTTCTAGATTTTTTTTCTAGATTTTTTTTCCTAGATTTTTTTCTAGATTTTTTTTCTAGATTTTTTTCTAGATTTTTTTTCTAGATTTTTTTTCTAGATTTTTTTTCTAGATTTTTTTCTAGATTTTATTTCTAGATTTTTTTTCTAGATTTTTTTTCTAGATTTTTTTCTAGATTTTTTTTCTAGATTTTTTTTCTAGATTTTTTTTCTAGATTTTTTTCTAGATTTTTTTTGTAGATTTTTTTTGTAGATTTTCTTCTAGATTTTTTTCTAGATTTTTTTTCTAGATTTTTTTCTAGATTTTTTTTCTAGATTTTTTTTCTAGATTTTTTTTCTAGATTTTTTTCTAGATTTTTTTCTAGATTTTTTTTCTAGATTTTTTTTCTAGATTTTTTTTCTAGATTTTTTTTCCTAGATTTTTTTCTAGATTTTTTTTCTAGATTTTTTTCTAGATTTTTTTTCTAGATTTTTTTTCTAGATTTTTTTTCTAGATTTTTTTCTAGATTTTTTTTCTAGATTTTTTTTCTAGATTTGTTTTCTAGATTTTTTTCTAGATTTTTTTTCTAGATTTTTTTCTAGATTTTTTTCTAGATTTTTTTTCTAGATTTTTTTTCTAGATTTTTTTTCTAGATTTTTTTCTAGATTTTTTTCTAGATTTTTTTTCTAGATTTTTTTTCTAGATTTTTTTCTAGATTTTTTTTGTAGATTTTTTTTCTAGATTTTTTTTCTAGATTTTTTTCTAGATTTTTATTCTAGATTTTTTTTCTAGATTTTTTTCTAGATTTTTTTTGTAGATTTTTTTTCCAGATTTTTTTCTAGATTTTTTTTGTAGATTTTTTTTCTAGATTTTTTTCTAGATTTTTTTTCTAGATTTTTTTCTAGATTTTTTTTCTAGATTTTTTTTCTAGATTTTTTTTCTAGATTTTTTTCTAGATTTTTTTTCTAGATTTTTTTTGTAGATTTTTTTTCTAGATTTTTTTTCTAGATTTTTTTTCTAGATTTTTTTCTAGATTTTTTTTCTAGATTTTTTTTCTAGATTTTTTTTGTAGATTTTTTTCTAGATTTTTTTTTGTAGATTTTTTTTCTAGATTTTTTTTCTAGATTTTTTTCTAGATTTTTTTTCCAGATTTTTTTCTAGATTTTTTTTCTAGATTTTTTTTCTAGATTTTTTTCTAGATTTTTTTCTAGATTTTTTTTCTAGATTTTTTTTCTAGATTTTTTTTCTAGATTTTTTTCTAGATTTTTTTTCTAGATTTTTTTCTAGATTTTTTTCTAGATTTTTTTTCTAGATTTTTTTCTAGATTTTTTTTGTAGATTTTTTTTCTAAATTTGTTCTAGATTTTTTTTGTAGATTTTTTTTCTAGAATTTTTTTCTAGATTTTTTTCTAGATTTTTTTTCTAGATTTTTTTTCTAGATTTTTTTCTAGATTTTTTTTGTAGATTTTTTTTCTAGATTTTTTTTCTAGATTTTTTTGTAGATTTTTTTTGTAGATTTTTTTTGTAGATTTTTTTTATAGATTTTTTTCTAGATTTTTTTTCTAGATTTTTTTTCCAGATTTTTTTCTAGATTTTTTTTGTAGATTTTTTTTGTAGATTTTTTTCTAGATTTTTTTTCTAGATTTTTTTCTAGATTTTTTTTCTAGATTTTTATTCTAGATTTTTTTTCTAGATTTTTTTCTAGATTTTTTTTGTAGATTTTTTTTCCAGATTTTTTTCTAGATTTTTTTTCTAGATTTTTTTTCTAGATTTTTTTCTAGATTTTTTTTCTAGATTTTTTTTCTAGATTTTTTTTCTAGATTTTTTTCTAGATTTTTTTTCTAGATTTTTTTTGTAGATTTTTTTTCTAGATTTTTTTTCTAGATTTTTTTTCTAGATTTTTTTCTAGATTTTTTTTCTAGATTTTTTTTCTAGATTTTTTTTCTAGATTTTTTTCTAGATTTTTTTTTGTAGATTTTTTTTCTAGATTTTTTTTCTAGATTTTTTTTGTAGATTTTTTTTCTAAATTTGTTCTAGATTTTTTTTGTAGATTTTTTTTCTAGAATTTTTTTCTAGATTTTTTTCTAGATTTGTTTTCTAGATTTTTTTTCTAGATTTTTTTCTAGATTTTTTTTGTAGATTTTTTTTCTAGATTTTTTTCTAGATTTTTTTCTAGATTTTTATTCTAGATTTTTTTTCTAGATTTTTTTTTGTAGATTTTTTTTCTAGATTTTTTTTCTAGATTTTTTTTGTAGATTTTTTTTCTAAATTTGTTCTAGATTTTTTTTGTAGATTTTTTTTCTAGAATTTTTTTCTAGATTTTTTTCTAGATTTGTTTTCTAGATTTTTTTTCTAGATTTTTTTCTAGATTTTTTTTGTAGATTTTTTTTCTAGATTTTTTTTCTAGATTTTTTTCTAGATTTTTATTCTAGATTTTTTTTCTAGATTTTTTTCTAGATTTTTTTTGTAGATTTTTTTTCCAGATTTTTTTCTAGCTTTTTTTTGTAGATTTTTTTTCTAGATTTTTTTCTAGATTTTTTTTCTAGATTTTTTTTCTAGATTTTTTTTCTAGATTTTTTTCTAGATTTTTTTTGTAGATTTTTTTTGTAGATTTTTTTTCTAGATTTTTTTCTAGATTTTTATTCTAGATTTTTTTTCTAGATTTTTTTCTAGATTTTTTTTGTAGATTTTTTTTCCAGATTTTTTTCTAGATTTTTTTTGTAGATTTTTTTTCTAGATTTTTTTCTAGATTTTTTTTCTAGATTTTTTTCTAGATTTTTTTTCTAGATTTTTTTTCTAGATTTTTTTTCCAGATTTTTTCTAGATTTTTTTTCTAGATTTTTTTTCTAGATTTTTTTTCTAGATTTTTTTTCTAGATTTTTTTTCTAGATTTTTTTCTAGATTTTTTTTCTAGATTTTTTTCTAGATTTTTTTTCTAGATTTTTTTTCTAGATTTTTTTTGTAGATTTTTTTCTAGATTTTTTTTCTAGATTTTTTTTCTAGATTTTTTTTCTAGATTTTTTTCTAGATTTTTTTTCTAGATTTTTTTTCTAGATTTTTTTTCTAGATTTTTTTCTAGATTTTTATTCTAGATTTTTTTTCTAGATTTTTTTCTAGATTTTTTTTGTAGATTTTTTTTCCAGATTTTTTTCTAGCTTTTTTTTGTAGATTTTTTTTCTAGATTTTTTCTAGATTTTTTTTCTAGATTTTTTTTCTAGATTTTTTTCTAGATTTTATTTCTAGATTTTTTTCTAGATTTTTTTTCTAGATTTTTTTCTAGATTTTTTTTCTAGATTTTTTTTCTAGATTTTTTTCTAGATTTTTTTTGTAGATTTTTTTGTAGATTTTCTTCTAGATTTTTTTCTAGATTTTTTTTCTAGATTTTTTTCTAGATTTTTTTTCTAGATTTTTTTTCTGGATTTTTTTTCTAGATTTTTTTCTAGATTTTTTTCTAGATTTTTTTTCTAGATTTTTTTTCTAGATTTTTTTTCTAGATTTTTTTTCTAGATTTTTTTCTAGATTTTTTTTCTAGATTTTTTTCTAGATTTTTTTTCTAGATTTTTTTTCTAGATTTTTTTTCTAGATTTTTTTCTAGATTTTTTTTCTAGATTTTTTTTCTAGATTTTTTTCAAGATTTTTTTTCTAGATTTTTTTCTAGATTTTTTTCTAGATTTTTTTTCTAGATTTTTTTTCTAGATTTTTTTTCTAGATTTTTTTCTAGATTTTTTTCTAGATTTTTTTTCTAGATTTTTTTTCTAGATTTTTTTTCTAGATTTTTTTTCTAGATTTTTTTCTAGATTTTTTTTCTAGATTTTTTTCTAGATTTTTTTTCTAGATTTTTTTTCTAGATTTTTTTCTAGATTTTTTTTCTAGATTTTTTTTCTAGATTTTTTTTCTAGATTTTTTTCTAGATTTTTTTTGTAGATTTTTTTTCTAGATTTTTTTCTAGATTTTTTTTCTAGATTTTTTTTCTAGATTTTTTTTCTAGATTTTTTTTCTAGATTTTTTTCTAGATTTTTTTTCTAGATTTTTTTCTAGATTTTTTTCTAGATTTTTTTTCTAGATTTTTTTTCTAGATTTTTTTTCTAGATTACTTTCTAGATTTTTTTCTAGATTTTTTTTATAGATTTTTTTTCTAGATTTTTTTTCTAGATTTTTTTTCTAGATTTTTTTCTAGATTTTTTTTCTAGATTTTTTTCTAGATTTTTTTTCTAGATTTTTTTTCTAGATTTTTTTCTAGATTTTTTTTCTAGATTTTTTTTCTAGATTTTTTTTCTAGATTTTTTTCTAGATTTTTTTTCTAGATTTTTTTCTAGATTTTTTTTCTAGATTTTTTTTCTAGATTTTTTTCTAGATTTTTTTTCTAGATTTTTTTTCTAGATTTTTTTTCTAGATTTTTTTCTAGATTTTTTTTGTAGATTTTTTTTCTAGATTTTTTTCTAGATTTTTTTTCTAGATTTTTTTTCTAGATTTTTTTTCTAGATTTTTTTCTAGATTTTTTTTGTAGATTTTTTTTCTAGATTTTTTTTCTAGATTTTTTTCTAGATTTTTATTCTAGATTTTTTTTCTAGATTTTTTTCTAGATTTTTTTTGTAGATTTTTTTTCCAGATTTTTTTGTAGATTTTTTTGTAGATTTTTTTTCTAGATTTTTTTCTAGATTTTTTTTCTAGATTTTTTTCTAGATTTTTTTTCTAGATTTTTTTTCTAGATTTTTTTTCTAGATTTTTTTCTAGATTTTTTTTCTAGATTTTTTTTGTAGATTTTTTTTCTAGATTTTTTTTCTAGATTTTTTTCTAGATTTTTTTCTAGATTTTTTTTATAGATTTTTTTTCTAGATTTTTTTTCTAGATTTTTTTTCTAGATTTTTTTCTAGATTTTTTTTCTAGATTTTTTTCTAGATTTTTTTTCTAGATTTTTTTTCTAGATTTTTTTCTAGATTTTTTTTCTAGATTTTTTTCTAGATTTTTTTTCTAGATTTTTTTTCTAGATTTTTTTCTAGATTTTTTTTCTAGATTTTTTTTCTAGATTTTTTTTCTAGATTTTTTTCTAGATTTTTTTTGTAGATTTTTTTTCTAGATTTTTTTCTAGATTTTTTTTCTAGATTTTTTTTCTAGATTTTTTTTCTAGATTTTTTTCTAGATTTTTTTTGTAGATTTTTTTTATAGATTTTTTTTCTAGATTTTTTTTCTAGATTTTTTTTCTAGATTTTTTTCTAGATTTTTTTTCTAGATTTTTTTCTAGATTTTTTTTCTAGATTTTTTTTCTAGATTTTTTTCTAGATTTTTTTTCTAGATTTTTTTCTAGATTTTTTTTCTAGATTTTTTTTCTAGATTTTTTTCTAGATTTTTTTTCTAGATTTTTTTTCTAGATTTTTTTTCTATATTTTTTTCTAGATTTTTTTTGTAGATTTTTTTTCTAGATTTTTTTCTAGATTTTTTTTCTAGATTTTTTTTCTAGATTTTTTTTCTAGATTTTTTTCTAGATTTTTTTTGTAGATTTTTTTTCTAGATTTTTTTCTAGATTTTTTTTTGTAGATTTTTTTTCTAGATTTTTTTTCTAGATTTTTTTCTAGATTTTTTTTCCAGATTTTTTTCTAGATTTTTTTTCTAGATTTTTTTTCTAGATTTTTTTCTAGATTTTTTTCTAGATTTTTTTTCTAGATTTTTTTTCTAGATTTTTTTTCTAGATTTTTTTCTAGATTTTTTTTCTAGATTTTTTTCTAGATTTTTTTCTAGATTTTTTTTGTAGATTTTTTTTCTAAATTTGTTCTAGATTTTTTTTGTAGATTTTTTTTCTAGAATTTTTTTCTAGATTTTTTTCTAGATTTGTTTTCTAGATTTTTTTTCTAGATTTTTTTCTAGATTTTTTTTGTAGATTTTTTTTCCAGATTTTTTTCTAGATTTTTTTTGTAGATTTTTTTTCTAGATTTTTTTTCTAGATTTTTTTCTAGATTTTTATTCTAGATTTTTTTTCTAGATTTTTTTCTAGATTTTTTTTGTAGATTTTTTTTCCAGATTTTTTTCTAGATTTTTTTTGTAGATTTTTTTTCTAGATTTTTTTCTAGATTTTTTTTCTAGATTTTTTTTCTAGATTTTTTTTCTAGATTTTTTTCTAGATTTTTTTTGTAGATTTTTTTTGTAGATTTTTTTTCTAGATTTTTTTCTAGATTTTTATTCTAGATTTTTTTTCTAGATTTTTTTCTAGATTTTTTTTGTAGATTTTTTTTCCAGATTTTTTTGTAGATTTTTTTTGTAGATTTTTTTTCTAGATTTTTTTCTAGATTTTTTTTCTAGATTTTTTTCTAGATTTTTTTTCTAGATTTTTTTTCTAGATTTTTTTTCCAGATTTTTTTCTAGATTTTTTTTCTAGATTTTTTTTGTAGATTTTTTTTCTAGATTTTTTTTCTAGATTTTTTTTCTAGATTTTTTTCTAGATTTTTTTTCTAGATTTTTTTTCTAGATTTTTTTTCTAGATTTTTTTCTAGATTTTTTTTTGTAGATTTTTTTTCTAGATTTTTTTTCTAAATTTGTTCTAGATTTTTTTTGTAGATTTTTTTCTAGATTTTTTTTCTAGATTTTTTTTCTAGATTTTTTTTCTAGATTTTTTTCTAGATTTTTTTTGTAGATTTTTTTTCTAGATTTTTTTCTAGATTTTTTTTTGTAGATTTTTTTTCTAGATTTTTTTTCTAGATTTTTTTCTAGATTTTTTTTCCAGATTTTTTTCTAGATTTTTTTTCTAGATTTTTTTTCTAGATTTTTTTCTAGATTTTTTTCTAGATTTTTTTTCTAGATTTTTTTTCTAGATTTTTTTTCTAGATTTTTTTCTAGATTTTTTTTCTAGATTTTTTTCTAGATTTTTTTCTAGATTTTTTTTCTAGATTTTTTTTCTAGATTTTTTTTGTAGATTTTTTTTCTAAATTTGTTCTAGATTTTTTTTGTAGATTTTTTTTCTAGAATTTTTTTCTAGATTTTTTTCTAGATTTGTTTTCTAGATTTTTTTTCTAGATTTTTTTCTAGATTTTTTTTGTAGATTTTTTTTCTAGATTTTTTTTCTAGATTTTTTTCTAGATTTTTATTCTAGATTTTTTTTCTAGATTTTTTTCTAGATTTTTTTTGTAGATTTTTTTTCCAGATTTTTTTCTAGCTTTTTTTTGTAGATTTTTTTTCTAGATTTTTTTCTAGATTTTTTTTCTAGATTTTTTTTCTAGATTTTTTTTCTAGATTTTTTTCTAGATTTTTTTTGTAGATTTTTTTTGTAGATTTTTTTTCTAGATTTTTTTCTAGATTTTTATTCTAGATTTTTTTTCTAGATTTTTTTCTAGATTTTTTTTGTAGATTTTTTTTCCAGATTTTTTTCTAGATTTTTTTTGTAGATTTTTTTTCTAGATTTTTTTCTAGATTTTTTTTCTAGATTTTTTTCTAGATTTTTTTTCTAGATTTTTTTTCTAGATTTTTTTTCCAGATTTTTTTCTAGATTTTTTTTCTAGATTTTTTTTCTAGATTTTTTTTCTAGATTTTTTTTCTAGATTTTTTTTCTAGATTTTTTTCTAGATTTTTTTTCTAGATTTTTTTTCTAGATTTTTTTTCTAGATTTTTTTCTAGATTTTTTTTTGTAGATTTTTTTTCTAGATTTTTTTTCTAAATTTGTTCTAGATTTTTTTTGTAGATTTTTTTTCTAGAATTTTTTTCTAGATTTTTTTCTAGATTTTTTTCTAGATTTTTTTTCTAGATTTTTTTTCTAGATTTTTTTTGTAGATTTTTTTTCCAGATTTTTTTCTAGATTTTTTTTGTAGATTTTTTTTCTAGATTTTTTTCTAGATTTTTATTCTAGATTTTTTTTCTAGATTTTTTTCTAGATTTTTTTTGTAGATTTTTTTTCCAGATTTTTTTCTAGCTTTTTTTTGTAGATTTTTTTTCTAGATTTTTTTCTAGATTTTTTTTCTAGATTTTTTTTCTAGATTTTTTTCTAGATTTTTTTTCTAGATTTTTTCTAGATTTTTTTTCTAGATTTTTTTTCTAGATTTTTTTCTAGATTTTTTTCTAGATTTTTTTTCTAGATTTTTTTTCTAGATTTTTTTTCCTAGATTTTTTTCTAGATTTTTTTTCTAGATTTTTTTCTAGATTTTTTTTCTAGATTTTTTTTCTAGATTTTTTTTCTAGATTTTTTTCTAGATTTTATTTCTAGATTTTTTTTCTAGATTTTTTTTCTAGATTTTTTTCTAGATTTTTTTTCTAGATTTTTTTTCTAGATTTTTTTTCTAGATTTTTTTCTAGATTTTTTTTCTAGATTTTTTTTGTAGATTTTCTTCTAGATTTTTTTCTAGATTTTTTTTCTAGATTTTTTTCTAGATTTTTTTTCTAGATTTTTTTTCTAGATTTTTTTTCTAGATTTTTTTCTAGATTTTTTTCTAGATTTTTTTTCTAGATTTTTTTTCTAGATTTTTTTTCTAGATTTTTTTTCCTAGATTTTTTTCTAGATTTTTTTTCTAGATTTTTTTCTAGATTTTTTTTCTAGATTTTTTTTCTAGATTTTTTTTCTAGATTTTTTTCTAGATTTTTTTTCTAGATTTTTTTTCTAGATTTGTTTTCTAGATTTTTTTCTAGATTTTTTTTCTAGATTTTTTTCTAGATTTTTTTCTAGATTTTTTTTCTAGATTTTTTTTCTAGATTTTTTTTCTAGATTTTTTTCTAGATTTTTTTCTAGATTTTTTTTCTAGATTTTTTTTCTAGATTTTTTTCTAGATTTTTTTTGTAGATTTTTTTTCTAGATTTTTTTTCTAGATTTTTTTCTAGATTTTTATTCTAGATTTTTTTTCTAGATTTTTTTCTAGATTTTTTTTGTAGATTTTTTTTCCAGATTTTTTTCTAGATTTTTTTTGTAGATTTTTTTTCTAGATTTTTTTCTAGATTTTTTTTCTAGATTTTTTTCTAGATTTTTTTTCTAGATTTTTTTTCTAGATTTTTTTTCTAGATTTTTTTCTAGATTTTTTTTCTAGATTTTTTTTGTAGATTTTTTTTCTAGATTTTTTTCTAGATTTTTTTTCTAGATTTTTTTTCTAGATTTTTTTTCTAGATTTTTTTCTAGATTTTTTTTCTA